>NC_044004.1:28334416-28640464 GCF_900496995.4 Aquila chrysaetos chrysaetos | reverse complement strand
ATACCATGCATTTAATTTGATAGTGTTTTGGCACCAGTGGACAATGTTGCAATATTAAGCATCAGTGTTCCTTTAAAAATTATTCATTAAAGCCCTTGTGGTTAGCTTACTGAAAAAAATATGGAACATTAAGATAAATTTTGTAACTCTCAATGCTGCTACTAAGGATTATATATAAAATACATGTTATCGATGCAAATTTATTCTTCCATTTCAGTTTTCTGTCCAGAAGCCTTGTCAGTTGGGCTAATATTATTATTACAAGTGTGCTGATATTTAGAGTCCTACTCAGTTATTTGGTACTTTTCCAATAGCCTTGGTATGCATTCATCCATTATTATATTCAATTACCTAGAAACATCAAGGTATCTTCACAGGCTTTTAATGTGATTAAGCCATGACCTCTTCAGCCTCTCTTAAAATACCATAATCTTTCATGTGCAATGCCAAAACTAAAGCATTTGCAGGTATTAAATTGATTGTTTCTTGCTTCTCCATTTTGATAAAGTCTGTCTGCCAGGTTAGAGTGAAACATTGATATTATCATTTTAATATTTGACAACATTATTAATGAGCATGGCTGAACCAGAAGCCTTCAGAGATGATAAACTGGTGATGCTCTTGGCTAAATCCCACACAACTAAGACTTTGTGAGTGTGGTGGAAATTATATTGGCAATGGCAAAGACATATGTATATATATCCATATGTAGACTGGAAAGAAAGATAAGAAAATTTTTACATATACATCAAGTTCTGTTTGTCATTTTAACAAGCTTTCCCCCCTGCCCCTAAAATTTATGTTCTAAATGTGACCAGAAAGGTCCTGAAAAAAACCATATAGGTTTGCACAGTTAGAATGTAGAAGTGGTTCAGAAGCTTTTAAAATAATTATGGCTCCATTTGATCGGTCTTGTGGACTCATTTTTAATTTAACTCCTTTTCACTAAAGAAGAAACGGAGAACACATATGTTCTGGTTGAAGATAGGCATTGATATCACTGAAGGTAAACATGAAAATTCCCTCTTTGTTGAAAAGTTGATTTATAGATATAGGTAGAAGCAAATTTCTTCAGTGCTGAGGAAGTTGCTGTGATTGCATTTGTGGAGTAGATGGATTCTGGTCTTTATTTTGAGAACTCTATTGCTACCATGGTAAAAGATCAACTCAAGAGTTTTACATATCTTAGTATACCGTTAGTTTTGGGATGCCTCATTTTCTGATGTGCAGTTTAAGACATATGAAAAAAGACCTGCTTTTGAGATCATCAATGTTCAGCCCTTTCTAAAAATCATCCTTTAAACTTTCAGTTTAAAGCACTCCAAAAGTGAGTAACTAGGCATCACTGATACTGTTTTAAATAAATATAAAGTTTAGATTGCTATAGAATATTGCAGAAAGTTCAAATATGGTTCAAGGCTAGAATTTTCTAGCCTTTTGTTCTCTCTTGCCTGTGGGATTTTTTTTTTGTTGTTTTAAATTTTCTTGAGGTCTGGGGAGACATGAAAGCAAATGGAGGGATTTCACCCTATGGGTTTTTTTTGACAACAGTATACCTCATGCAGAATAGTACGTCAGCTGCTAAAAGCTGATTTTATTTGAGGACTGATGAGACTTTGAGACTGATGACAGGAATAATACTAACAAGCTCAGAAAGGAGATGCTTATGGCCCTCTATCAGAAGGGGCTTGGCTGCTCAAGGCTTTGAAAACAGAATTTCTGAAGTAAGATTATGGGAGAGAGGTGGCTTATAAGGACTTCTAGAAAAAACAAAATCTCAGAAACCTCTTGCCAGGAGAAGACTGACAGTGGTCTGAAGGAGAGGATTTATAGCTCATGACTCTACTGTGAATGTTAATGTCTATTGAATTTTCATATAAATGTTGCACTAGTCCTTGTGCATTGAGTGGAAATGTGCTTGCACCCTGGTGCATGGTTCATACAGATGTTTCTGAGATGTAGCCTGTAATCTTCTAAATGTAAAACTCTGAAAGCCATAGTCTTAAAAATAAAATAAATAAAAAACCCACCATTGAATACCATGTGTTCTGTGCAAAATGAACAGATTAGATGTTTGTGCTCTGATGTCTCTTAAACTGATAAGAATCAAGAAAGTTTCAACACTGAACTTTGTAGAGCAGTTGTAATGCATTGTTTTTACTGTATCTGCTGTGAAGTTGATTGGTTACACTGTGAAAAAATAAATAGTGCCTGGCTACTTACTTTGTGACGTTATTTATTTTCTACATGACATACGTTCTTTTCTCTTTAGGACCATGATGATAATAGTCATTTTGGTGAAAACAGTCTCATATACTGCTCTGACTGAGAACAATGCCTTTACTTGCTTTAAAATTTTTCCATCCTTCCTCCCTCCTTTCCTCTCCTCTTTCCCTCTCTTTCCTTCCTGAAATAATAATGTAAATAGAACAGCAGTCATCTCACAGAAGTAAAGGTCTGGAGCTAAAATTCCACTTTATCAGGCATTTTGGTTGGGACCGGTTTTATAGTTAATGAAAGATGTTTTGCTTGTTACTGACAAGAGGATTGGTCCTGCTCTCTCCCACAACCCCTTCGCTTCTGTGAGCGCTGGTACTTGGCTAGTCCCGCTCTCCTTCCCCTTCCAGGATCTCTCATGGCCACGATGTGTGGCTCCCTCTTCTTTGTCTTGTCTGTCATTTTAGAAGAAGTTGTAACTTTCTATTAGATGTGCCATGGGGCAAGGAGCAGAGCTCACGCTGAAAGAAATATCCAGGGGAAAATCACTCCTCATTATTTTCCTCAAATACATTTTGTTCTCTGGCCTTGCTGGCCCACTGGAGGATCTGCCTGTAAGCATCAGCTTCCTTGTGTGGTCAGTCCCAGAAAATGTTTTTAATTCATTCTAAACAGAGGTAGGAAGGTGATGAAAGAGGGATGCAGTCAACATAAAAACTCTGTGAAAGGAGTCGAAGATGCTTTAAGCATGTCAGAGTTCTGGAAGAAGCCACAGATATCTGCCGCCTCGTATACATCCTTTCCAGATTAGTCAGGCATCCCATCAATACCTGCATTCCCTTTAGCATTGTATGTTCTTTTTTCCCTGGTAACTGCCTCCGGTATTCTGTCTTGCCAGCTGTTACTTAAATTATTAAGGTTACTTACAGTATAATAGAATCTATTTATCTTTTTCTTTTAGATTGTTGATGTCCTCCATTGTACGAACAGTACAATGAACGGTGGTATTTCATAACACCAAACCTGTGAGAGCATAATGTTTTGAATGGCTTTTTAGCTCAAAACAATACAACCTCTAGCTTCCACAGTATTGAAGTAGCTGATGAATGAGGGAATTAGGCAAAGCCTTTATATACAGACTTCAAAGTAAAATCTGTCATCTATATTTTTAAGGTAAACATTTTTCATTATTACTGTCAATAGGGTGAATTTCAGCAATACATGCCTGCAAGGAGCTAAAATGAATTCATTTCTCATTGACAGGCCAAAGTATATTATTCTTTACAAAACTGAGACTGCTAAGACTTGGGGTGGGCACAAGCCTTGCTGGCTGAAGTTACTAAATATCAGTGCAGACCCAGAATAAGGCAGTAAATTTTTAAGAGTACCCAACTACTCTATCTTAGTAATATCTAATATTAGATTTTACATTTTAATAAATTCATAATAAATATAAAAAATCATAATATTTCTTAGTAATATCCAATATTATTTTTTGCTAATAATATCTGCAGTAGAAATTGAAGAGCTCTTTTAAAATGTGGAATAGGAGCTCAAAGTGTGCAAGGGAAACCTGTGGGTATTTAAAATTCCTAGTCAAAAAGAAGCAGCTGCTACCTTCCATAGTAGGTAAAGCTGTCTCTGCACTCCTTCTCATGCCCCAGTGTCCTGCACTGTGGCATGTTGTGAAGGAGTTACCCAGTCCGCGTGCCCTGAGACTGCCATCAGAGCTGCCCTTGGTAAGGGTGGCTTCTGTGATGCTCTCGCCTCTCTTTTGGGAAGCGGACCATGAGCACTGAAATCATTCCACACAGGCCAGTGAGCAGCCAGCATATGGTAACAGCTTTCAGACCCAACTAGCTAATGTTAGGTACATATTAGAAACTGAAAATTTTCATAATCAGTTACCAGTCCCTGATGGATTGTGTCAGGTTAGCTGCTGCTCTTCTGTTTTCTCGTGTGTTCCCTCCTGTGAGAAGCATCACCTCAGGTTTCTCCACCCCTTCTCCTTGTTTAGAACTATTGGCTACCTCTTGTCATAACTTTCCTCAGCAAATTTGACACCTGGTTCTTTTCCTTGCATTAGAAATCACTGTGTCTACCTAAACTTCCCCTGTACTGTCCATCCTTTTACCTGTTTCTGCACCTTTGTTTTCTCATTTTCTGTTTAGCCCTGGGTTAATTCACACATTCACAGATGAGAACTATGGAAGGTGAGAGATGATCGCTGCGAAAGTGATGCTGACATAAGAAATGAGACCTTTCCTCCTCACACACCCCCAGCAGTCTGATGATGCAGTATATTAGCCTCCTGCTGTCTGAAGAACCCCTCAGAGACCTCTGTCTGTTGTGAAGTCATCTGACAAGAAATGGTAAATAAGCAGCTCTTTCCTAGCACTCTCTTAAGGATGTCAGAAGACAAAAAGGACAAAATGTCCTTGAGAATGATTTTTGTTTGGGATGTTCTTCCATGGCCCTGCTGTTGAGGTCAGTGAGTTCTCGGCAGCGATGTCTTCAAAGCTGGTTGGGTTCTTGAATGCATTTTCCCTATAGCATGTTAAGATGGATAACCTGGCAAAAGTTCAGATACTTTACGAAGCTTCCTACCAGCAATGGATAAACAAATAGGGACACTGATACCTCAATACCGACCTTATTTCCCTGCTCCTAACTGTTATTTACCATAGAGACCACTACGAGAAGCCCTAGCTTAAGATTGAGCTAGGGGCTATGCTCAGAGCATGAATCAAAGGTTAGATAAGAGCCTTAAGAGTTGGCCTTTTAAGGTTCTCCTTTTCCTATACTACCACTGAACCTGCATCACTCAAACATTTTCTGGTTTATTTGAGATAAGTAGTTTCCCTGTGCCTCAGTTTCTATCCATAAGTTGTCAATAATGCTACTCATGGAGCTGTTAAAATTAACACTGTATTAATTAATGCAAAGTACTCAGCTTTTCTTGTAAAGAAGGACCTGCCAGAGAACTAGAACAAATGACATTGTTGACCTTCAATTCTGAGAAGGAAAATGTATGCATCTCTTTAGTGGGAACTATACTGAGTAAGGAGACAGGTGATAGCTGTGTGCCTGGAACTTCCCTACTAATACAAATATTTTTGATGCAAGTATTAAAAGGTAAATAAAACAGTCATTAGTGAAGATAGATCCCCAGGAGAACTTAGTGATCAGGGTTCACCTCAAAAAGTAACCAGGAGCAGAGCTACCTGGCCAGTATCCTCTGAATATGAAAACTCTCTGAAGAGGTGTGAAACTAAGTAGAGTGATATCTTCCTGTTTTTATTAATGATAATACACAAAAGCAATTTTATCCTGCTTATCTGTTGCCTGTTTTGGGTCTGTTGCTGATAACAAAGCACACTATCTTAATACTGGTTTTATTTGTAGTTTGTCCTACAGGCAGTATTGGAAGACTCTAAGACCTTCATAGTTGCAGTAAATTAAATTGTAGTCACAAGTGCAGCTCAGGACTGCCTAAGGTCTGAACGAGTGGGGGAAAAAAAGAAAAATCTGTCAGAGAATAAATAAAGTGATTAAGAAAGTTTAGTCTGTGTAGCAAGACTGCTGATCTAATTTTATTTAAAAGTTGACAGGACCAGAGTCTCAGGGTAAGGCAATATTGCTTCTCTGAAATCAATAAAATTACACTGATTTACAGCTGCAACTGCATGACAAAATTATTTTATAACTAAGAGCTGTATGTTCTGACATGGGTGAGAAGTATCACCAGTGTTTTGCATCAAAGAAGTATTGGGTTTGGAATTACAGCCTTCCCAGCACATCGTAAACTCATAGTGAGAACACACTGTCTTGTTCAGACTGTCAATGAGCGTTCAGCAGTGTTCTCATCAGTAGCTGCTACTTAATCCATGCAGTCAGTTGCACTGAGTATGTATGTTCATGACTTAACAGTAGAGTCATCTCTACTGAGAAGTGGGTTTGATTCCCTGTATTTGGAGTTCTACAGCAATGTGCAGAAGGGCTTTGAAATATTATTTGCTAAAATATCTTCATCCATGTACCATTTGTTAAATTAGAGATTTGTTGCTGCCTTGTGATAACACAGGGTGCTTTAAAATCCTTATATAATTATTTAATTAAATGGGAAAATCTTGTTACAGAAAACCTTCAAATTTCCTAGCAGCAACAATGAATATAAATGTGCATGTATTGTTGTCACAGTATGCCAAAACCATGTTAAGGGAAGTTATACGTCAAAACTGACTTGTCCTCCAGACTACTGGGTATTAGTGGTCAATAACTGGGCAGCAGAGTCAGGAGCATGCAGACAACCTTTAATGGTGCACTTGCTACCAGCCAGAGTGTCCTGTGATACAAGCAGCAGTCATGAACTTGCAAAAGCTTGAATGTTGGGAAGATATGTAGAAATAAATGGTATTTGACTATGTGGACCACCTAGTATGTGATTCAATCAGTGGGAATTAGGAAGTCCTCAGTGTATGATTGCCTTTGAGATGTATCAGCTTTCTGTATGCTCTGCAAGCCCTTGTGTCCTGAAGCATTTCATTTTGCTCCTCTCCAGCAGCAAACCTTTTAGTATCTCTGTTAGCATAGAGCCAGTACCATCCTATTGCTGCCTTAGGAAAGAGGACAGGAGACATTTTCCCAGACATTATTCTCTGAACTTGATCAAGAGCATCATTGTAATTTCCACAGAGAGACTGATTTAACTGCAGTGGAGGGAACACACAACAGAAATATCTTTAGCTACGTCCTAGATTTTAAGACAGGTTTGCTAATGCTGAATGCATATTTGCCCATGAACTCTGCACCAGAGGCATGTTTATTCTGTTACAAACCTGTTTTAGAGAATGATATTTTATACCACTGTGCAGAACTAGCATGGATTGTCTTTGTTCATTGAAACAGTTCCCTTTTTTCTAAAGAAGTTTCAATGCCAGGTAGGGAGTTAAACAACTAGAAGATGTACAACAATTAATAAGTTTGAAAGAGATGCAAGTGAATGAAAATCACCACTATCGTAGAATAGCCAATATGGCTAAACCACGTTAGAGATTAGGGGCACCTGCTACAATTAAATTTCTAATCCTTAGTTAAAAATGAGTAAAATCTTGTAATATATTCACATTATTTTTTAGTAGGTTTTTTTCCCCAGTAGTTTGTTGTCGTGGTTTAACCCCAGCCAGCAACTAAGCACCATGCAGCCGCTCACTCACTCCCCCCCCACCCAGTGGGATGGGGGAGAAAATCGGGAAAAAGAAGCAAAACCCACAGGTTGAGATAAGAACGGTTTAATAGAACAGAAAAGAAGAAACGAATAATGATAATGATAACACTAATAAAATGACAACAGCAATAATAAAAGGATTGGAATGTACAAATGATGCGCAGTGCAATTGCTCACCACCCGCCGACCGGCACCCAGCTAGTCCCCGAGCGGCGATTCCCCGCCCCCACTTCCCAGTTCCTATACTGGATGGGACGTCACACGGTATGGAATACCCTGTTGGCCACTTTGGGTCAGGTGCCCTGGCTGTGTCCTGTGCCAACTTCTTGTGCCCCTCCAGCTTTCTCACTGGCTGGGCATGAGAAGCTGAAAAATCCTTGACATTAGTCTAAACACTACTAGCAGCAGCTGAAAACATCAGTGTTATCAACATTCTTCTCATACTGAACTCAAAACTTAGCACTGTACCAGCTACTAGGAAGACAGTTAACTCTATCCCAGCTGAAACTAGGACATTTGTATTTTGACTTTGTAAATGTTTTTCTTGCTTCTCAACAATCCCTTCAGTTCCTTATCCCAGCAAGGTCTAGCATCTGGTGAGACCATTGCTTCCTGTCTCTCACTTGCATTAGAGATTTTCATGATTTTGTTCTTTCTTGTCTCCTCTGCCCCTCCCCACCACCGCTTCCCCCTCAGGGAAACTCAGCTGCATCAGCAGAACTAATACGCAAAAAAACCATCAAACTATAAAGTGATGCTTCGATGGCATTTTGAGCTATCAGCCAGGCAGATGAACAGCTCAATATTTCAGGCACCCAAGTGAAGTTCAAAGATAGAAAAACAGGCAGGACTGGACCGAGTAGTTATGACCTACCACTAAAATAAAATTAAAATCCTGGAATTCTTGTTTTGTAATGGACTAAAAAGGCAGCTGCATAATTTCCTTTGATCCTTGCTTGGCAAAGCATGGCAATGAAGGACAAAAAGGTTGACTTCAAAAGAAAATTTTGGAGGGGTGCGAAGAGCTGATGTGGGTTCCTGAGGACCCCTTGGCATTATGAAGAGTGCTATGCCATGCTCCACCGAGATGTGTTTTCCTGAGTGCCACGATCCTTGGTACAGCTATGCTAGTACATTTTCTTTCCCAGAGCAGGGTGTAGTTGCATCCTGACTCAGTACTGGGATCAGACAGGCAAGAGGGACTGTGACAGGACCCAAATGAACCCTGCTGCTTGTCCAGTGATTTCTGTGAGCAGGAGGCCCAAGTGGACCATCAGCATGCTCTGTGCAGCTCGCCAGGTGTCCAGGCAGAGGCTAGTGGGGTGCTGCAGGCACATCTGTCCTGCGTTGCACACGTAACCTTAGTGAGCAGCTGCTCTACTTAGCATGAGTCTTTCCAGCATCTCTGCTTAACGCAATGGGGAAACAGGAATTTTTGAACCCAACAGGCAGAATTCCCGGCATCACTCCAGCCTTCTGCCTTCTGGGAAAAAGGCAGCAGTGCCTTCTGCTCAGAGACTGATGGCTCACAGGGAGGGAGGCGACTACTATCTTTCTCCCCCCACACCAACCCCACAGTCCATATTGGCCTTTCTTCAGGGCTGGTTGGTGCAGTACTTCAGAATGAAACCAGAAATGAATATCTGAGAGAATACCTATATTCTTCTTGCTTGGTGAAAAATACCAGAATAACTTCATTAGAAGTTATTAATTCATGTAGAATTAATTCTGCAGAATATCTCCTGACCAGTGCTATCAGCTGACCCCAAAATCATGTATTTTACTGTTCTCCTGGGCAAGTTGTTTTTCCTCATGAGTTTGTCTCAGTTTTACCAGCACTGCTGTTTCTCTTTCTGTTTTACCTTGCCTGTCACCATTTTGCTTTCATACTGCTGCCCTTAAAATACCAATCAGTCAGGTTCACAACTGTACATTTTAAATGGATTATAGCAGAGGGGTAAATGAAAATCTCTGTATTCGAGGGCTTTCCAACCACTTGAGGCTCTGGACTGCTTAGAGAAAGGAGAAAGCTTGCACCAAGATGAGATTAACCTTTCTTTGCTTTGTATTTCTAAGCTCTCTGTTCTCGACTGAAAATATTCCCTTTGAAGGCTTTCCCTCATGAAAGGGATTATTGCTTGCCTGAGAAATAATAATTAGCTGATAATTTAGACTGGAAATAAACCACTAGTTCACGACTCATAGTCCAGCAGAGAAATTATAGTCTTCTGTGTGGTAAACCAAAGCTACATTCTAATAGTCATTATTCCCTTGGGAAAGGCCATATGAAGGCGACATTTTACCTGATGACACCTTCACTGGAAGATGGAAACTGAGGATGCCTCCTTGCCTCTTTTTGCTACTCAGATAAAGCTTTCCAAGAATAGTCTCTTCACAGTCTCTTGCTACAGGGGCATTTCCTTAGAAAGAGGAAACATTAGAAAGCAGAAAGATCCAAGCAGTGAAGGAGCTAAACAAAACTTTAAATGTCAGTGGAAGACGCTATACCTTTCAATGCATCACCAGATGTTTTAGTCTTCAAGGCATAAAAGTTTAAGAACAATATGATTAGCTGCTGGGGAATCTATCTACAGGGACTAATGTCAAAGAATGTTAGGATCAGGGAAATACTAGTTGAAGCCGATTCAAACTGTCTGAGATAAACTGCATCTTGACAATCATAAATATTATGGGAAAAAGAATTACAGTCTACAACCCTTTTTCTTTTCCTGATTTAGCATGAAACTCAAATGATCTGAAATACTGCAATATCTCTAATGTGGAACCTTTGTTACCAGAAAACTATATTCTGAACGTTTTACTTTTAGATTTTTTTGTTGATCCCTTTGTGATCTGTATAGCCAGCAGAGTCTTAGTGCAAGGGACTACTCACAAAAGTATGTTTGGTGTAGTAGTTCTCATCATGAAGGCTGGGAAAGCATATAAGCTGCATGAGATGTGAACAGTTTTATTACAGAAAGTAAGGGAAAGAGGGAATGAGACAGTTTCCTGCTCTTCCTGTTTAAAGCACCTGAAGAGTGACAGGAAAAGGTATAGACTGGTGTCTACACCTTCTCATTCCCAGATATGAGTTCCTCAACACGAAGAGTAGAGGCAGAAATTAGTTTTGTGTCTCCCTGCATGGACTTGAGAAAAAGCTAAAGCAGTATAACCAGAAGGTTATATGAAGAAGCCTGTGAAAGTTTACAAATAGGGTCGGACGGTTTTCTGAGACTATGCCAAAGGGGAACAGAGAAAGCTGTGCTAAGAGAGATATGAAGTAAGAAGTGGTTGTAGGAGAGAATGAGTATTTCAGGATCCAAAGGTTGGAACTTATGGAATACATTTCCTATACCTTAAAGGACTGTGAGTAGTTGCTTTAAATTGTTGGATAAAGGATTTAAATGAAACCTGACAGCTGAACTGTTCAGATCTTCTCTGGGGAGAGGGGAAGGATTTTGCAGAGAAATTTCATGGGAAATGTTTCGAATGTTTGCTTTCAACTGCTGGGGAAGGAAGGGAAGGAAAGGGAGGAAAGGAAGGAAGAGAAGGAAGGGAGGGAGAGGGGGGGGGGAGAGAGGAAGGAAGGAAGGAAGGAAGGAAGGAAGTCAGTCAAAATATCTTCAGAGCTACCTCATTAAAAATAAACTAGCCTCAAAAATTTCATTGTTGATGAATTTTAGTTATTTTGAATATAGGTCTGTCTTTCTGTCTTGTTTAGAGATGTCATATAAAGTAAAAAAAACCATCATATATGTCTTTTTATTATTTGTCAGTTTTGATCTCAGTGTTTGATAAGAATCTCACTCATTTCAGTTATAGGTGGTGCTAGTTGGTCTACACAGCACACAGATGCTCAAATTACTGCTGAGATAGCAAACACCAGAACTGGAAGTAGGATTCTTGCTCTACGTTAAAGCTAATCAGACTGTAGCTCTGTGGCAATGTGAATGTGAAGTTCCCGGGACAGCAGCTGTTTACTTTGCGCAGAGAAGTGGTACCCACTCATACAGTCACTTGAGGGATCTCTACTCCCACAGTCCTGTGCACTATGTGAAGGTGCACAGAGGTCCACGGAAAGGGTCATCTGAAGAAAGTGATGCAAGGCCAAGATTTGGATTTGACTGAAAACACCAGTAGCAATAGCTTTCACTACTAAGAAGGTTTTTCTGTCAATGATGTAAGTGAGGAGTCAGCCCTTCAGTAATGAAGGGGAACGAGATGTTCAGAGCCTGTAATTTATACCAATTTTCTTAATAAACAGGGAATACATTAGAAGATCAATTGTGTAAGAACTTCTGTTTAAAAAGTTACTTGGTCTCACTGTTTAAAAATGTTTTCCTTTATTTATAGTGTGTACAAAGTAGCAATTATCAACAAGGTTCTATGTAGGCTCCTGAAAGTGATGGAGTTAAATGACTGCCTAACCATAAACTTGGAACTCAGAAAGTGGAAGCCATATCCAGTATCTTCTACTTCAATGCTGTGAAGAGTCGTGAGGAAATGTTCTGACCTGACTTGAAGCAGAGAGATATTTGAGGTACAGGAAAGAAGGTTGTACAGTTCCCAGTGATTTGTCTTTGCTAACAATCTGTTCTTAAGGCAGAACTGCTGGCTGAAGGTAAGTCATGATGTTTGGCCCTGAAATAGGACTCTTCCTGCATTGCTCTGTGTGTGTATCTTCTTATACCCCTTCTAGGGATGAGGTAGATGTGAAATGGATAAATCACGCTTTTATCAGAGATTTCTCCTTAGTAGGAAGTTATTGAAGCCTGACAACTCCTCCTGCTTTATAGATAGCTGATAACAGTTGTGTTAACATCTTTCAGTGACATTTCTACATGAAATGTAGGAATCTCACAGAGATTTTCAGAAATGTTTGTGAAACTTGAGAGCTCAGGGATCTGTCTTCATGGATCATGTTGTAGAATTTACTACAGGGATAAGTTGGAAGTGATTTAGTTGAATCAGCTTTAAAATGACAACTTATTCTCCCCCACATCTCACCTTCAAACACCATAACCTTGGAGGATGTATACTGTTGGCTGCTGAGAAATGCCTTGTGCCTCTGTGGAGAGCTAAGCTCATCCAAAATTACCAGCTCGTGTTTGGAGCTGCGCTTCTAGGCACTAATTTAGCCTAAGGCTGGTGCAGGGACATCTGTAGAACTAATTAGAAAGCCACAAACCATTGTGTAGGACCTGAATGAAAGCATCGGCTGGGTTAGACCTTTGGCTTGAACAGAAGATGATAAATAGTGGAGTCAGGGAGAACTGCTTTGGATCTTACAGAGTTTGCTTTGAACTTAAATTGAATTGCAGTCTCTTTGTAGGTGCTAGATAACTTTTTTTTTTTTTTTAATTCTGCAGTTCACAGAGTAAATAGACAAATGAAAATATGGAAATATAATAGAAATATTAAGCAAGTCTTCCATTGCAATTGAAACTGTGGGGTTTGGATAACCTTGTGTACAGTCCTGCTGGGTATTACCAAGTAGTTTAAACTGAGTCTTGATCACGTTATGGATTTTTTTCTGATTTGATAGTTTAAACCTTTGGGAAAGTAAAGAAGTTCATGAAAGACACACCTGAAAGGAAAGAATCTCAACTGCTGTTGAGGCTTCTCTTTGGCAAGCTAGTTTAAGAAATTTTACTGAAACGCCTTCTTAACAAATAATTATTTAATTCCAATAATAGAAGATCTGTTTGTCCGAGACAAAGCAGATTACAGCTGCTTGGGACTGCTTCTAGTTAGTTGCCAGGATGGCTGAGTCATACTTTTGCTGAATTACCCTCTGGTCAGCAAAAGATGTTTCTAAGCCGGAGTGCCATCCAGAGGGGATTTGCTATGTGTACTATCCTGTTCTTTGGGCTGTGCTGGAATAACAATCTTGCTCTTTCTGAGGTAGAAAGAAGAACATTCTGTACATCTGGAAACTGGAACTTTAGAGAATTGCTGCAATCTTATTATGGAGACATCTGACATTAGCAGATTGTTCCCATATCTCTGTCAGGAGATTTTATAAGACTGAAGCAAGGAAACAAAACAAAACACAGAAATTTAGGCCTGATGACATTTACACAAGTGAATCAAGCTGTGAGGATATTGCTTTGGAAAGCGCTGGCTCTTGTCATTGCAGCATGGTCAGCCTTTGTTATTGATCTGCAGAACAGCCTTCCTGACATGATATTTCTGGTACTTGCATTGTGGAAATGCTACTAAGCCCCTTTGAAATGTTTTTCTTTTGTTATGGTGAATTATTTGGTTATTCTTGGATGGCAGGTAAAATGCCCCTCTCTGTTTCTAGTGCCTCTGAAAAAAGGATTGTGTCTATAGTGGGTTAACCTTGGCCAGCAGCTGAAATCCCACCCAGCTGCTTGTTCACTTGCCCCTCCTCAGCAAGCTGAGCGGGGAGAAAATAGGAAGAAAATGGGTGAGAAAACTCATGGGCCAAGGTAAAGACAAGTAGATCCCTTGCCAATTACCATCACAGGCAAAACAGACTAGACTTGGGAAAATTAATTTATTGCAAATTAAAATAAATATTTAATTACTGATTTGGATGGGGCGGGGGGGAAGACAAACATTAAACCAACACCTTTCCTCACCCCTTTCCCAGGCTCAACCTCACTCCTTCACTTCAGACTCTTCCGCTCCCCCGTCAATTGGTGCAGGAGGGTGGAGAGTGGGTGGTTGCCATCGGGAAACAGTGGTTCCTCTCTGCTGCTCCTTCCTCCTCACATTTTTCCTCTGCTCTGGCTTGTGCTCTGCAAAGACCGCAGCTCTTCAGGAGTATCTGCTCTGCCATGGACCTCCTCTTCCTTCTCCTTCTCTTCTGGCCTTCGTGTTCCCACTGCTGTTTCTTACTCTTTTATTCCCTCCTCCACTGCCTGTGTGGTGTTTTCTGCCCCTTTAAAAGTACGTTTCCACAGAGATGCTACCAGCTTTTCTGATGGGCTCAGCTTTGCCCTGTGGTGGGTTTGTCAGACCCTGGTCTCTTCCTAATGGGCAGTCTTGCACAAATTCCTAGCTATGCCTGAAATTTACTTTGAGAGGTAAGCTTTGTGAAACTGTTTTGAAACTTGAAACATTTTATTTTGTACTTTGAAACAGTCATGGGAGAAATATGATATGGCATGACTGTACTGAGAAGACCACTCTCCATCTTGAAGTCCTCCAGGACCCAAGAATGGTTGTAGAAACCATACATTCCTTATCACAGGAGGTTAAAATTCAGTCATTCATCTTCATGAATGAGAGTTGCAGTCTAAAAACATAGTTGTTCATCACAATATAGCTCATCTTCACTGAGTCTCAGTGTACTACCATTGATCTAAATCAGTGATGAATTACAAATTCTGTAAGTAAATCTCAAAGTTTAGAGGTAATTTCTGACAGTCAGTAAGCTACATTCCTCTGGTCAATTTATGTATTTTTTTCATACTATTAAATTATTCTAACTGCTTGAGTGATGTTAAGAATGTCCAAGTTAAAGTAAAGCTACTGCTAACAAAACATTGCAATGAAGTCAGTAACTAAATTTTCCTTTGGCAAGAAGAATAATGTTTATATCACCTAAATAGTTTTTCAGACCACATTGTTTTGATTTGTCCCTGTAGATGCATGGTTCTCATCCTGTTTTATCCAAGGATAACATCTTTCATGAGACTGAATATTTATCATTTCAAAGTCCTAGCCCCCTTGATAATGTTTGCTACTATAATTAAAACGTGAAAGCAAAATTGCTGCTGTTCAGAGTACACCAGCAGGGAAAGGCCAGACTGGTGATCAGCCTGATGTAGAGATATGCTGACAGCAGAATATTTATTTACCATTTCTAATTCCTAGGCTGCCCCAAAAAGTGTCATTTGTTTTTAGCAGTGATTCAAGCTGACATTTGCATCACATCACATTACATTAAGCAGTGTTATGATCTGGAGGAATACTAAGCTATGTAGGTAAACTAGACAACTTAAAACAGCAGCTCCAAATGAAAGACATGGCTAAGAAACAGCCTTTGACGTTTAGCACAGCTGCTGCAGGAGGGTTGAATGGAATTTGGTCTATAAAGACTGAAATACACCATTTCAGAAAGATAAGTGGTCTCATCAACTTAACCAGGGCCCAGAGCTACTTCCTGAGGTGCTTAGGTTGATTAAATCTGCCTGAGAGCTTTTTGCATGCATGCAAAATGGTTATTTCCTAAAACACCCTTTAACTGCAGTTATAAAAAAAGGTCTAAAGTGAACCAGCACCCTTTTTTTGTAGTTCATTATGCCTTTTTCTCAGCTGTAAAACTGATCTAAACCAAAAATACTACCTGCTGAGCTCCCAGCTGGCCTCTAACCAGACTTCCATATTCTGATTTCTGTTAGTCTCAACAATCTAGTAGAAGGTGAAAATCTAATTTTTTTCCTCCAATGTCTTGTTCTTTTCTTTCTAGGGAAGCTTGCCATCTTCCAGCTAGCTTTTAATGGGCAAGTCTCCTTTTTTTTATTTGCCCCTGTGTTTACTCTTGGAAAGGTATTTAAGAGCCTCTGGCATGAGCTATGAGGACTCCAGCATAATGCTGTGTAGCAGTTCATGTTACTCAATGGTAGAAATATGCTTAGATGCTCATAAATATGTGGAAGTTTGGTGAGTTGTTCTAGGAAACAACAAATTTGTCTATTAGCTCAATAGACAAATGTTAGTATTCAGCAACAGTTTAAAGATGGAATAAATCTGCCCATTCAGAGGTTTGTATTTAGGATTATGTCAGACGAGCAAGAACTACACATACATGTATCAAAACTCTTGTGACAAACTGAGGAACAAAATAATAGGCTTTCTACCTCTTGTAGACCTTCACTTGATGGTGATGCTACACAGATGGGTGACCCGAAGACAGTGAATTTTGCCTTTCTAGCTGCTACTCTCACCATCTCTGATCATCACAACACCAGTAGACCTTCATCAATCTCATTCCAAAAGATGTCCTGACCAAAATAAGTAAAAAAGAGAGGTAATTCCACAGCTGAACTTAACAACACTAGATTTGAATGTATAATATGGATTCTTTCTTTTCTCTTCCTCTCTTGTGTCTCCTTTTCCTTCCCCAGACACATTTATTTTCTATCTCTGTCTCCATTTGCATTCTGCTGACTATTTGGCTGGCAGACTAAGACAGACTTTCTTTAACAAAAATGCTTTACTCGTCTGATTAGAAAGGTGGCAAAAAGAACTATCCCAAATATCCTTACACTGGCACAAGTTCGCCAGTCTTGGCAAGGCTAATAGGATCAGGGACCAGACATTGTAAAGGATTAAGATTCCTGAAGCAGGATTCATGCAGACATTTAGTGCTGAAATCCAAAATTGTGACCTCAGATTGTATCTCCTTAATCTTGAAGCTGTCTGAAATCACCAAGACTTAATTTCTGTCAGTACAAAATCAATTCTTAGACTGATGATGTATGTCTGTAGCTCCACAAATCTTGTTCCCAGATATATTTTCAAAACCCAGAATGTCAGAGGACCACAGTATTTTAGCACAGCAAAAAGGTGCTGTTGTGGTTTAAGACCAGCTGGCAACAAAACACCACGAGGCTGCTCGCTCACTCCTCCCCCCCACGATGGGATGGGGAGGAGAAGATATAACAAAAGGCTCCTGGGTTGAGACAAGGACAGGAAGGGATCACTCACCAGTTATGCTCACGGGCAAAACCCAGAATTGACTTGGGGAAAAAACCAAAATCAATTTAATTTGCTACCAATCAAATCAAAACAGGATAATAAGAAGTAAAACCAAATCTTAAAACACCTTCCCCCTACCCCTCCCTTCTTCATGTGTTCAAGTCCACTCCCAATTTTCTCTCCCTCCTCCCCCAAGCAGCACAGGAGGACGGGGAATGGGGGTTGGGGTCAGTTCATCACACGTTGTCTCTGTCACTGCTACCTCCTCAGGCAGAGGACTCCTCACTCGTCCCCTGCTCCAGTGGGGTCCCTCCCATGGGAGACAGTCCTCCACAAACTTCTCCAGCGTGGCTCCTTTCCGTGGACTGCAGTCCTTCAGTCACAGCCTGCTCCAGCGCGGGCTTTCCCATGGAGTCACGGCCATCTTGGGGGGCATCCCCCTGCTCCAGCGTGGGCTCCTCTCTCCCCAGGTGGAGATCTGCAGGTGGGCATCTGCTCCCCCGCTCCCCTCCACGGGCTGTGGGGGGACAGCCTGCCGTCTCACCACGGGCTGCAGGGGCATCCCCTCCTCCGGCCCACCTCCTCCCCCGCCTTCCTCACTGACCTCGGTGTCTGCAGAGGGGTTCCTCTCACATTCCCATCCCCCTACTCACTGGGGGTTCCCCTTCTTAAATCTGTTCTCCCAGAGGCGCTACCACCATCACTGATGGGCTCAGCCTTGGCCAGAGGCGGGTCCAACTTGGAGCTGGGGAAGCTTCTGGCAGCTTCTCACAGCAGCCACACCTGCGGCCCCTCCGCCGCTATGAAAACCCCACTGCACAAACCTAATACAGGTGCCTTTTCTCTTTTTCACCTCTGGTTCTGTTGCTCTGACCTGTTTATGAAATGCCATCAGATAATACTGGCCACTCCTATTTAAGAAAGTAGTGTCAGGGGAGACTTGATAATAATGCAGACTCCTAAAACTACATTTCTTTTTCAGGAGGTTTAGTTTATGCTGATGCGAGAGTCCTAGGGATTATAAGAGAGCAAGAATAGAGGAAGGACTCAAAAACAGTGATGAAAGTCAGCCCATTTTAAATGCCTTGACCCAGGTCAGCATACTGGGCTTGAAACCTGCTCTGTTCTTAATTTTTTTTTTCTTTTCAGTTATCTCTGCCACTCCCCATAGTGCCCACTCTGTTGCTGACTTGGGACTGCAAAGCAAGTCTTCAAACTGCAACTGCAATAACTGAGCTTTTATTCTGGGATATAGTCACCTGAAACTTACTGGTATGGTAAAGCTCAGTCAGGCAGTTTAGAAGAGAGTGTTTCTGACTGAGATAAGAAGAGCTGCATTTAGCTCCCCTCAGCTGTGAATTCCCTTTGCCTGTCACAAGTTTAGGAGGGCAAAACAATTCTCTCTCTGATTATGCAGGAGTATCTTTGCTGCATCTGAGCATCAGTCAAGGACCAATTGCTTCCACACAGACTCATTTATAAGTGTCTATGTACCAGCATACAGATAAAGACAACTGATAGAGAAAACAGACGCCATTTAAATGCACATTTCTGTGTGCCTGCTTGTTTTCAATGATTAAAAATAATGATTAGAAGATGATAACTGCTAGAATTACAATGGTATTGGTAAATAATACTCCCAGTGATCTTATGGCAGTAAAATTCCTCTTGTGATAATTAGGTACCATGAAAAAAAATGGAAAAGAAGAATGATTAACAGCATGATACAAGTAAAAAAATGCCTTCTTAGACATTGTTAGCTCAAACTAAAACCTGACTGAAAGAGGAAAAAGGATATCTATTTGGCAAATGACAATAGAAAAGAATTAACTTGTCATTAAAGAAGAGACTGCAGTCAAAACTTGGACCTTGATTTCAAATTATCTGGCAAATTATTGCCAGCAGTTCATTGTAGGAACAGACAATGGTAAAGTGCTAATGAAAACTTTTAAAACACCCTATTAATTAAAAAATTTGGAAAAGCAGTAGGAAAAGTTGTAAATCCTGTATTAGAGTTCAGATTAAAGGAAATGGATCAATGTTTTTTGGTTTGTGGTTTTTTTTTTTAAATAGACTTGCATTTCCTGCAAAGAAACTCATTCTTTGTGCAAATTGTGTGTCTTAAGTGAAAGTATATTTTCACCAATAGAGCCAGCATTTCAGACCCTTAGTGAAATGGTCAACACTTTGACATTGTCTCTTGATGGGGTTAAAATCAGTAAGTGGGCAATAAATATTGCCTCTTCACCGAATCTGGTGATGGAGGACCAGACTGTGTTCAAAGCTGATTAGGGATTTGGCCAGCTGACTCTGTCCTGTAATGAATAATGTGATTTGTCATGGCTCCATGTGACTGTTAGTACTTCTATTTGGAATGTCTTCATCAGAGAGGTATGGGCCTTTCTACACTATAGCTTTGATTTCTTTCTAATGAGTGCTTTTTTATTGCTACCTATTTAGAACTTCTCCTCTGTACTTTGTATATGTGTAACCTGGGTAACAAAGTGGCAATGGAGGGGGAAAAAAAAAAAGAAAGAAAGAAAGAAAGAAAGAAAGAAAGAAAGAAAGAAAGAAAGAAAGAAAGAAAGGAAAGTCCTGTAAAATTGTGTATACTTCATTGGTAGCTTAAGAATAAAGAAATAAAACTGTAAGATGATTTTGTGATTTTTAGTATCTACTAGTTAATATACAAATGTGCCTTCTAAATTTATTTTAAAACAAGAATAGAGGTTTTGCTTTTTAGTAAGGCAAATACTTCGTCTGCAAATGTTTCTAAGATCAGTACCTTATTTTTTTTTCCCCATGACATTTGCAAGGAGCAAGTGGTAGATTTAGTAATAAGCTCTAATAATTCATCATAGTTGAAATTACATGATTTAACACCTTGACACTAAGAAATCTAGTTAAAAAAAAGCTTTTCAGTATTTTTATAACATTATCCTGAAGAAATAGATAGAAAAAAAAAAGAATGAGCAAAATGCATTTGGTATGTGGCAAGTATTATGCTATGGTAGTTACACGTGAAATTAAATCAGCTCTTATTCTACATAATCTTCCTTGAAATTCAGATGCTTAGCAAGATGATCAGGAGAAACAGAGTAGCACAGATTAATACCTTTTACTCTATACATGTTCCATAAACAGTGGTTACTGGGCAGCCGAGTGAGCAGTAGAGTAAAACCACTTTCTTCAGAAATACCACTAGGTAGATGTCTTTAAAGCTCTATCCATATTACTGCAACACCACTGAAACTGAAAGCTGTCTTTAGATCTTATTACAGCATTTTATAAAGTGGACTTCTGGTGGAAGAAGCTCCTCAGCTGCACTGGCAAACTGTTGTGATAGGTGTAAGTAAGCAAATTATGGGCACAGGGGGAGAGGTTACCCTGATGAGTATGCAGGACAGGCTCATCAGCACAACAGAGCAAAGGTAATCTCCATCAGCAGGCATCAGCTGGAATTCAACAGGGATGTTCAAGAAGAAAATGTTATGTTCTTTCCAAAATAATTATGACCGCTGCACGAAGCTCTTTTACAGAGCACACATTCATGTTTTGAGACAGTGGTGGGAAAAGTCAAATAGCTAATATAGCTAATAAAAAGAAAGTTTTTAAAATTCAAGTCACACAGTTTAACTTGCTTCCTACACAATCAGTTCTTTTCCTTTTGATTGCTTACTTCTGCATCAATGGCTTGTATCAACTAAATTTAAATCTTCAGTGTCATTCCAGAGTACTATTGCCCATGAAATTACTGATGTATTGCTCAAAGAAAGTGCTGTGGATTGGAGTGGAGGGAGAAAAAGGTATATTGTTCAGGTTCTGCATATGAAGAACAGTGACCAGGAACTGTACCTCCAGTGCGCAGCCTCCCAGCTGTGGAATCGGTGTCAGTTCTCTCCATCCCTTTCCAGAATTCATATACAGCCACTAGCTGAGATGGGCAGATGGTGCAGGCTGGGTGGCACATGGTCATTCTTAGCTTGCATCACGTGTGAATCCACACTTGCTAGCAAAATGGCCTAGAGCACATAAACGGTCAACTCATAGATGAAAAACAGCTGGCTAAAGCTGAACCCAGATGAACTTGGATCTGTTGTAAATTCATACCCTATTTTTGTTTTCTACTTGGATTCTTCATCAATACAAAGCTTTCCCTCAGCAAATACCACAGTAATGCTCAGTTGTCTTTGTTCTCTGTAGGAAAGTAATCCTCAAGCTGGTTGGACTGCAGCAATAAGCTATGTCTGAATCCCTGTGTGCTTACAAAATTCTAGTGCAGAGCACTGAAATAAATATTCTCGGAAACAAAAGTCCTAGGCTATTTTTCCACACTACTTCCTGTGTTTCTCATTTATTGACAAAATAGTTTCTCAGGCACAAAGACCAATATCAAATCTAGTCTACCTGCAAGAAGATGGACTCTTCTCAGAAGTGGTGGAACAGAAAGAAAGTGGTAAAGGAAGGCTCCTTGGGGGGCAAGAGGAGGGAATAGACAACTGCAGAGACCATATATAATTTTGGATCCAGGCAGAGTTTTGTCATCAAAACAAAGTTGCAAATAGGCAAATCTCATTTGGTTTGTAGGTTTGTTAAGGTTAATTAAAAATCACCATTTTGCTATGAATAATCTTTACAACTATATTATTTTCTGAAACATCACTGAAAAGAAACATGGAACATCATAAAATCAGAAGAAATAATTACTTTAGAAAAATGAACAAACCACCAAAAGCAAATGATCGAAACTACTTTGTCAGAAGCTAGAAAGAAAAACAGTAGGAAAATCTTGGCCACAGTTACAGATTAATGAAAATAATGCTTTTCATTAAGTCCTCTGAAAGGCATAAGAACATCCAAAATATCCAATATCTCATTATCCAGCAGATATATTATTAATGAGACTGGACACCAGAAAGAGACACTGTGATTTTTACCTCTACTGTTCTTTTCTCTCCCTTCTTGGGTATTTTTGTCTTGTTTCATCTTCAGGAAAATAGGATTAAACTCCACTACAAAAGCTCAAAATATGCTCTCATCATTTCTTGAACAACTCATTTTTCCTTAACCAAGAGTGATTATTACCTTCTTCAGTGCTGTCTACAAAAAACACCCCCAAAAAACAAGAGAAAAGAGTTTGGAAGAGAAAACTTTACAGTTAAAGGTAAAAGTTATACATTATTTATCTTTTTTTCTTTCTGTTGTATCTATAATAAAGATTTTAAGTGTATTTTTTGTTAATAGTGATAGTTTTCTAGTAGCTAACCACATTAAAGTGTCTACAATTGATATATATACCCAAAGTTGCTTACTATTGGATCCTGTATATGCTTGTTGATTATTTGGGTGCCATTTTCATTAAAATTTTCATAGTGTCTGTAACTTGTAGCATTTTCTTATCTAGAATACCACATTTTCCACTGTAGTTCCCCTATAGCCTTTGTTAGAGCAAACCATTGTGTCATAGTGAGAGGATTTCAGCTGTAATCCTACTGAGTTTTAAAGATTGTAACTGTTGCTTTTATTATATAAAGTTCATATCCCAGTGTTCACAAGCTCTCAGGAATTAAAACCCTCTGTTTTTAAGAGTGTGGGAATGTATGTATGGTACACACACGCACATCTGTAATTACATAATTATAAATAATTATATATAGATAGCTTCATAACACCTGTTACATACGTATGTATATATAATCATGAAACAAAGAGAGATCTAAGTCTTAAACCCTTTACAACAAAATTGCTTATTAAACCCAAATTCTATTTCATGTAGTTCTTCCTATGGAGCAAATGTACTCCTATGGAGTGAGAAACAGCATTTGACTTCCAATTTCTGTCTGTCAGATGGCATTATAAACATATAGTCAGTTTGGCAATAACTGTAATAGCTTTCCCTTGGGACATTGCGGCAAATCGGATCTGCGTGTATAATTGTGATTATTCTGCAAAAAGGTTAACTATCAAACTCCAATTACACCTACACAACTGTATATATATTTCTGTTTGCCCAATTGTAAATGAATTGTTGCAATCAGGGTATTTTGTGTCACCTTAAATTAGTCTGTGCTCATTATCTAAAATGTTGGGGCTATAGCTTTATGACACAAACCATCCTCTGTTTTGCCTTGGCAGCCCAGTTCACTAAAACAGTGTTATCACCATGATCTATTCAAGTCAATAAGCCTTGGTACCAATAAAACACTGTATTCATATATTACCCACAGCAGTACTGCAATGCTCATTTATGACTAATCAGACTACTCTGCAGAAGGTATATTCATGCCAATTACATGCTGCCCAATGCATGAAATGCCTAATTAAAGTTTTCTCTATAAATATTAGCCTGACTGAAGTCAGCTTGCTAGCAGCCACATAGTCAGAGTAGTGCCAAGACCTATGTAAGTCCTGGAAGGTTACTGAAAAATATTTGTTTCTGACTCAGTTTGCATTAAGGCATTCTGTATGCCATGAATTCAAAGAGAAAATGTAGGCCTAAAATCCCTCATATGTAGTAAACAGAATTTTAAAGGACTTGTAGGTAGTGCAGCATAATCTCTGGCTTTCTTGGAGTTTGTTGCTAGGTCTCCTGGGTTTCCCTATAATTTTGGAATTCCATGTTTGTTGTTGTTAATATTATGACTTGGCTGATAGAAAAGCTATTGGCAATTTGCATTCAATTACGCTAACAATTGTGATCAATATAAGTGTAAATATGATTGGTCTTGTACCTATGAAAAGGTCAGGAGTGACCCTGTGCAAGTGAAACTGAATCTCTGTTGTAATGTGCTCTAGAAGTGGACAGCATTTGTGATGGTGGGCTAATCCAGATTGTACAGTGGAGATCATCTCTTCTGCAACTCCCTAGGAAACAGTCCTTTCAAGTGGAAGGACTACATTGTAAGTTGCATCCTGCCTGTTCACCACAATCTTAAATTAAATGAGAATGTGCACCTTTTAAATTTTATTTTGTATTTCTGAGTAAATGATATAAGAATAATCCAGTAGATAGGACAAGGCCTGAAAATGTGATGTTTCCTTTCAAATTATCTGCTTTGTTATTGTTTTCCTATGCAGAGTTTCAGGTAGGTCCTTTTGTTTAACTTTTTCTATCTTTTTTCTCCATTCCAATAATATTGGTATGAGTACTTAGAGCTCTTAAGGGGACTGATGCTGATTCAGGTGCTTTTGGGTGCTTGGATACATCCAATAATGGAAGTCATCTGAGCATGTAAGGTAGTTGATTTTACCAGTCTAATCTATAATCCTTTAAGTGCCCGTGAGGCAATATTGATCTCACTAAATATGCATGAGAGACCAACATCAGTGCACATCACACCCAAGCCAACAGGTCTTTTTTCTTTAGTTTAAACTTTTCATTAAGGTTACAGTAAGTGATAAATTGAGACAAATTTTTATTTCTCTATATTTTATTAAGGATAAAGAGTCATTTTTAAAAAGCATTTATTGTTTTAAACTTCAATATTACACTTTAAAATATAGCTTATAGCGCTGTCTAGAGGTGTAGATCAGCCTCATAAGGCTAGAAGAACCTCAAGTGAAATAATTTGCCTTTGTTAAGTGAGCATATCCCATTGATTACAACACCAACAGTTATGTAATACAAGCAGGGACAATTAAACTAGGTAGATTTAAACTATTTCATTATATTGAACTATATTATGTGGTTTGTGGAAAGAACATGACACATTTAGTGTAGTAATAATAATTTTCCAACACACAAGTCATTTAAATGGAGATAGATCTAATAATAGTCAGCAAAAGTAGCTTTCCTAAAACTCATACTCCCTTTCAGTTTCACTGCCTGGAGCTTATGAGGGATGACATTTCAACATCCTTTTTCACGGCCTTTGGCAGGAATAAGGTGGCATCTCATTAAGATAAGTAGAATATGCAGCAGTGAGTAGATTATGGTCATTTCTGGGAAGCTGCAGGTATGGACAAGATATTCTAAGCTTTCCTATGCTTCTTACTATTGAGAAGCTGAAAGGACTGGAGCTTGGTTTTTTCATCATTCACCTCCACCCCAGCAAAAAAGCACATCTGTCTTCATTATGTGCAAATATTACTGGCAATTTTTATAATGTTTTGAATAATCTTTTACAATAACAGGAAAAAGCAAAGATTAAACATGAAGACAGCTGAAGGAATTAGGTATCTGAAAACAACACATGGAGACAGACATTCATTGTCTTTCTATTGTGAGGTCTGGAATAGCTGTTCTCCCAGGTTTTTACATGACATTGTTTATATAACAAAGTAAGGAAAAGAACTGGAGTGTTGTCCTGGCCATTGAAAATCAATAGAAATCTGAAGTTGGGGGTAAACAGATCAGAACTTCTAAGGAATGGGCATCAAATATTCTAGTGTCAAATTAAAGTTTCAGTTGTGTTTAGACCTATTTGACTTGTGAGCAGTGAGGTAATTGTTTGCAGTATGGTAATTTTTACAAGGGAAACAAAACCAGGATTCATTTTTATGCAGAACAAAACCAGGGAATGGAGGAATTGTTTCCTACTGTCCTCTCTTCAAGGCTTATAAAGGAAGGGACACTTGCAAATAATAAATTTGACCTCTTTTTATCCTTCTATAGGGAGAAACCAAGAACTTCTGAATGCTTGCTGTTTGGTACCCGCAGAGACACTGAACTGTCTTGTTCAGGTTATTGTAGCAACAGCATGGATTGTCGTTAAGTACAAAATATGAAGCACTTTTTCATCCTTATCCTCCCCCTTCACAAATATATATATATTTAAATATTGTGCATTCACAAGATATCTTTTAGAGATGTTGTCTTGAAAAGAATGGAAATCACAGATAAAGCAAAACCTCTTTATAAAAGCAAATGCAAATTTTTCTTCATAATACTTAAGAATGTTCTTCTCTTGCTGAAAAATATGAGGCCTGTGAATACAAAATGACCTTTTCTTTATGAACCTCTACAATGGGGATTTGAAACCTAAGATAAAAATGGTTCATTCAGTATCTTCATGTTAGAGCTAATCTTCACAGAGCTATAGTTTACTTTTCACTTCTGAGGTAGAAGCTGTACACTTCCCCTTGAAAAAAAATTATAACACCCACTTAGTAGTTTCCAATTACTCCACTCTAAAAATGTGGATCTTTCTCAAACAATTAATATTTTTCCCAGAAGCAACCATGACAGGAGTTGCTCTAGGTAAAAAACATATACTATCTTGTTCTATTCATTACGAAGGGAAAAACAAGGCATGATAAATATTGCTGACCTGCTTTTCCAGAAAGCAGCTGTCCCTAGAAAGGTAAAACACCCATGCTGATTGCAATAATTAATTTCATCATGATAGATCCAGTATTTGAATTTCATTAGACTATGCATTATGTATGGTCCAGAATACTGTAAAAATTAAATGGGCAGAGAATATGATTTTTTGAAATAAATGTGTATATATACCTATTTATGTTAAGAAGTCATACAGGAAACAAAATGATAAAATTGTTTTCCAGCGTGAGTTCAAAGAAAATGCGTTAGTGTTTTTTCTTGTAAGATTTTTTAAAATTTTTGCTGAGTGAAAACTTATTCCATGCTGATGGTAGGTATTCCTGATTTACCCTTTTGATATTAAGTTGAAAAAATGATACATTTTGAGATGAAACACTGCAGTGGAACAGAATAGTTTGGTACCTAACAGCAAATGATTAGAATTTAGCTTGCAAAATTTTTTGATGCATCTTTGCCTAAATTTGTAATTAAAAAAACACACAAACAGTTGCAAAAGCCAGCTAGCCAAGCATCCATGCCAGTGGTATTTTTGTCTGCAGATTTTTACAAGCTATTATAGTATCAGAAACACTTTTACTTGGCTCTGACAAGTGCTTTAATAGCAGCTGTAGTTCTTAATATCAGGCAGAAGAGGTGACAGTTCAATTCAAGGGAGTTACGAGAGTAAGAGATCTCTCCCTGTGATAAAATAATGTATATAGGGGAAAAGAAGGTTTTTTAAGGCTATGTCTCCATTAGCAAGTAGTGTAGCTTAATAGAGGTGGTCTGTAGAGAGAAACAGTTGGCCCTGAGGGCCTGTCAGCTGTATTATAATCATCTTAGAGGTGATCTGAAATAACTCTAGTCTGGTATGCTCCTGGACTCTATTTCCCAGTTTAATTTTATACAAAAGGAGTGTGGTGAGGGCACTTTCAGGCCACTCCCCTATGCCAACCAAAGTGCAGTAGGTGGTGGTAAGCACAAAGTTTACTCCCAAAGTGCAGTCCTTAGCTTCTCTAAAATGCTAGTATAGATGTACCTTCTGTTTAAGTTTTTAGACTGTACTGGCTAGATCTGGCTATTGATGCTCTGTAAAACTGGGACATGTAGGTGCTAATTCACCAGAAGAAGCTGCTAATCCTTTTATAATTTTATGAGAAGGCAAAGAAAACCCAATAAAATTAAAGGTTCAGTTTTTCTCTAGAAAAGGTGACTTTTTTGGGTAACTGCCAAGAAAATAAAATAAATGGAAGAAATTAACTCTGCTATAAAAAAAAATCTCAAATTGTGATTATCTTAAGTTTACGTATTTAATTTCAGTATGCAGTCATTCAGGTCTTTGCCTATACTTGTGTATCTAATTAGGATCTATGGGTCCAGACAAAAGGATGTAAAAGAGTCTTACACTGTGGTCGATACTGTATCTTTCAAAGTAGATGGTATGGCTGTTCAACACACAAGACTATATTTGAGAATTTGCCTTCTTTCAGAAGGTTTTCTGGATGACATCTCACCTGGACTTCATGAAGTCTGTGGGATCAAGTTTTCATTTTCTGTACCTACAGCAAAATAAGAAAATCAATAGGTCTTGCAGGTATGACTGTATCATGGTTCGTACTCCATTGTTTCTCTTTATTCACTAGCAGGTTTAATGTGGACACTGAAGGATTCTATATGGTATGGTTGCCTGTATGTGCACCAACCAGCAGCGCATAAAGAGATTTCTTTCTGCTGGGGTAGACAGAACTAGGTCTTGATCAAACCCCAGAGCATTTTTACTATATGCAGATGTAGCCTTTAAGCTAAAATCTGTAGCAGAGACACAAGTTTCACTGGCTTTGAATTTAGAAAAATGTAATCATAGGTATGCTTAGGCCTCTGGACTCTCAGGATATTGTAAAACTCTTAAAGGTCTTCTGCAGATAAGACACACACATTTCTAAGGCTGATTTTTGTCTCTTTTCTCCTACTAGTAGAAAGCCCCCCAAAACTTCCATCTTGAATTTTCTACTTCACTCTAGGCAAAGTGGCATGCCTTCTTAAAGACTCAGGCAAATGCCAAAAGTTGATTTCTAGATGTGGGATTATGAACAATGAAGTTCTCAAAATGAAAGTCTTCCAATTTTTTTGAAAGAGCTAGGTCTTTCCGAATGAAATACAACCTTGGGCTCAGCATGCTTGAGTCATTGCCAGTCCCATTTAGTATGGTGCCTCCAGAGGCCTTGTCTACACCCAGAAGGATCAGCTGGCAATTGAAAACAAACAAACCAACCAGCCCAAACCAAGACTATGCATTTCATACTCAGAGGATGAAAATGGTTATACAGAAACTTTAATCTTTAATTGAAAACTGTTTTAAACTTCATTTTTTCACATATGCTGTTTTGGCAAGTAGACTCAGTAAAAGGTATGTTAATGAGCTATATTCATTGTTTTCAAGCAGAAGTCCACAGATACACGGTGTTGCATCCACAGAACTGATATGTTTTTCTTGTTGCTAATTTGTAAGTTAGTGAAATATTCTCAAGAGATAGCAGGCAAGAGCTTCATAAATACTTATGTGTGCGACAGATGCACTCAACTCCCCTAAACAAACTAGCAATATTTTGGTATGGGCTCCAAAGGAGATAAAGGCCTGAGCCATAGCCAGGCCAAGAACTCCTCTAGGAAACCCACAAAGGAACAGAGTGACCCAGTGAACATCAATGGATATGAGCTTGGATCACCAGTCATGCGATTAACACATGAATAACGGGTGGCTTTTCCAAGACTTATTTATCAAGGAACAAAGAAAGTTGTGGATACAAGGAGTCTCATGCATACCTTTCCCGTTGTATGTAATTTGACTACGAGACAACCACTTTATCCCATAAATATGACAGCTTAAGTGAACCTTCTTTAAGCTCTCCCTGCTAGGTAGTGTGGCTGCATGGCGGTGATCTCCCCTTGAGCTGGGAAGCCACTCAACTATGAACTAGGCATTTCTTCAAAAGAAAGCTAAATTTGGTGTATTTCCAATTTACACTAAATGCCAGCAAACTAACTAATCTGGCTTAGTTGCTTTGTGTGTTGTGGAAATTTTAAGGTTTATGATATCTTTGGGGTATGGCTGATATCACTAGGGACTGGAGCATCTCTTCTATGAGGAGAGGCTGGGAGAGATGGGAAACTGTTTAGCCTGGAGAAGAGAAGGATCAGGAGAGATGTTATCTATGTATAAATACCTTATGAGAGGCTGTAAAGAGGAGGGAACTAGGCTCTTCTCAGTGGTATCCAGAAAAAAGACGAGAATGAATGAACACAAACTGAAACACAGCTGAACAGAAGAAAACATGTTTATACTGTGAAGGTGGCACAGGTTGCCCAGAAAGGTCCATCCATCAAAACATGACTGGACATGGCCCTGTGCAACCTGCTGTAGGTGATCCTGCTTGCACAGGAGGTTGGACTAGAAGATTTCCAGAGGTCCCTGCCCACCTCAGCAATCCTGTGATTCTATGATCTCTGGTGCATGATTATATATATGATGGATAGGGACCAACTATAGAAATGACCTACAATTTAGGTAAACTTAATACCTCCCCTGGTTATTGCTGGGAGGCACTCAAATTTTCTGAAGAAGTCGGTTAGTATGATAATGATACGGCTATATGAAGGCTGGAAAGTCATGACACGTAAGAGCTGGGAACTGCCCAAGGACACGTCAGACGTGCGAGGTTTGTATGCTGCCCCTATGTCACCAGTTGTGATGTGGTAGAAATCCCCGCATGCTCAGGCAGAAGCTGCTGCCTGTGGCTTAAAGACAGGTCACCAGAATGCCAGAACTGATATGCAGAGCTCTATGAAGGTCATAGTTCTGCTTTTACTACATCAGGGCAGTCACAGACATAAGCATCCTAAACACTCTCCTATCTTTTCTGTTTGCCCTGTTGGCTGGAATGATTCTCATTTTTGGCTTTATTGTTGTGTTCTGCATCCTGCTTTTCATCATCAGACTTCTGCTTATTCTTGGTGCCAAGATAGTCACCGAGTTCAGTAAAGCAGGGAAGATAACTGAATATTACATCTATAGTCACCAAACCAAATGCAACTCAAGTAGATGTTGAATTTGATAAAGCTGATTTACTAGCCAAACTGGCCAAGGAGATTGCTCCTGATTACAATAGGGTGGGTACCGTAGTAGTAGTAGTAGTAGTAGTAGTAGTAGTAGTAGTATCGTTACTAATAGTAACGCTACTACTACTACGACTACTACTAGTACTTTATTATTATCATCATCATCATCATCTCATTATCATCATCACCATTATCATTATCAGTTTTTGTTTTGTTGTTGTTTTTGTTCCATGGTCAATTTAAAGTGGAATTTAATTCATCTTAATAGGTAGAACAAAGGGGTAGCTCTACTGAAAGCAGAGGAAATTAAAAATATGACTTAATATAAGTTGTCTTAACATTTATAAGCTGATTTCTGGAAGTACTTAAAAATACCATACACTGGTTATAGATCAGGTCGTTGCAAATAGTTCACCAGCTTTGAGAAGAAAGGGAATTGGAAGATTTCAGACATACATCTTGAAGGACATTAGCCAGTTCTAAGTTGTGTAAAAGATGTTTTATGGTTTTTTGAATGTAGCAGTGTCAAAGGATGGTAAAAAAAGAATAAACATAAGGGTAACATGAATTGCTTCCACTTACAAGTCCTTTTTTTGTTGCTTTTTGTTGATTTGTTATTTTTGTTCTTTTTTATCTTAGTGGTGTAAAATATTTTTTTAAATTTTATGACTCTATAAATAAAATGGGAGGTCTGAGGTATTCTGCAGGTATTTGATACAGTGTTGACTTGAAAACTCTGCATACCTTTATAGAAATAACTTATTTCCCTATTAGTATTTCTACCTTTGGTGACATTCAAAAGGGAAATAATTTTGAAAACAAGACAATATTGTTTTGTCTGCGAGCTGTGACTTAGTCCTATAGCAATCAGGAGAAGTTTATGGCTTGCCTATGCATTGCAGAAGATAATTAGAATGGTGAAATTTGAATTTAAAGTTGGTGTTTCTATGTCTCTGAATGTGGAGGCGGGCCTGACAAGGTAGAGTCAGTCTATGGATGAAAATACTCTAGGCTAATCTCATGTTATGTATTTTTATGTGTACATATACATACATATGTATATCATGTACGTGTATATATATCTTGGAACAGGGCTTTTTCAGATGACAGGCTAATCTATCCTGTTCAATTCAGCTCTAGAATTTTCTCTTTTTTTTTAATTTTAGTTTTTACAAAGCAGATGTTTATCTGCTTCTTCTAATCATCCTTCCATATGTCTGCTGTATGTTTCTTTCTTTTATTTTGGTTGTTCTCTGTATGTTACTAGTTTCTGGGTGAAAAAAAAAGTGTGGTGATGTTTGTATTGTCAATATTTTTGTCCAAATTTGTACTGTCAGGAGTACAACTGTTACAAACAATTGTATTGTTTATGTTTATCGAAAAGTTAAAATGAGGTCTACAGCTCTTTGTAATATAAATTTAGTTGGACTTCATCCATCTGGCTTCATAGGTCATTTTATATCATCTGTTGATGTGGTTCCTCTGTGCTCAGAGATCCAGATCAGGGAAAAAATGCAAATCTGTAAATATATACATACACACATACATATGCATATATGCACATACATATATATATGAGAAGAACAGTTATTGCTTTTAGGTTTAATATCTCTCAGCAGTGTACTTTGGCTGCTAAAACTCAATAGCAGGGGAAAAACTCATCTTTGGAGAGTTCCAGAAAATTTCAAACAAGTTTACACAGTTCCTTCATTAGTGTTCGTAATATGAAACAAATCAGTCAGTCCAATGGGATCTAATAGTTATTTAAAACATTAGCAAGGTTGACTACTGGAGGAGGAGATAACAGATAGTGTTTTTAATTCAATGATGCCAAAGCATTTAACTCAAAACAAATACAATGAGGAAATCCAAGCACAAAATGTTTGTCACAAAGCTAGCTAATAGTACAGCTAATATTACAGTCAATAAACCCAATGCTCACTTACCAGAAGGAGAAAGTAATAGGTTATTTCTTCCATTGGGAGGCCTGTAAAACCAGCTCCTGTCTGTTTAATATAGCTGTATATTTCCATTGGTTTTTCATTTTCTTTATAGCTTCTATCTACTGATTCAGGATGTACTAACACAGAACATTGCTTATTGCACAGAAGCCACTATTTCATACTGTGTTCCAGAGATGGTAGTTGCACTCCATGCGTGTAACAAAGCTGTCTTATCTCAAAGGTCTTGCAGTTTGTAAACTCTGAATAGCTATCATTTGAAGGTACCAATGTTTTCTATAATAATGCATTGTAAAAGAAAATGATGAAGTTAAATCTTTTCACTTTTAGAACCATTAGGGGTAATATAAGACCCTTAGAAAAATAATAGAAATACTGTTTCTGGTCCATTTAAAACTCCTGAGTACCTTATGAAAATGAATAGGAGAAAATAAATCTGCAACAGTAGGTGGTAACTTTGCAAAGTAATCTGACTTTTCTGTGTTGCTTCTGTTGCACAGAGCTGTGTAGATAAAAGGAAGAGGAAAATTACTTGGCATAATAGAAGTGGGAATAGGTCATGAATTTGTTTCATTTGTTTGCTCGGTACACACTATCTAAATATTAAGCTGACAACTGCAGAGCCTGCAAGAGCTCTTTCTGGTCTTGATGTTTTTTGTGTGCGCCAAAACATATATGAGAGAAATCCAGTTGTGGATTGGACTTTGAAGTGCTAGCACAGTATTAATTATAGTAAGTAGGAGAACCATAAAGTAGTGATCAATCTGACATCTTTTGGGTGAAATTAATTGAGGTAGGGAATATAACTACTGTTACCAGTACTTATCAGGCAGTTGTCCGCCCTTATAGGAATGGATGCTAGTACTTCCTTTTGATTAGAACTGGAAACATAACTATGTTGTGAGAATGAATATTGAATTTCACTAGTACAGGTAAATGCTCTTCTCTCGGGTCATTACTATCAGAATACTGAGACCAACCTGTTCTTTATTAAGACCTTAGACTTTATTAACTTAAGTTCCTTTGTTTCCACTTATAAAGTACCTGAAGATCTCAGAAGAAACAGATCTTGACTGCCATCTCACTGAAAGTAGATCCTTGTGCCAATGTATGGCACGCCAGTGCTAAAGTTCAAATCAGGGATGATGCCCTGGAGGACATCATTTTAGATAGGCAAAGTTACATTTTGACTTGTAAACAGCTGAATGATAGCTGCATCTTAATGACATACACTAAACAAAATGAGCCGACTGTCCAGAACTTGCTGCTGAGCAATGTTGTGTGGATCCTCCTAGAGGCATTTTCTGGCACTTCCCAGAAGGCGGATGATGTGGGATCCACTGACATCAGTGAAGACAGAAAGACCAAGGATAAGGCAAAACCTACCCAAGCCAAGAAGAGTGAGCCTACCCTGTTGTCATCTTGGAAACTTGCCCTTCTACAATATTCAGCCCAAAGAAACTGCTCTTCATTGTCACCTAAGCAGGACACAAGGACTAAACTTGCTGGTGCATTTCTCACTGCTTCATTAAACATTCACTGTGATTAACACTCATATAAGGTGTTTGGTTTTTTTTTACAGGTCTTTATGATTAAAAATAGTACACTCACATTGTTGGTGTAAATGACAACCAAATTCAGTGTTTTAACTACAGTGCAGTGGAAGCTATGGGGAAGTAAATGCTTTTATTTTTACTTTTGCTTTGGAAAACTAGAAATACTGATGAAAAAAGGATTTTTTAAATGTTAACACATTTAAGTCTCATGCTAATTGGTGCCTGGACAAACTTTCCCACTGCCTCCTGTCAAAATGGAGACAATCAAGTAACAGGTGTCTTGGAGAAAAAGCTGACAATTATTTTTAAGCCTACATTTATTGTTCTAACATTAAGATAGCATGCACCTGTTATTATCTACTGGGTACATTAATTCTGTGTCTGAGGGTAAGTTTAATTTTTGTGTGTCCTGTGTTAGCTATGGAGAAGCTTAAGAGACAAAGTGGCAAATATTCCGGTTTATATTCTGGAAGAGGGATGTGCAGGGGCTGAACTGCATTCCAGTGATTTGCAGATGGTTTGGCATGAGTTCTATTCTTGCTGGTTGTCCAAAGCCTGGTTTTAAGCACAAGAGTATAAATTTTATTTACTCAATTCATTGTTTAGAACATTTCAGCAAAACAGTGAATTATGGGCCAGATCTGCAGATGGTGGTAAATGGACACAGTCCACTAACTTCAGCGAAGATACATTTGTCCATATTGTCTGAAGCTGTGTTACAATGCATTTATAGCACAAATAGACAAAGGCTTGAAATGAAGTCAAAAAAGAAATATTGTAATTCTCATGGTCCTACTTTTCAACTTACCTATATGAAATTGCCATTCAAATCCCCTGTTAAGTGACTGAGTGCTAATTTGAAGTTCTAAATGCCTGAGTAAATGAATAAATATAGTTTTTATCCTTTAACTTCATAAATTTGGGCTTCTGTTATGTTTTTCATTCTAGTTGTGTGCAGAATGAAATTGGAATAAAGAAACCTACTACACTCGGTGTTTGTGATGAACTAGAGACAGATAACAGGAAATTTATGTCTAGAGGCTTCACTTTCTCCTAGACTTGTGTGGAGGAGTCAGTAATTCCCTCAGATATGTGCAGCTGAAATTTTTCCAGGTAGGCTTGAATAATTCACACTTCATTGCCTCATTCAAAGTAAGACTTTTCCTGCAAAAAATCCATTTTCTTTCTTTGGATCCTATGATAAACTTAAGGTTCCACAGTGAGGCTCATAGCAGTGTGCTTTTGATGTAGCAGTTTTACCATCTAACCAATTCCAATTTAGAAATATTCTGATAGTACCTTGGGAATTTCAGGAGTAGTCTACAGTCTGCGAAATGACAGTTTGCTATTTGTGTAACTTTAAAACTGCTTTTGATAATGCAGAGTGCCTCCCATTAACTCAAACATTCATGAGGAGGAGGAGGCCTTTCAGTGCAGGGAGTCTGACGTTAGGTGAGACTTCATCAATGTTTGTCTTCTTCCTGGCTGGGATTTTAGTTGTTAAGTATCTTTTGAGCAATTCCCTCTTCAGAATACAGGGCTACATGTACACAGTCCAGAGTTGAGAAAAAAAAAATCAGTTCCAGACAATAAAGGAGATGCTCCCATTGCACAGAAATATGGCCAAGGACTGCCACAGTCTGGCATATATTCGATGCAGTAGAGTTTGCACTATGTAAACAACATTGTATGTGGAAATTCAAAAATATCAGCTTGGAGCTTTGCTGCTGCCCAAGCTCTTGAACTTCTTGTACATTTAACGTGTGCTTGGGCAGTTCCCAGTTCTTACAGGATATGACATGGCTTGCTGATAAAATTGAACATCTTTTTTTAAAGAAATACAAGTTTCCTTTTGGAGAGTTCCTTCATCAGGTTTTTCACCCTAAATATCTTGTCATGAGAATGTATATTGCCCTTAAAAATTAATGAGGATCTCATGTAAGATACACTTATGTTATCTGTAGTTTTTTCCTGATATAGCAGGATTACATATTTTTTTTTTTTGTGACAGATAGAGGTCCAAGGAGGATATGAATGCTGTTTTCTGTGGAGTGACACAATCTTGCTTCCATTCCATTACCAAGACCTGTCAAAATGTTATAAAACTACCTTTCAATGTATCTAAAAGAATCTGTGGTGTTTTTTTTTTTTAATTGCTCTTTGTCTTTTTTGGCCTTTTAAATATCATTGAAGGCTTTTTGCATCATTTAAAAGACTCTTGTATGAGCTCTCAAATTCTAACTTGTGAAAAGAAAAATGAGTGCTGGTAAAGCAATAGGATTCTTGATTAAAAATCTCATTTTAACACTAAAGGTCTTCTCAGATTTCTGGGAAAGATGCTATTCCAGGTTTTTTGCTTTCTGTAATGCTTGGAAAAAATGGTACTTCAGATTGATTGCTAGGTTATTTAAGTTTCTGAGCAATTAAATTAGTGTAGAATAGATGCTACTCTGCAATTATATTCACATTTGCTTCCTGTTAATTTTCAAACATTTTGTAGTATTAAGATGAATTACTTTGGTCCTCCATAAACATTTTGGAACTCAATGAAGACCATGTATGCAAAACTTTAAACAAGTACTTAAAACCATTGAAGTACAGACCAATTTTTTTGATGATTTGGTTCACTGTCAGGGAGAAATTAAATGAGGAATCTCATGTTGCGGTCTTTCACATTTATGGTTGATCTAACCTATCAAACCTTCTTAGATCCCTGGTGACTACCTTATCAACACTTGTCACATTCCAATTTCTCAGGATGATGACTCAGGTTTGCTGATTCCCAGGTCACGATTAAGGTGAAACAGCACCAGGGATCTTTTAACTCACAAAACTCAATTTGTATTTGCTCACAACAAGAATTGGCATACTCACCACCAAAACTGGTATGCTCACAACAAAAATTGGCATGAAACTATGTCAGTAAACTGTGTAATGTGCTAACCATACATCACCAAACATGTACTACAGGCTTTGCTTATTTGGGAATCAGTTCAGGGAAGACAATAAGGAGAGCCCTCCCATTGAGTCACGAGGTTCAGAGTGGACCCCCTTGCTTTCTAGACTCCTCCTCAGTGAGGAGCCTAGGGGTGGCTGAAACCACTCCTAGTCCCCGACTTGGTCAACGGTTTATGTCTCAAAGGGATGAGGTGTAGGGATTATGGAAAAAGGAAAAGGGAAAGAGAGAGAGAAAAGAGAAAGATTTCACCAGTCCTGGATCCAGCATTGGTTCAGTCAGCCAAGGGGTCCAGTTCCAGTGGGCTTGCACGCATGGGGCTTCAGTTTGTGTCCTTTTATCATCCTTGCCCCTCCTTCGGGCAGGCACTCGAACTCATTAGGCTAATTAGGTAGCCTTTGGGCCATGGGCTTGGGGTCATTTGGGAGGTAGCTTCACCTTCCCTGCCGACGTGATCTTTGGCCATCCATGGTGAGCTGCCCTGCTCAGCACATCAGACCAGGGAGCTGTGCACCCTCCTGCACGCCCTCCCCCTCCTCTTGCTGATGGGCTTCTTTTCACCTGTGGTTCCTTGCTAGGCTGAGTTCGTTGTTATGCAAAGTTAGTCGTTAAGCAGAACTTGCCCCACCACAATGTTTGAGACATTAACTCCTTCAGTCTTTCACAACACTTAACCACATCACTTTTCTGTAGCTGGAGAAAGACTGCTTTGCATGTCTTCCCCCCACTGCGCTAACCTACTCACTCACAGTCATTCACATCTCTTCCAGCAACCTTTAGATTCCTGCCAGGTGTCTTGGTATCTCATTATCTTTAGATTCCTCCTTTTACATTTCCTCCTTTTACAATTCCTCCTCTTTGCCAGAAACTGTCAGGGAAGATAAAGTCTTTAATGGTCCTACTTTTCCAGCAGTGGGAAATGTGTTACTCCCATTGCTCTGTGGTGGCTACAACTGATGTACAGAGCTATGTCTGAAATCTCTTCCTGATATTGAAATGGTGCATAGCTAACTGTTCAAAGCATTGCTGTTTTGAGAATATATAAAAAAAGTTTGTTCTTACAACGTCCTAAACTGTTACATGTTGAATTGTGCTAAAACATAGCATTGAACTGAATTGTTTCTAGCATATTTCCATGTCAGAACTCTCTCATGGTACTATCACCCTCAACTGTTTTGGTGGGAAGAAGAGAGCCCTGTCTGGTGGCTGTAGAGACAGCTCTACTGATCTCTTTGTTATAAGCATCACTATCACAGGGTGCATGGTAGTGCTTCATGCATCATCTGATCTGTGAGAGCTGTTGCATTCTTTTCCTTCCATTTGCACTTCTGTTTTAGGTCTCTTTTAACAGGCTTGCTGTGTCCTGTGATTTCTCCAAACATGGAACTTGACTTTTATATTTGAAAAGGAGCAGAGGGAACAACTAAATAATTAAAGGGTGTTGCTGAACATCTGGGGAGTGATGTCTCCTTCTCTTGCCAGTCTCTGCCTGTGACCTTACCTGTCTTCAGTGTTCCCTCGCTGCCAGTGGTAAAGAGCTTAAAAGATTTACTGCAAATTTGCATTTCTTTGTTTTCAAATTTTCTTTTTTTCACACTCAAGTTCACCAAATAGAAGTAAATTCTGTACTTGCACAGCATTGTTCCAATCCATTTTTCCAGTTTATGGCAGTCCCATTATTAGTGTCATGACAGTAACGCACTCAGCATGCTGCAAAAGCTCATAATTTGTTTAGGGTTTTCTTTTTTTTTGTTTTGTGGTTTGTCTGGGTTTTTTTTGGGGGGGTGGGGGGTGTGGTTGTTTTTTGTTTTGTTTTGTTTTGTTTTGTTTTTTTCACAAGATACCTTTACTTAGGTATGCAAAAGTGTCTGTTTTGAAACTTCCTCAGCTGTGGATAGACTTCAGTACAACATCCATCTCAGAAGTGTACAATATAATAGGCAGAACAGCTTCTTACATCCTTTTATGTGAAGAACTGAATCCCATGCTGACTCCATAATTGCTTTGTAAACTTAAAGTATTTTTGAGGGGAGGGGAGCGGAAATGTGGAGAGCTGAGAGGTGGTTGTCAGTGCTGGCAAGGAATGATCAAAACTTCTGTTCCACTGAAAGATAAGGAAGAGGTGCTACAATCTCCTTCGGTGTGCCCTCTGACATACTAACCTGGTTTGCTCCTGACTGATACTTACTGCAGCAGCAGAAAATTAATCACTGGCTGCTGAATATCTTGTTCATTCATCAGGATGTGGTATGCAGGGATAACTACTCTGGACTGTTCACTGTCTATGAATAACAGATATAATAATAAGATCTTTTTTAGAAAAAATCAGTAGCTTGCTTTTACTCCAATGATAATATAGTCACCCAGTGTTTAAAAAAAATAATCGTATTTGGTGGTTAGCAACACTTCAAAATGGCCCCAAGGAAAATAAAGGCTAGTTCTTAATGACTTCTTTCAAGAACAAAGATTAGTCCCTTTCTTAGGGCAGTCTACTTTGCTCTGGTAGAATAACTGTCAACGTTTCCCTCAGTGACTTCAGGCTCTATTTTGCTTTCCTTCTCATTCATTCAATACATGTAGGTATGAACCCGTAATGTATCATAAAAAACCTTTCATAAAAAGCTGAAAAAACCTCAATGTAGGTCATTTTAATAATTTTATGAAAGTTATACCTCTTTCCTGACTATCTCAGTGATCATTTTTGTTGTTACAATATATTAAAAGATTGAGGAGGTTAATATAGGGGGAAAAAAAAAAGTTGTTTACTGAAAGAATAATTGAAATCCAGACGGTATCTGATACTTTAAATAAGAGAGGACTAATTCATAATGTCTAAGACCAACATGCTAGTAAAAGAAAGAGCAAGCATTGAATAATAACTAACCTGTGGTAAGACAGCAAAACTGTGGCTATCGCTTTACCATCTTCTTGGAACTGGCACATCCTAATTTAACATCATTTACTATATCTGATCCACAGAAAAAGATTCCTAAACCTACCTACTATATAATTAGAATCAAATAGTTTCAGACAGGTTTTCAGCTTTGCCAATTTGCAGAATATAGGGCTTAGACTTTTGCTGATATCATGGAATAAAAAACCTTAGCTCTAACTTGGCTCAGTCATATACAATGCAAAAACTACCCCCTTTCCCAGCTGTCCCTTCCTCACTGCCCTCATGCTTGACAGTTGATACTTTGTCAGGATACTGACAATCCATGCAGCTCTAAAGGGAAGAGTAAGAATATTTCCAGCCTAAATGGCAAGCTTCGGCAGGACAAAACCACTATTAGAGCTGTTAGGACTTGTCAGCTTTGGTTTGGTGTGTATCTCATACTGTTACAGAGATATCTTTCTCTGATGAATATTTTGCCTGATTCTCAAAGAATTTAAAAATGGAGCAAAGGTGTTTTTTTTAAAATTTTTATCATCATTGTGATTTTAGTATTTTAATAATTTTAATCTTTATTATTTTTAATTAAGTTTTTTTTTTAGTTTGCCTTCTTAGGGAAAAAAAAATCTTGTAACAGATGACTTTTTAAACATTGACCTTTGTCATTTCTTCTCAGGGCTTAAAGATGCCACAGAAAGATGCATATTAGCCAGATTAACCCCTGGTACAGTGCATTATCTCTTCTATTAGACAGCTGAAGGATGACTCAGTGAATTTAGCTTGCGGCAAATTACACAGTAACTGTTCGGGCAGTTAAAGCATTTTAGGAGGGTCGCTTCACAGACTTTTTCTCACAATGCATCTATAGTTTTGCACAATTCATGAAATATCATGTAATTTTACTCTTTGATGGACAAATCATTAGACCTGAATGTTCATTTATTAATGTGTTGCCTGTCAAATGAGTTGAAAAATGCGTGTAATTTTACTGTGTAATCTCTGGCATTAGTAAATCTCTAATGGATCTTAAAGGTGCCAGTGAATGCTTTTATAATGCAGTAACAGTACTGATTTTACTGTTATCACCTTTTCTTTGTCCTACTCAGGATCATTATTCCATTTCTCTACGTCTTTGAATCTGACAGGGTAAGATGGTAGGAGGTGTAAATGCTTAGCATGCATGTCTCTGAAACATTCAGCCAGCCAGTCTTCTCTCCCATCATGGCTCTTCTGGACTAAATGAAGTGAGTTTATGGCTTATTCTGTATTAGTTCACTTCTAGGGTGATTTGGTAATCTACTACTCTTCTACCCTAGGTACCTTTCTGTCTTTCACTTTCTTTTCCTGATGCAACTTAGATAAACTTGACCTTAATGTATTACCTGAAAGAACTGAAAAAAATTTCTCAGTTTTTAAATTCACATTTAGGAAAAAGCAGATGCTGTATTCTACTGCCATTTAAAGACTATAGAGATAATCTAAAACGCTTGAGCTGTTTTGTCTTCAACAGTCTCTTTTCTCTAATAGTGATTTTAAGGGTAGGTCACATTTAACTACCTGTCTACAAATCCAGAAGTTTACATCAATGACAATCTTTGGGTCTTATGCTCCAAAGAGAGCCATAGGGACCCAGGGGGAGAATACTACAAAAGTCATCTTCTTTCACCTGTTTCTGAATAAGGAGATGATTACTAGAAAGGTGCTTCAGCTGAGTAGACTATGTCAGACTTCACTGGTGACTTTGAAAGTCACAGCAACTCCACACAAAGTCAGAGTTGAGTAGGAAAATGGGCTGTTAAAAGAGGTTTATATTCTTGAGGAGAAAAAGTGATACTTTTCCACGATAGGTGTTGCGGGTTAACCCCAGTGGGCAGCTCCGCCCCACACTGCTGCTTGCTCACTCCTTGCCCAGTGCAAAGGGGGAGATAATGAGAAGAGTAAAAGTGAGAAAACCTGTGGGTTGAGATAAAGGCAGTTTAATAGGTAAAGCAAAGGCTGTGTGCACAAGCACAACTCTGAACATCTCCCCTTCCTCCTTTCCCCCAGATTTTATTGCTGAGCATGACATCATGCAGTGTGGGATATCGCTTTGGTCAGTTGAGGGCAGCTGTCCTGGCTGTGTCACCTCCCAACTTGCACACTCCAAACTACTTGTGTGGTGGGGCAGCATAAGAAACAGAAAAGCCTTGATGCTGTCCAAGCACTGCTCAGCAACAGCTAAAACATTAGTGTGTTACCAACACTGTTTCGATCACAAACCTGAAACATATCGCCATACCAGCTACTATGACGAAAATAAACTCTGTCCCAGCCAAAATCAATACAACAGGGTAGTGATTATCTTGCCCCCAGAATCCATTGCTCTTGGGAGAACTTGATGTGAAACAGAACTCAGATGTGATTTTACACTTGGTAAGTCAAAGCTAGAGAAGAAGAAACCTGGAATGGAGATTGTCACTGAAATTGTTATTATTGGATTAAGTGTTGGGACTCCTATGCAAAACTGGGCAATACTTCCTGGGGCAGGAAGGATGTTGGCGAAGTACCCTTCAGGATTTCAGGACTTCCTACCCGATAATACCAAGGCATGACTGGAGATTAGCATACGGGAAAGTAATACCTCACAGAAATGTTTGTCGTTATGATGCTCCTAACAGAGACCGCCAGCTAAAATGTTGGTGTCAATAATTACCCCGAAACAAAACTTTAGGGTGTAAGAAGAGTGGCATTCTGAAGAGAGTATTGTTCCCAGCTGATGGTGTCAGAGTTGCTTATGCACTGAGTGCACTGTTCATAGGGTTTAAAGAACATAATTATTCCAATTATTTTGTGTGTACTGCTGAGAAGCATCCAGAGCTGTAAGCTATAATTTCACTTTGAGATTTGAGTAACAAAGTCTGAGGTCTGAACTTTTTATTTCTGTGAACTAAAGTTGGTAAATTGCATTGTAATTTAGATGAGCTTTTGTTGTTATTTATACACTGGGTAATGATCAAGTCAGATTATTTTTAGACAAAAACTGTAATATAACTGTCTAGTTTTTCAATTTTAACAAACCCATAAGAACTAGGTTGCATTAACAGTCATGTAAACCAGAAATTTCCTAATGCTACTTAAATTTATTGAATGGAATTATCCTTTGATTGAAAAAAATATTTTGGATGAAAAACACACAACAGCTCTCCCCATGGACATGATTTTGGCCAGTGGCTTCTCTTTTTCAATTATACAGCAGAGTCTGCCTCAGGGTTTGAGTAACAACGAGTTATAACAGTCTGCAAGGTGAAAAGAAGATTCTTTCACTTACTGAGCCTAATGGAAACTTATTGCCCAGAGTTACAGTATTTCTTCTTAAAACATCTTTTATTCTGTAGAGTTTTAATTGTTTCTGTCCACAACCCAAGTCTTTGGCTGAACGACATAAATTATGCAGTAAGGTACCACTGGTTATATGGTTCTTTACAATGGTATTTGTATTTGGATAATTCAAACTAAGAGAAGAGGTATTTTTATTCAAATATCTTCTGTCAGTGTGTCACGCTATTATAAATAACATTAATATTTAAACATAATGAATTATATTTAATTTTAATACAGGGATAAGTCATCATAAAGACTGAGTTCCTTAAATGTATGAAGGCAGTTAAAAGGGTTGCCACTTGTACTGCTTAGTGCTACCATGAGTGTGTTTTCAAGTACATGTCTATGCAGTAACCCACACATCCTTGCGTGTGTTTACAGGGTTTCCAGTCAGGGAAATTATCTTTACATTGCAATTGGGGAAATTGAGCTGGAAAGCATTGTGAGATAATGAATATGGAACAGCAGAATTTCATTTTGAAAGCCATTCTGAACTTTGTTGCATTCAAATTAAACAAAACAAAACAAAACAAAACAAAACCCCCAAGCCCCCCCAAACTCCCCAAAACCACCGGGAGCTGTCCCCATCAAAATAGGACAGACTGTGGACACTATCGGCCACCATGGGAAACAACTGAAAGCAGCCAGTTCAATGGGATACTAGAAGAGCTGTGCCCCATTTCTGTGCTTAAATCTACAAGTAGTTTTGGGCTACAGTCTCATCCATCTTGATTTTGAACGTATTTTGGAGAGAAAGGAAAGGTTATTTTGTTAAACCTGGCAGCTCTCACTGAGCTCATGTGTGACTGCTGGCTGATCTGAGGATGATAATAATTTGTAGGCATGGAATATTACTAGGAATGACAGTGACTCAGTGTGTAAACTCCAGCTTCTGGCTGCTTAAGATTTGAGGCAGAAATATAACACCTCCCAGAAAACATAATTTATCATCATTATTTTTTTTTTCATAAAATAAATATAAGCAAACAGTTCATTGTTAGGAACATGCCAGTTTGGAACTTGGAATTTTTAAACAGATACGACTGTGTGATAAAAACCAAGTTAAATTAAGCAGAAAATGCTGCTGATAATCAGGGGCCATGTACACTTTACAAAATGAAATAATCTGAAATAATCTGAAAACCTTTAGATTCTGAGCAGAAGCTTTATTTTCCCCATGAGAAGCCAGCATTTCCTTTAAATGCAACTTATCTTACCAGGTCACTGTTGGTTTCAGTGCAGTTACACCACTGATAACATTGGCTTGTGAACATCTGGAACAATTATTGCTTCTTCTTGACTGAGCAGTGAGTAGCACAAATCTCAGGGAGGTATTACTAAGGACATCAAGCAGTATTGATTGTACACTCTCCACACATGACTCCAGAAGCATGTGGGAGGACTTGATTGCCATAGTGCTCTAATGGAGTAAGCAAACAGAATTTAGATTTCATTGCTGGCAAGGGAATTAGCTGGAAGTTTAAAACCTACTGGGCTGTAAGCTGGCCACTAGTACTCTGAAGTGAAATCTTGGGCTTTTAGTGAAAATATTTTATCTTATTGTGTAAATCTGAGGTACTCCTGTATCTTGGATGATATACATTGTTCTGAACATCTGCCTCTCCTACACTCCTCCCTTCTCAAAAAGACTATGGTAAAGCTAGAAAAAGTTCAGATAGGGGCAACAAGGATGATCAAAGATAGGGAATAATTTTCTACAAGGAACAGGTGGGAAAACCAGGATTCCTTGCTTAGAAAAGAAACAGTGGAGCAAACATGGTAATAATCTGTAAAAAGATAAACATCTTGGAAAAGATGCAGTTCGCTCTTTCTTCCAGTACAAGAGCAAGGGGCCAGATGAAACTATCAGTAGGTTTATGCAAAAGAAACTTAAGGAAGTGCACCTGTCCATGATAGCTGAGCTATGGAGCTCCATGACATGACATGCTGTGGTTGTTAAATGCTTACATGAGTTCAAAAAGCCATTAGGCAAATCTGTGGAATCCACAGACTATTAAATACAAGCATACTACTTTTGGCAAAATAAATCCTTGAGCTGTAGAATATTGGAGGCTGGGAGAGTGCTGGGAAAGCATTGCTGCCCAATTGCTCTGTTCTAGCATTCTTACCTCAGCATCTGCTCTTGACCACCACTGGGGATAAGACATGTTAAGCAGAGAGACCTTTGTTTGGGCCCAGGACAGTCATTCATATGTAAAGAGGTTAATCTTGTTGCAAGAAGGCTTTTTGGGATAAGAAAACTGTAAAAAAATACTAGGATAACAGAAGCCCTGGGAACATTGCCTCAGTATCCCTACAAGGTTGCCAAATTACTATATGCTTCATTACCTACCTACAGAGCCACTTGCACTTCTGAAAGGAAGGAGAAAATAGGCCATCAGACTAGAAATGCTAATCCAACAGCTCTCTTAAGTTCCTAATTACAACTGAGGAGCAATTATTAATAATTTAGTACTTCAGGTAAATTATAGGACTGTGAACTGAGTCAGTGGCACACAATTTTTGTGGCTTATCAGTAATGAGGAGCACGTTTAAATCAAATGTATAAGGCTAAAAATACAGCATTGCTTTCTGTGATATATCAGTTTAGGAACATCACTGGAAAAAGAACTGGTGAGGGAAGTTGTCTTTTCATTATTACTGAAGAACCAAAACCTCTGTTTCATGTAACAACCAGACACTTTTTTCCCACCTCTTCCATATGCAGTCATTGAGAGTTTAAAAGACAAATTTCCTTTTCAGAAGGTCAGTGCGTACTGAATGCTCTCTGACTCAGAGATGGCCTGCTAGGTCACATAAGTAGTCTGGATAATACGCTGAAAGAAGTGTTTTTCCCTCTGAAAGCTTCACAGAATTCCAGGACATAGAGCATGATTCATTCTTCACTTTTTGCAAATTTTAATTAGAGAGTCCCTTACTATCTAATGATGGGTGTTACCCTTCCTGCTACAATTCATCCTTGCTGATGCCTTGCATTCACAGAAACCCAATTATTCTGGATTAGCACCCTTCTATCAGTTTCACATCTGGTTATCTCAAAGCAACAAGTTAAAAATTCACTTTTGGGTGTTCTTCCAAATTCTGAAAATTTGGATATGTTTGGAAGTAATGTCATTTCAAATGAGAGTATGCAGATCAACACCTCACTACAACAAAAAGTGTCTTCTTGAGAATGTGAGTTGATTTCAGAAATGAAGATTTTGGTAGTAAGAGTCATTCATTTCAGGCTGACTACAAGAAATTAGTTCAGAATGGGCATTTATTACTTTTGGGAATAGAGAGTACTTTGTATTTATTTTATGTAAGGCCTGGACAAATGCTTGCTCCTTCCTGAAGACACACAGCAGCAAAGGAAAAAGAAAAAAAAGTTTAAAGCTGTCTGAAGGCGAAAAACTCACTGCTCTTTTTTTGCCAAGGATTCTTGGCTGATTACAAGTAATACCTTGTTTCCCACCCTCTTGCAGCCTAGAATGCCTTCCAGGACGAAGCAGGTACATGCAAGAAGAAACAGAGTGCATAATGTGCCAATCATTCTGGCTGACACAGCAGCTTTATGGGAACTTACTTTTCCCACTGCAGTTTCCATCTCAAGTATTTGGAAATGCAAAGGAAAGTTATTCAAGCACTGTGCAAATGAGAGCATTAGGGAGTCCTATGATTCTAGTTCACTCTAAGTTTTGTGTGCATTTCTACTCCCAAGTAGCAGCCTAACTACCCTTTAGCATATTATTCTAATGTAAATTAATTTTTCACCCATTAAAAGGTTGATATAATATTGAAAGGATGACAATTCAGAAGGCTGTATAAATCCTGTTTTCCCTCAACAATCTCCTGAGTAATAATTTTCATTTCTTGCTCTTTTCATGATTAACAATTATACATCTATATTTTAGGGTATAATCTCCCAGGAAAAGGAAGAGGTATAAATAGTAGGAGACATTTAGGCAAATTGCAAAAAAGTTCTGGTAATCTAGAATAAAGAGAAAATGTAACTGTCATGCATTGCTACATATAGTGTATACAGAAATAGGATTACATTTGTTACTGTGTGAACCAACACAGGCAGGACGCAGGAACAACCACAAAACCACGGATGAAATGTAAAGAGTAAATTTATTTCCGTTACTTTGCCAGCTGGGGGATCCCCGAAGCAGCACCCGGGCAGAGGCACACAAGCGGGAACGCAGGCACCGTGGAGCTCACTCCTTGCTCGAGGATCGCCAAACCTGCTGTGTGTGCCCATTTTTCAGGGATTCGCGCAGGCGTAGTTTACCACTGTGCTTTGATCTTCCCCACAGTGTGGCAGGAATCTCAAGCATGTTCGATAGGGTGCCTCTAAGTCTGTCACAGGCCTGTGTCGCCTAAACACAGATGTTCTACTTGTAAAACACACAACGATAGTCAACAATTGGAATGATATATGTATTTTTCTACACCCCAGCTGCAAGTCACTTGAGCGTGTTTACAATCCTCCTCACCATTCTTCCATTATTTTCCCACATTCCACCTGCTTGCTCAAGAGTCCACTTCCACTGGGGCTGGCAAAGCTGGATGTGTCCATCTGGGCTTGCGGAGTGTAGCACAGAGTAATTTACAGAGGCACACAATAAACATAAATAGAAAAAGGAATAAACATATTTCTACAATAATGGTTTGAATCAGGTGTCCCATTCATTCTGTCAGGGAATTAAACTTCTCAGCCAGCCAGGCACCACTAACAGATTGTTTCATTTGATGCATTAAGTCCTGGAGATGTTGAATGTTGTCCTCTACGCTGGCTGATTCATCAGTTATGTTGAAGCAACACATGCCTTCGAAATGGAAGCAGTGTTTATGGTGTCAAAGGACGAAATAGTCCACCGCCAATTGATTTTGTAATGTTCATTGGCGTACAGCCGTTACCTACTCAGAAAAAATAACAATGAGAAACACTAATATCACAATCACTTAGCATAGTATAATTCTGTAATACAGCTTCTGGGTTTGGCACGCCAATGAAGCATGTTGTCAAAAGATCTGCAGCTGTTAATCTTCCCTTAAAACAAAAGGCAGATGAGTTAGTTACAGTAGAGGCTAACCAAATCCAAGTATTTACATGTTGACCTTGAGGAAATGTATACAGGGCATGTGCTTGTAGTACAAGACTACAAAGTACAATGAGCCAACCTGTGATAAGGGAGGAAAACAGGAGTATCATCTCCTTCCAGTAATACATATGCTGTTGCTGCAGCTCCTTCAGCTAATATCACTCTGGATTTCATAACCTGATGTGGGATAATTGCCCACACAGATTGTAGAGCTATGGCTTGTGCTTTTTCAGATTGAACTTCAGTTCGATGTTGAGTTCACGTCATGCTCTAAGCCCAGCCAGCAACAAAGCACCACAAAGCCGCTCACTCACTCCTCCCTGTGCTGGTGGGATGGGGAGGAGAAAATATAAAGAAAAGCTTGTGGGTTGACACAAGGACAGGGAAGGATCACTCACCAATTATGGTCACGGGAAAAAACAGACTTGGGGAAAAAACAAAATCAATTTAATTTGCTACCAATCAAATCAAAACAGGATAATGAGAAGTAAACCCAAATCTTAAAACACCTTCCCCTACCCCTCCCTCCTTCCTGGGCTATCCTGGTTTTGGCTGGGGTAGAATTACTTTTCTTTCTAGTAGCTGGTATAGTATTATGTTTTGGGTTCAGTATGAGAAGAATGCTGATAACACACTGATGTTTTCAGTTGTTGCTAAGTAATGTTTAGACTAAGTCAAGGATTTTTCAGCTTTTCATGCCCAGCCAGCAGGAAGGCTGGGGGGGCACAAGAAGTCAGGAGGGGACACAGCCAAGACAGCTGACCCAAACTGGCCAAAGGGGTATTCCATACCATGTGATGTCATGCCCAGTATATAAACTGGGGGCAGTTGGCCTGGTGGGGGATCGCTGCTTAGGAACGAACTGGGCATTGGTCGGTGAGTAGTGAGTAATTGCATTGTGCATCACTTGTTTTATATACTCCAGTTCTTTTATTTTTATTATTATTGTCATTTTATTATTATTATCATTATTATTTTCTTCCTTTCTGTTCTATTAAACTGTTCTTATCTCAACCCATGAGTTTTACTTTTTTTTCCTCTCCTGATTCTCTCCCACATCCCACTGGGTGGGAGTGAAGTGAGTGAGTGACTGTGTGGTGCTTGGTTGCTGGATGGGGTTAAACCATGACACGGGCTCAACTTCACTCCTGATTTTCTCTACCTCCTCCCCCCAGCAGAACAGGGGGATGGGGAATGGGGGTTGGGGTCAGTTCACAACACCTTGTCTCTGCTGCTCCTTCCTCCTCTGGGGGAGGAGTCCTCACTCTTCCCCTGCTCCATCATGGGGTCCCTCCCACAGGAGACAGTTCTCCACAAACTTCTCCAACATGAATCTTTCCTACAGGCTGCAGTTTTTAATGCACTGCTCCAGCGTGGGTCCTTTCTGCGGGCCGATCCTTCAGTCACAGCCTGCTCCAGCGTGGGCTTTCCCATGGAGTCACGGCCATCTTGGGGGGCATCCACCCGCTCTGGCGTGGGGTCCTCCCAGGGCTGCAGGTGGGCATCTGCTCCCCCGCTCCCCTCCATGGGCTGGGGGGCACAGCCTGCCGTCTCACCACGGGCTGCAGGGGCATCCCCTCCTCCAGCCCACCTCCTCCCCCGCCTTCCTCACTGACCTCGGTGTCTGCAGAGGGGTTCCTCTCACATTCCCATCCCCCTACTCACTGCAGGTTCCCCTTCTTAAATCTGTTCTCTCAGAGGTGCTACCACCGTCACTGATGGGCTCAGCCTTGGCCAGAGGCGGGTTCTACTTGGAGCCGGAGAAGCTTCTGGCAGCTTCTCACAGGAGCCACATCTGCAGCCCCCTCCCCCAATGCCAAAACCCCGCCACACAAATCCAGTTCATGATACCAATAACCCTGTTCCAATGCTATCTCCTTTACATAAGATGCAGGTATTCATTGAAGATACCTGAAATACAAGAACTCGAGAATCTGATATCAAGAGAAGATGTAAAATAAGAGCAGAAGTTGGGGTACAGAACCATATGGCATTCTCAGGGTTTATTATATGAATCTTCAAGTCTAGGCTGAAAGGTCACAGTCCCACCACACAATCCTTTGGTGTAAACAATTCCATTTCAGCTGTAGTTAGTATTTTGGGAGAGAATAAGTTGTTCTAATGCTTCAATAGTGCTAAGTTGATTAGCATATTTGGTAAGTTTAGTAAAAACCAGTCCTGACACTGTATCCACAGAAGCGAATACATATCACCACCTCCTCCACAGGGGCAGGGGGCCCATGTAATCAACCTGCCAGGTATTCAAGGCCCGCTGACCCCATTTTATCTTTTCCCATGGCCTACATAATGCCCTTAAATGTAACTGTGTACAAATAGTACAATTATGTGCAGATGCTTTATAAATATGTAATGGTTATTGAAAAGAAAGCCATAGGAAGATGTATCACCACCTTCCAAGGCTGTAATTTTTGCTGATTTTTTCTATAAGAGTAACCATGTCTGGTACCACAACTGCAAGTGGGGGGGTGACTTTATTAAATTCTCTATAATCTACAGTCATTCTCCAAGTGCTGTCTTGTTTTAGAACAGGCCAAGTAGGATTCGGCAATTTTGGGGGACCTGCCAAACCTTCATTTCTGCTGTTTTGGCATTTGCCAGGTAGTCTGTTTTCTTGAGGTGGCAGGCAGGGGTAGAGGGTTGGTGTGGAGTTGGCAGTGGAGCCAGCAGCAGTTGGCTTTTTTTGCATAGACTTTAACTTTTTCCATCGGCAAAGCATTTCTATGTTGTGATCCTGTCTATTTCTGATCATTGGATACCAACTTGTACAAGATCATTCCACATTTGTTTCCTCGTCACCTGTGATATAATATCTTCCAGTTTTGTCGGCTTTCCTTTATCCACCACCCAAACAGATGGTCCTGAAGTTACAGCCCCAATTTTCATCAAGGTATTTGCTAGGGTGCCTACATTACCAGTAGCATTTGTGACTGCTGGTTTAATCAAAGGTTTTAGTGAGGCAGGCACTCCTCTCAAAAGCTGCATTTTGGTACTTCTTGATACTACTACCCTGTCCGGATTGAATCCCGTAATCAACTCATGAGCCATTGCTCAATTGTTACATTGCTGTTCTCAGAATGTTCCCAGGTACAGTAGAGTAAGATGATAATCAGTACAGCAAGCAGCAAAAGCAAAAAGCAGCCACTGATGAGCACTAGACTAACATAGAGTAAGGCAGGCAAGCCCCATGGCAAGAACAGAAATCTGCTGATTAACAGCAAACAGCAATAACACCTATAAATGTAATCTAGCACGTTCCAATAAAATCTGTCATTATCTTGAACCCTTCATGCCCGATGTTGGGTGCCAAAAAGGACTGTCACGGTTTAACCCCAGCTGGCAACTAAGTGCCACACAGCCGCTCGCTGACTCTACCCCTTCTGTTTATTAGCACTATCAACTGTTCTACAGTATCTTGCAACCCATGGCACTGCTCTGCTTGACTAGTAATTACGTCTTGCGTGATCACCTCTGCGTCTTGTAAAGTCCCGACTTCCTTTTTCAATTCTCTCATTTTACTCTGTAATGCAACAGCTTCACTGTCAAAAGCTCTAAGACTAGTAACTAATAACCATCCCAATCTCCCCGCTAACTTATGAGAAGAATCTGATGCCACCTTCCACGGCAATACATGCATAGACATTTCAGTTGTCTGGGGGATAATGACCGCCCTGTTATATATTTCAGGCCATGCTTTCAGCAGAGCCAATGTAGCCAGGGAAGTGGCCACGGGTGTCCAGCACTCAGAACTGAGCCATACCAGAATACAGGGAGTCACCGTCATGGCCTCCTCAATCCTCGATGTTTTTGCCAGCCATGGCATGCTTGTTCCTGGATCCTGCTGACTACAACAAATGTGTGAGCTGATACAGGCAGGGCACAGGAACAACCACAAAACCGCGGATGAAATGTAAAGAGTAAATTTATTTCCGTTACTTTGCCAGCTGGGGGATCCCCGAAGCAGCACCCGGGCAGAGGCACACAAGCGGGAACGCAGGCACCGTGGAGCTCACTCCTTGCTCGAGGATCGCCAAACCTGCTGTGTGTGCCCATTTTTCAGGGATTCGCGCAGGCGTAGTTTACCACTGTGCTTTGATCTTCCCCACAGTGTGGCAGGAATCTCAAGCATGTTCGATAGGGTGCCTCTAAGTCTGTCACAGGCCTGTGTCGCCTAAACACAGATGTTCTACTTGTAAAACACACAACGATAGTCAACAATTGGAATGATATATGTATTTTTCTACACCCCAGCTGCAAGTCACTTGAGCGTGTTTACAATCCTCCTCACCATTCTGTTATTTTCACACTGTTACTTTTGAGTAACTGCAAACAGAAATTAGAAATGCTGTCCTGTGAGTCCAGTTGCTGTGAAGGCAGCAAATATTGAGGTATCTAAATTATGAGTTGAAGTAGTTTGTGACAAATAATACTGAAAATTTTACCTAGCAAATTCAGTGTGCATATGTACATAAAGGTATCCTTATGTAGCAGCCCCTAGAATGGGTGGAAAGTATGTTGGCTTTACACTCCAAATGAGAAAATGTATTGGAATTTTCAGTATTGCTTGTGGATTACTTGTAATTAAAATATTTAGATCTGTTATTTTAGGTTGTTAAATTTTTAATACAAAGCATCAGTTACCAAAGATTTTATACCATTTCAGTTGTGACTGAACGTTACTTGAGATGATAATCTCTCACTGGGAGGCAGACATGAAGTAAATATTTCTGTAGTAGTTCACTTCATATGAACTACTAAAGAGGAGGTAGCACTGTTGGTTTTTTAAAAATAGAAACTTTGCTGCAGTCTTAACTAACACAACATTAGTAACGTTGCTATGGTAATGGTTTAAGAATTGCATTTGCTTTTATCTTACACATGATAATTCAGAAGTCAGCAGGGATATCTCTAGGCTTATGAAGTTTTCTAAACATCAGACCTGGAGCTATAAGTTTGATGGAAAGAAACCACCTGCCACATAATAACCATAATGTGTGGGTCACTTTATTTTCTTCTGCTTTCTCTCTCCTTCATCCCTTTACAGATTTCATGGAAAGTTTTTATAAGGCTAGTACACTTAGAATTATCACATAACAAATCTGTGACGTATACATTAGCCTGAATAGCAGCTATATAGTTCAAACTATCCCTCCCCTTCTCAAAGAAAATTCTATATTTAGAACAAATCCTTATATATAATGAATTAGAATTACATTCATTTTCCTTAGCCTGGAAAGCAATGTTAAAACAGCTTTAAAAATGAAATGCTGGAGTTTATTGATTTGGCTAACCAATCTGATTGCTCATAGAATTTCTTGCTAATAAATATTGCTAAAGATAAGTAGAAATTCAAATAAGATGTATAGATCTCTAGGCTAAGATGCAAAACGCATTGCACAAACTGTTTGAAAAGTTCTGATAGAATTTGTCAAACATTCTGCACACTTCCACAGAAAAAATTTCAAGATCACATCTTTAGCTGGCAGTACTGCTATTTACCTATATCAGGGAAAGGCACAAAACAAAAATAGAAAACAATAATGTTACTTTAATTTTTCTAGTCGAAGGATGTCCTGGAAATCAACATCAACTGCTTCAAGTGTCTCTTAGATGCCTGCTTTCCCAGATGCCTATTCCCAGAAAGTCCACTTTGCTCATATGCATCAGAACAGAAAAACATGTATTGAAACCCAGGATCCCTGCTGTCTTAGTTCACGTTACATTTAGTTGACCAGTAAAAATGCCTCACAAAATGCAGTACTGTGTAGTGCTGTAAATACGTGCCATGAACTACTAGGTGTCTTTTTGTGATTACTGCCTCTGTAGCTAGCACTAGAAATCAACCAGGAACCTATAGGGGTTTCTTAGAAAGGAAACTGCTCCAAAACCTGATTTTCTGCCTTCGAGTATTTCTAAAGATTGATTTTGAGTAACTGTTGCTTCCTAGATCCTGGTCAAGGTCAAGACTTTGATTGTTATGTCTGAGTATGACAAGAAAGTGGTTGTTCTGTGAAGCTAAAAATGTGAGTATAAATTTCAAAGGTATCCAGGTGACTTACGTTTTGTCTTCACAGACCAGTTAATCCACAGTAAATGAGGGAAATAATTTATAGCACCACTTTCTTCCTGGGTAGCTACTAAATTACAACACATAAGCACTTGTAGATTAAACTCACAAAGGTTAGCTTTAACCTAGTAAGGTTAATGTTCCTGAGGCTCCTCTACACTTACAGAAAGCAGGTAACTTTATCTAGAGGGGGACTCAGCATAGGATCCCTTAGTGCAGAGTGAGGTGTTCCAGGCGTGGAGTTAGTGTGGAGGAATCACTGTGGTGTAATCATGCTGCACTAACTATTCCATGCAGACAAGCATTTACAAGCCTATGCTTTATTTTCATCCAAAAATGCAAATTCATATTTAAAACTGCCTGTTGAAATTCAAATTGACGTATTTTTCACTGATTGTGCCGGAGGTTTCATATGTTGTTTGTTGAGAAACTCTTGACAGATGACTTTCACCTTTACTCCTTGGATATCACTCAATTATTTGTAAAAGGTAGTTGCTCCAGTTTCTGCTCTTCAGTAGTGTATCTCTTATTCTAGGAAGAGTTTACTCTTCCTACTATAACAAGTTCAATCATTATTTTGTCTGAAATAAAACAAATAAACAGACAAAAAGAAACATGGGTATCATCCTGTAAGAAAGAGACACGGTTACCTGTCACATCTGCAAAACCACAGAAATCTTGCAGCTTGGAAACATACAGATGAATAAATGACTAGGGATAATTACACTGCCAGCAGCTGAATTTATCGTGAACTTTGTCAGCTAAAATGTCATTCATGTCTCAAATGGCATAGTCAATTAAATCAGTTATAGAATATGTAGCAGCTGTTAAAAAGCTTCATTTTTACCGTTTTGGGTTAAGTACATTGTTAAAAATCAACATTTCAAACCCATGAAGTCCATTACAAGGGTGGGTGCCTTCTATCACTAATTCTGCCACAAAAGTTTCTTTTTCCTTCCTTTGAAAATGTCCATCCACACAGTTCCATAGTGCACAATCACTAGCATGATTAGTAAACAAAACATTTTTGAAATTATGTGTTCTGTTCTTTCTGACAGCATAAATGGCTGCAGCTACATTTACAGGTAATACAAAGTAAAATGGTGGCAAAACCACCATTCACATATGTCTTCTTCTCAGAGCAAGCGAAACAGGCCCAGAACATCTTATATCCCAAGTAAGCCCAAACTGGATGACAGTTATCACTTTGACAAACCATATGTAGAACAAAAGAGACAAAACCTCATTACCTACCTTCTGTAAGAAAAAGCTACAGCTATGTGATTAGAGGTTGTAACAACAAATACCTGTGGACAATTGACATTGAGAGACACTTCTTAACAAACACTTAACAGCATATTAAAGCTGCCTCAATGGATAAAAGCAAAGGTATTCATAATTAAAGCAACTGTTGTCTTTAATTATTCTCTAGCTGCTTGTGTGCTAGATTTCCTGAGGGACAAGAACCTGGAGATGGTTCATGTCAGACAGGCACATTACTCAAAAGAATACATGCTTTCTGTAATTCATGCGTTCCATACCTTTGTACAAAATAAAGGACATTCCAGTCTGGGCTAACTCTAGAAGAAAGATATGTAGGGACACCTTTTGCTTCTGCTGCAGCAATGTAAAGTACAGGTCAGTAAGAAATGGGCTTCTCCCTCCACTGTCAAGTCATGTGGTGACCTTTGCATCTAAAGCAGTGGTCACCTACCTAAATAAAACAACTTCCCCAAACTGTCATTATGTTCAGAGTGGGTTTTATCTTCTTCTTGTCAAGCACAAGAGCATTACAACTTGCTGCCACTTGAAATACAAATGGGCAGCAGAAGTTCACTGAGAAAGGTTCCTTGTCTGTTGTTGCGACAAATTAACCCCACTTCCATCACCCTCCCCCAAAGACCAGTGAAGCAAGGACTGGTGAATGCCTTCAAAGAGTGCTCTGCTAATGTCCCAAATTTGAGATGCATTCAGGGACTTAGAATGCCGAAGTCTAGAAGGATCAGTAAATAGTTATGCAGCTGATCTCCAGCTATCCCTTTCCTGTGCCCTTTAACTAGTTTGGCTACAGTTTAACTTCTAGAAAGCCAGTCTTAATGGGAAGAAATCAACAGAGAAAGAAAATCTATCACTTCCTCTGACAATTGTTTTTCCGCTCATTAATCAGTATTAAAACTGTGTGCGTTTTCGTATTGGATTTGTCTGGTTTTAGCTTCCAGACATTGGTTTTTGCCTTTCTTTTCTCTTATAGCTCACCAAGTGCCTTAATAACAGAAATTTTCTCTCTAGGACAGTGTGAAGCCACTGTCATTAACTTTCTTTTGCATAAACTATAGTGATTGAATTCTTTATATTTCCCACAGGAAGACATTTTCTCTAGCCTTTGAATACTTTTCTGCACCCTTTGTGATTTCTCAATAATGTTTTTGTGCAGCATGAACCCCCATTGCTACTCATTATGCTTGTGTTGGTCTTCTCCTTATGAAAATCACTTCCCTGTTGTTACTCAGTAATCCCAGTTATATTTCTTCTTTCAAAAGCACTTCAAAATGTTTTAAAAGCATATGCTTTTAACATTTTTTTCAGTACACATTCAGCATCTCATATTGCATATGTGTAGTTTTGTCTGTGGATGAAAAAAATGCATTCAGTGTGATTAACTCCTGTTTATTGCGATAGGAATATTGCCCTATCTTTTGTACTGTCTCTACTACTATTTACGATGCTGCACAGTTTATATGTAATAATTATTCAGTTAATTCAATGAAGTGCTGAATGTACTTCAAACACAGTATTGATTCCTGTAGAATACCTTTAGGTTGTGCTCTTCTGCCTCACTTTTAATGAACACTTCTCAACAGCTGTCAGATACACCTTTCCTAATCATCTGATGTGCTCTCACAGTGCTGTGCGGCACTAACATTTTAGTTGGTGCACTGAATGATAAGTTTCTTTTTTAAAGAATGTGAAGCATTCACAGCAGGCAAAATAATTTGTGTTGAAGAGTTTGTGTTTTCAGGACTTCTGAGGCTTTCCTCTCCCCCCACTGACATAACTCTCTGAGCCATCCCTTTCTTCCTCTATCTCTTCCACCCTTCAGCTGATCCTGGCAGCAAAATCTCCCATAGGTGCTAAGTTAATGATGCTACCAGCTTGGTGAGAGCCATCCTGCCCCTGCCAAATACAAGTGCTCCTCCATCCTGCTAGTCTGATTTATTTTATACCTAAAGACCTAAAGAGTACTTGCTTTCCTTTAGTAAGCTTGTACTAATCATGCTTGCTTTTGTTTAAGACCAGATTAAAGGAGGTGGACCCTGTGCTTTTCTCCCTCTCTGTTCCTAGGCTGTCCCCAACTGACTTCTGTCCTCTTCATGAGCTTCAAAGGCTGCTTCTCTTTCTCATTGAACCACTTTCTCCTGAATTCTGAATTTTCTCTTTCTCTCTCATCGTCTTCCTTCTTCCACTGTCTCCCATTATCCCTTTTTTGTTTCCTTTGACTTCCCAGCAGGCTAGACATAAATGCTTCCTCCAGCAGGATCTGCAGTAGGTTTTGCTCCTTGTCTCCACACATTTACTATTCCTCACAATGAGTCCCTCCTGAGTTTCTCACCTAGAAAAATAAAAACCCTGCAATGAGTAATGCCCTACTGCCATCAGTCTCTATTAATAAATCAGAATTTCCTTTTGGTGAGATTGAGGAGATGGGAGACAGCCCTTCAGATGGGAGAAATCTGTGATCAGCGGAAATCAGCAACTAAACTATTATTACCATGCTTCTTTAATGCTTCTTGCTTACTGATGTGAGATTAGTTAGTTTATTGTAGTGATCTAGGAAGGTTCCGGTAGAGGAAAGGCACCATTTTTGCTATCTGCAGGCTACTGAAGCTGGTTTCTAACATGCCTCCTTCCTTCTCTCTCCTCCTTCTTTTGCTGCACTTTTATTAATCTACTTCTTTTCTTCTTTCAGCTTGGGAAAGCTAGAGTGGGAAAAGATGGAGGGAGCAGGGTGTTTGGTAAGCTCTGGATCAGCAAGTGCAGGAACACATGAAAGTATTCTGTGTCTGCACATTTTTCTCCCCGTTTCCCTCTGAACTTTCCTTTACTTGAGTCAATTGGGGACTTCCTGAACTTGGTACAGAATTTGATTCTAATCTTGCTCAGACTGAGGTAAACAAGAATTGCACTTCATGGTATTAAATTAGAGGAAGATTTGGGCAACTGACATTAGAATCAGGCTTATACTGTACATCCAGTCTTCTGACTTTCTGTTAAACTTGTTAGAGGAACTTCCTCTGAATTTCTGTAAAACCTGTTGAGGATTGTCCTCTGGATTTCTATAATCCTGAGAGAACATGCAGTTGCTTCAGAATCATAATTTTTTTTGGATGATTTTCCTTAGTGTGTTTGATGTGTTACGATTGTTAAGACAACATTTAATTTCATGTGTGTTCTTTGAGACCTTACCACAGGATACCATGAACCTAGTTAACTTTAACTGAATTAATGAACGTATCATTCGAAGTACTGTTGTGAAAATAAAGGGTTGCTTTTTTCTTTTCTATTCTTTTTTAATCCATAAGGTAAGAGAGTCCTTTTCTGGAGCCAATAAAGATTCCTATTGCCAGGCAGGAGCAACATCAGTAGTTTTGCTTATTTGGATGTATAATGCATTTGAACTGATCTTCAGTTGCCTACATTTCAGTCATTTGGGCACATGTGCAAGAATTAAATTAAAGCCAATGCTGACTTGTACAGTCCAGCATAATTAAAAGCAGTAGCTATTTCCACAGACATTAGGTGCTTAATACAGAACTTGGATTTAATTTTTGTGCTTTCTCTCGAAGTTACAATCCTGAAACCTCAGGCACCTGCCACCAAACCCTAGATGTGCCTTTCCATACCTTTTACCTCCACAGGTTTTACTTTGATATCAGAGAATTTTTCTGTGCGTTCCCAGAAGTCTTCCATTTTGACAGGAATGCCATTTTCATCTCTCTCAATTCTAAGGCCAGTAGTATTTCTCTGAGAGTAAGTGACCATTTTTTTTCTGCTGGAAAAAGGGAAAACAGCAAGAAGAGAATGTGCAATGTGTTCTCTCTGAATCACAGTTTAGATAAGCGCTTAGCGTATAATTTAGTTTTCTATGAAGTATGGATCAGCCTTCAAATGTTGGATTCAATTATCATGAACTGCTATATTTATGATTAGCATTAATATCACTGGTTTTTAAAAAGTAAACATACATGTACAATATAAAAGAAAATAATATTCCACTGAAGCTTTGCTTTAGCAAAATCAATATTTAGAAAACTGTCTACCACTGTTTAAGCAAAGAAAATATTCTGATACTGCATTTGAAGTAGTATTGGACATAATACATTCCAGACATTTTAAGACATTTAAGAAAACCAGGTTTAAAGTCAGTATTATACAACTAATATAAAATTCCTTAAGTATGCATCAATATTTTAATAAAACTCTCAGTTTATAATACTTAAAAACAATCCGAATTCAGGCTTTGGTCTAGATTCAAGATTGAAAATATCTTGAAAAGTTAATTTTTTTGTCAAAGATTTGATGAAAGTAATTTTGTTTCCTTAAATCAAGATAGTAAGTCAGGTACCTAAGAGCTATTATATACCAATGAAAGAAATCTCTTTTGATTTTCTTCCACATTGTCACAATTTAAGGCAATATATTTATGACCAGAGAATGTCTCTTCATTTCTGAGCTGTAATTTGCCATTTTATGAATACATTCTTGTCCTAAATTTCATACTGAACAAGATCTGATTGTCATACTTATGAGATTACTGCATAAAAAAATACTTGCTTTCAGAAACTGAAAGTCTCCATCCTTTGTACTCATCCTTCCTTTAAAAAAATTTACAAAATTCTACATGGACTCGCTTGATGCTCAAAGTAATTTCTAATAACTGGAGAATATTTTAATGTCCTTTAATTACAAAGTGCTAGCTAGACAGATTGTTCATTGTGTGCTGGCAGAAATGGAGTATTTTCTGGAATTTTATAAGTCTTGTGATGACTGAGAAAAAGTGATTGTGTAACAAAATATTCAGTTTTCAAGAGCAAATGATAACTTATGTACAAGGTACTTTGCTGTCTTAAGCAGATCATTAGTTGGACAATTAGCTAGAAGCAAAGTCATCCTCCTTTGGCATTGATTCATAGATAGAACAGCCTGTCCACCGTATTTGCAACCGATGACATTTTGCCAAATTTCAGGCCATGTATTTTTAACATACCTTTTCTTAATATGATTACTATGTTGCTGTTTTTAAAATAATCAACCAGACAGAGTATTATTATTCTTTCAGCTGTATTTTAAATAACACGTTGGAAATATTTTAATACTTTATGTCTTAAGACAGTAGCAATCATAGGGAATTTATTTCTTAATAAATTTTTAATTGTTTTCTCCACTGATATGGTATGCGCAGTTTCAAAATACACAGCTAAAATAGGTATGTGCAAATGTAAAAGGAAAAAAAAATCTAGCAATCTGTCCTACATTGAAGAGGAACTGAGTTACTGTTAACACACAAGCTTTGGCTTTTCTGGGCTCTGCAACAGCCCACTCCGTTAATGTGAGAAAAGGCTTGAGATCCATACAACAGGCCTAGTTTCTGGTGAAAGTCTCACTAAAATTACCACTTTCCCATTAAAGATGTCAGATTCAAGAAACAATTGTACTGGAATACAAAGGATATAGAAATCATGGTGTTTCTAGGGCTGTTGATTCTTAAGCAGTGTGCAGTCCTCATTAATTTCAACTACACAGAATGGTGTTTCAGATGAGGCTGTATAGTAACTTGCCATGTACAAACACTGTTCAGAGGAAATACTAAAGATCAATAAACCAATGGCATTTTTCATTAGTTAAGGCCCTCCACCCAGATGAGAGAAGATCAGGGAGAATCTCTGCTCCAAATAATATTTAGCTGTTCATACTAAGAGGAATGGTTTCAACAGGAAGAAAGCATCACACTGAGAAGTGGGAGCAAGCATGCTCCCTTGGGAAGCAGATGGTAAAGGTTTGTGTACAGGCTGCAGTCTGAAATGGGTACAAACACACGCAGAGAAATGGATGATTATCATGTTTAGCTATCTTTTGTGCAGGTAGGCAAGGTCACAGAAGCAGTTTTGAGGATCTCAGCAGTGTGATAAATTTTCAGGTAATTTTATCTGCATAGATACTTCTGTTTTTTGTTGAAATTTTGTATCTTCATTAGTATTTCCTCATCTCTAACTTAACTGGAAAGAATTTTTTGAAAAGTTTCGTATTAATAAAAAGCTTCTAACTAAGCACACTGGTGGTTTCTGCTGGAGTATGGCATGTCCCTCTCTTAACTCTTCTGTTAACGAGGAGGAGGGAAGAGACTTCTCCACAAATCACTATTACCATCAATACTTTTTTCTTGGTTAAAAGCTGTATTGTGGCTCATCAGTTACTAGTGCTATTTGACCTTTTGCTTGACACAGAAAGCGGTTTGATGTTCATCATACTTTATTTGCTACACGGGGAACTGCTGTGCACAAGACCATGACTCCCAGTAGCAGTATATTTTGTTAACTGATTTTAGTTGCGCAAGAGAATCTTCTCCAGTAGTTTCCACTCAGATTTCCAGCATCGGGGCAGAACCGGATGAATTTTTTTTTTTAACAGGCTCAATAACATTATGATGAGATTCATGGACAGTGTTGCCTTATGTCCTATGGAAGCTAGACTATGATTCACTGCAAAACCTAAAAAAAAGTCAAAGCAATTTTCTGGAGGTCATTTGCTTTTCCTAGAAGACTGGGAACCTCTTCTATACAGGTCTTTACATCACTTCAGGAATCTGAAAATTTTCCAGTGGTGTATTTATCTCCATGACTAACATCTGTCTCATAGCATTTCTTCCTTATCTCCTGCATCTTCTCTAGAAGAAAGGAAACGGTGTGGTCAGTGGACTGGTTTTTGGGGGCTGGTTTTTTTTACCATTAGTCTAAAATACTTGTTTTCTGTTTCATGCATCTACATTGTTGGAGGCAAGGTCAAAACTATTTTTGAACTTGAAAAGTTGTGGTACATTTTTATTTCATATGGGAGTTAGTTCTACAATCTTGGAAAGCCTCCCAAGGAAGGAATCTCCATAGTTATAGATGTATTGTTTCAATATATTCAATAACTTTGATGATCTTAGGTATGCCAGAGCTTTAGGCAATCCTAGAGTTGTAAATCATCCTTTAAATTGCATGGGCTCAGACCATTAAACACCTTCAAAATAATTTTTGTTGGCTAATTGATTTGTTTCATGTTAATTATGTGAGCTGGATGACAAGTTTGAAATTTTTAGGGAAAAAAGGGGCAATGAATTCACCCAATGTTTATGCTCTCATTTAAATGATAGTGTAGGCTGCTGAAGCACATTCAGCACTTTCCCTAATTCCACCAATGGTGCAGTTAGTTCCAGAGTGTTATTGACTTCAGCAGGAGCAGAATTAGTGCAGTGTTGATAACTTTCTGGGAAAACAAAAAAGAATATTTACAAATAGAAGTCTAGTTTGCTGTTACTTCTTATGTTTCAACTCCTGCCACCACTAAATTACACATGACTTGCCTTAAGTGATCAATCATTACAATTCTTTTGAGAAACCCAGATGACAAAGAGTTTAATGGGGAATCTAAGTTCATGTAAGGATAAAAAAAAGGAAAAATATTACTGTTCATGCCTTTCCTGTCTAATGACTCTTGCTTTCATTTTCCCCACAAAATTCAATCAAAACTTAGGAACAAATCTTAACTTTTAGAGTATTGAACTTTGTGAGTTTCTGCTCTTAATTTCAGTTGAGATCATATGTGGGAACTTTAAGAAAGAACTTTAACACTCTACTTGACTGGAAATGTCAGAATGAACTGTGTTCTCAGCTGATTTATGACACAATGTTTCAGATAGCTCAATTAACCAAACCTTGCTTAAGATTCAGGTCCAAGCACTCTATGTCCTCGCACTGGCAAACTTTCATTAGGATCAATCCTTCAAAGTAACATACCTGTGAATGTCTCTGCAAGTCCAGGATAGTTAGAGGGACTCAGTGCCACTGGGGTTTTAAATTGTTTAAGAAATATGTTGCTGTGCTAAATTATATGCTAAATGATTCATCTCCAAGATACTATCCAAAGTTGTCAAAAAGAAATAATCAAGTCTAAATGGAATTGAAGCACCAGGAACTCAAGCATATATTCATGAGACTATCATATATTAGTGAAACTCTTATGAAATCTGAGGAAATCTAATTCTAAATCTATTGGGAACCACTCCACTGATTAAAATACATTATAACTTCAATACTAAAGTCCTCTTTCTTCCTAATGGTAGATTGATCAGGAACTTATGAAGGGTCTCTCAGATTAAAATCATTACAGCTGCATGAAGTCTTTGCTTCAGTACTTTCTTCTATACAGAGTTATTTCTGCCTTTTTCTTCGTTAGCTTTTATCTTTGTTTTCTACAAAGCAGTTTTGCAGAGCCAGAATTAGGTTAAACCCCATTAATGACTGTGTATCTAGAGCAGTTAGCCAGCTGGAATGAGTTCAGTGTTGGAATGCTCTGTATTTTACACTTGTTAAGAACTGGCATGCAAGGAATTATTCTCCATGGAAGTGAGTTTCTCTTGGCAGCTTGCCTAGATACTCCAGCACCTCACAGCAGAAAGAAGCCATCTCAGCTTGATATTCTCCATGGATGCTTCCTGTGCACGCTGAGGGCGTGCATACACTGTGCAGAGTGGTATTGTGTGGTGGTATCCTAGCTAGATTTCAGTGAGAATCTTTAGAAGTAGCAAACAGTAGAGCTGCAGGCTTCTCCTCTTGCGCACAGCACTTTCTCTGGCTCAAGAAACTGTGCGGTGTTGGCTAGTACCATGCAAACACACCAAATGTACCAGGAGCATCCACTTAATTCAGAGCAATGAGCAGATAGTAACTTTATACCATGACACAGGACAGAGTCCACCGTGCAGACAAGCCCTCGATTGTGATAACAGCTATGCTGAGGACAGAAAATGTTAATTGCTAGATGCTTTGTGTGTGGAGTGAATGGCTGAGGAGGGAGTGAAGGGAGAAAAGAGGTGTTCTAGACCACATGGTCTGGAGGGTGAACCACCAAGCTCACAGCAGGGAGGACGCTGCAAGTCATGTACTCTTTGCTGTATAGTACCACGGTTTCTGCAGAGAGGTGGGAGATCTCTGCTGCCAGCTCTAGTTTAGCAACGTCTGAGCAATACGGTTTTGATGTTATGGATTTGAACTCTCTTGGACGAGGAGGATGCTGAACCAAGGTGTCCTGTCTCTTGTGTGTGTACTCTCAGCACTAAGCTGCCCTGGTGCCCCCGGCCACAAGCTCCCTGGCAGAGGCGGTGGGATGGGTCCAGGCTGTGAGGGTCTGCTCTGCCACCCCTGCAGCTCTTGGCTGCCAGTGAGCTCCTGGCCCCTGTGGCACCCTGACACCCAGGCTGTTTTTAAGGTAATTTATAGACATGCATGCATTACAGGGCTAACCTCATTATTACCAAACACATCAGAGCACAGAGAGCTCGGAGGCAGGGATGCTGGAGGATCTGCCTCACGGGAAGCAAGTGCCTCCTTCTGCAACTTCAGCAATTTGGGGCATGTGCAAAAGCCAGGTATTTTGGGAGCTTTCACGTTCAACTGGGGATGTACTTGATGAGTGTAGATACTTCCAGGATTAAGCAGCAGTTGGATAGGTGATGAACAGTTTAGGACTTAGGTAGCTTTTAGCCTCTTTCTATCTTCTCCGTGTTGCTTGTTTGTTTTGTTTTTTATTTGTTTGTTTATTTTTAATCTAAGCCTTAAATTTCCATCTCCAAACAATGGAGAGGAAGGGGAGAAGTTGTCTGAGTTAATCTGCTCTTAAGGGTGCTGCAACTATATCTTTTTCATTCTCTCTTTGATGTTCCATTAACTAATTATTGGAACATACAAGGTTTGTTTACTTTCACATTAAGTTATTTAATTTGATTAGTACAGCCATAAATTATCCTTCAAAGTTTTCATTGCTGAACAAAAGCAGTCTGGAACTAGTCCAGACACTACTGGAAGTGGATGGAGTTAGAGGCAACACCTTTCCCCTCAGCCAAAGTACTCCAGGGAGAATATTTTTATCTGATGTGTAATGATAAATTGTCTGTTTTCTTCCCCCTCCCTTTTCAAACATACTCTTAAGACTGCCAGTGTAACATAATCCCTTAACTGGGAAAACAGAACTATCTCTTGTTACCCTTTCGTCAACGCATATATGAAAAATATTGATGTTGTCTGTACTTCAGGTGTTTTAGTGGTTTTGCCTTTTGTTGTTTTTTGTTTTGTTTTGTTTTGGTTTGTTTTTTTTTCTATATGTAGGACTAGTTAGTTAGAGTGCTGCTCTGATTTTTGTCCAGCAAACACTTACAAATATATCAGCTGCTTTTGCTTTGAACTTTAAATTCCAGGTAGGGAAAGATTTTTCCAACTTTCAGAAAGTGCTTCCTATTTCAAAACATTTCTCAGTCTGGTGAAAGTAAGATGATCTGAAAATGTCTACAAACCACAAACTTGGAAGTAGACAGTAGTAACGTGATGCAGGATTTTCCTTAGTCAGGATTAGTGCATTAACTGTCTGGCTACTCTACTCTTGGATCAATTCTGCTTGGATTAAACACAAAAAGATTTGAATTTGTCTTCTACATCTGTCTCATTTCAAAGAATAATCATTTATATCAAGTAGACCACCACTATTAGTTAAGAATGAGACTAAGGGCTCAATTAATTTATCTGAAGTACATTTCCAAGGCCATTTGAACTAAGTTAGTATATCATATGTTTAGTGGGGCTGACAGGTTATAATACACGAGTTGGAAGAGTCTCATGATCTTTCGGAGTGGCAGTTAAAAGCTAGGTGGGAGATCTGTAACTATAAATTGCTGCCTTGACACATGAAAGGAAGGATGGGGGGGATGTCAGTACAGCCGCTAGCCTTGGTATCCAAGTCCTCTTTAGTGGCCTTAATCCTTCAGGACTGGATCCTTTCAGTATCTCTTAGGGACTGCTGGATTTTTATGGTGCTTTTCCCAGTACCTTTCTGGAATAGAGAAAGCTTTCCCAATTACCAATAGACGTGTAAAATATTTCTTCCTTTCCTGAGGGCAAGGAAGTCAGCTGCCCATTCAGTGCCTGGGGTGTGCCTTCTCTTTATCTTTGGACAGTTTGCAAATTACGCTTGGTATTTTTTTAATATTTTTTTAAGATGTTTCTAGTGTTCTGACATTAACCTGTCACACCTCTGGGTAGAGAAATGCTTTTCTGTTATTCAGTTACCTTGAAATCACTCTTAAGCTACTTTGCATCTTAAAAGTATTAAGCTCAAAATAGCTGAATAGACACACTTGCTACAAGTATTTGTAAAAGTCAGAGGTGACGGAATGAAAATTCTCACTCCTTTGTCCACATGACTTCCTAAAGACTTGTTTTACATCCATTTAATCTGAAATTCTTTCTTTCTGCAAGCCTTAGATCTCAGATTGCATCCAATAAAGAACTTCTCCAAAGCATGCCAGCTCTTAGTTTAAAAAAAACCCACACCACACAACAAAATCTTGTTCTTGAAATCCATTCAGCTAAGTTTAATCTTTCTCCATGAAACTTTTTATTTTCTTTCTTATTCACAGGACTGTCTTACCATTCTTCTCAATTAAAGTAGTGTCAGTTTATATCCTTATAGACATTAATATTTTGTAAGACCAGATGTCATTTTCTGTGCGTGACTGATCAATTAACAGCCTTTTGTCTCAGGAGGGATCAGTCCCCTTCTTTGATAACTCAAGATACATCTTTCAGTGTGAAGTGTCTTTTCTGCTGAATCTTATATTTTATAGTAATCTGTACTTCAATGAAAATACTTGACACAGAAGTCTAAAAGGGTGAATGGATGTAGCTTATTAATGGATTTTAATTAAAAAAAGGCATGATGGTAGGTAACCTCTTCAGAATGACAATGGGCTTGAGGTGATTAATCTGGAGAAGTTTCTTCTAACGCTATTGTAAAAGGTCTTTAATCTCTTTGTGCCATTCCCTCTTTCCACTTACACTTACTAGTACCGTGCTTCTGAAAAGAACATCAGGAATTCTACTGAAAGAGCCTTAAATAAGAGATACCTGGAGTCTGGGAGGAAGGGGCTTTCTTTGAGTAAGGAACCTTAGGTAAAAAAGGGTTCTCCCTATGAACAACAGTTTTGTCCGAGGATCCTGTCCTGCTTTGTATTTCTTTATGTGGGGATTCTGCACTGAGTTTTAAGAGTTTGAAAATCTAAATCATAATGGAAAGGGCACTGAAACCACACTGAGGATTAGTTCAATCAGTACAGGCATGATTTCAGACTTCAGATTAATTTTCACCGTCCTACCCTGCAGCTGTGGAAACAGATCCAAAATCATGGAATCCTGCCCTGAAGTTTTTACTTGGCAATCGATACATTATTTTTGATCAAACACTTGTTATAGAGAAGCCAATTACCCCTCTGATTCTTTCTGGTTTGGAGGTGACCAATCAAAAAGAGCCACTCTGAGCCTCCTTTTGTTCATAACTGAGAGAATTTATGGGTGGGTCCAGTATTCACCAGGATCAGCCTCTCACACTCTGTAACTGGATGCTTATAATTCAAGTGTGGATATTTACTTGACCCAGTGTTTGATGTCTTGATTGGTACTTTGCCTTTTGTCTTTTCCTCATTTCTTATTCATGACTAGCTGTAAACCTTAATTTTATACATTGTTGGTTGTGGGGTTTTTTTGCGATGATTCTTTTCCCCACTGACTGAAAAAATCATTGTAGTTCAATTTCTTTTTGTTCAGGATTCCCAATGATGCCAGGTGCTTGAAAAATAAGCCTTCTGCAAAGGATTTAGTTTAGTCACCAGAGTCAGAGATGAGAACACTGGGGAGAAGAGGTCCACTGGTTAGGTTGATGCAGACATCAGCCTGATGGTGTCCAGAAGTCCAGTTTGCTGTTTTATATGGTAAAATAATAAATTCTGGTTTTCAAATATGTGGATAAGCAACTGATCCACACTATGTGTCAAAAAATCAGTTTGACTGTTCTTGACACTTGGAGAGGACAGATTTTAAAATGGTTTAACAATTAAAATGAAATGGTTCAACTGAAGTCTGTTTTAAAATCAATACCCATATGTACCTCTGTGTTTGACATTTCTGTAAAAGTATTTCAAAAATTATTTTATATTTTATTGGTTTTATTTCCTTTGGCAGGGGGAAGCAGCTTGAGATTTTGCACCTTTCTGTAAAGTGAGGCCCTCTGCTTCTGTTTCTTTAGTGAATAATTTTTCTACAGGAAAAATGATCAGATTCCTTTAGTCAGTTTAGATGTGTTCTGGCCCTTTGCCTAGCCTACCTTGGTATGCGTGCTATCTCGGTACGTGTGTCTGAATTATTTTTCCATCTGGTATTCACTTACTTGGTATTAAATACTGCATATTTCATTCTACTATTTTCTTTTCCACTTTAACCTGTGAGAAGACAGCAACCTGGGAAGATTTAAGGTTGACTATGACTTGTGCTGGCATAGTGGCCTATGGAAGAGGAAACTGCATTCAATGAAAGATGCTCTTTCTCTTATTGATGGAGGCACATCCTATTGGGGCTATCCAGCTATGATCATTCCACTTACTCAAAAATTACATTGTGGCCTCCTGAAAAACAGATGAATAAGGCTTTGGCATTTGTTCTCTTCCCTGGGTAGAGAAACTCTGCCCCAGCCCCACTCATGGACAAGGCCGGACAGCTTCCCGCTGTCACGCTCAGGCCTCACAGCCCTCACGCTGCCACGTTGCTGTCGGTGAGGCAGGGTCTGCATCACCTCTGGTTGTCAGCAGTGTTCTCAACTCCTGAAACTTTAGAGCTTTCAGCCTTGGAGGAAAGGGATTTTTCTTGCTCTGATAGTACAACATTATATTATACTTTGTCTTATTTACTTACCAGCTTAATGATTTTGTTCTTCAAATATATCCATACTTGTTGAAACCTTTTAATTATTTCACATCATACGATCTTTTTCTAAATTCACATAATTCATTTGTACCCTGTTACCAATCATTTAGTAAACAAACTAGTAAAATATCATAATTTAGTTGATGCATACATACACTTTCCATTTTGAAACTATTCCCTGTTGATTTATTAGTAAAGGACTAATTCTGTATGCAGTCATGAAATGCATAGAGCCAGGATTATTCTTTCCACTTGAAAATAAGAAGTTTTGGTATAGTTTCCAGAGCTAGGAGACTGCTTAATTTTCTTCATCACTGCTCTTTATGTTACACATCATAACCATAGTCTGTTTATCTAAGGTCTAATTAGGTTTTCATTAGCAACTCCAGTGTATCACTTTTTATCAGCAGCAATGTATGCATTCAACATGTAGAGTGTCTTCTATATAAATCACTTTAGCAATATTGTATATTGTTGAGTTATGCCATTATAATGTTAAACATTACATGCCTAGATAAATTCAAACTCTGAAGAAGACAAATGTGTACTTTGTCTAGACATTTTTATCCAACTTTATACTTGGAAACTGAAATTGGGAACTCTCTGCTAGGTTTCATTTTTATGTCTATGTGTTTGTGTGTATATAGGACAGTCTACACATACCCATACACACACAGAGCTACAAATTAAGATCACAGTGTTTGCCACTATTAATTTAAAGTCTTAAAGCACAGGAATACCAAAGATTAGGACAAAGGACTTTCCTGAATTTGTAGATGGGACCTGGAGAACAGTAAAACTGTGACTTGTTCAAGAGATTTTTTGCACCACTAACACAAAACTTTCCTTAGGAGACATTCTTGGAGCTATGAAGGCCTGTAAGAGATGACAGGAACTGACAAGAGAGATGGTTATTGCATTGTACTGAGAAGATGTAAAGTCGGAACAAAAGAAACAAGGAGAGTAAAAGGAGGATTCTGGATTCTGAGTTTTCTGGCAGAATTTGAATTCTTCTACAGAACTGTATGCTTGTGAAGACGTACTGTATTCCTTATGTTACACCTTCAAAAAATGTTACACAAGTTCAAATGGCTAATTGTCTAATATGCTGAAAGAAAAAGACAAATGGGCCAGTAGCAATGATACATTTGTAACAGCACTCATAAGGTTATCAAAGTGTTTTATTTTCATAGAATCCCTACAAGTGAGCTAATATTTTCCTGAGGGAAAGAAATTAAGCTGGACAATAACCTTCTTGGCAGATGATCATATGACAAAGAACTGACCTGGGGTTACAGTGAAATCTCTAAAACATCCTGTTGACAATATTGTCAACGTGTGTGTTGTATAGTACTAAAAGAATAACATATATGTCTCAAGGTTAATGTGGAGTCGTATTATAATACTTCTCAATAATGAAATATATTGCTAATACACTAATAGCAAAAGTAGAATAAAATATTTTTGCATTAAAAGGTAGGTAGCTGAATGTGGATCAACTGCATGGCACTAAAGATTTAGTCTCAAAGGTCTGATATAGTCAAATTTCGGATTTTATTTCTAGTAAATCATTCTGCTTACTGCTCTGCCTTTTTCTGTGGCCAGGTGGTAGGTTTCTTACTAGTGTTTGAAGAGTGAAAATAACTACACAGGGCATTTAGTTTAGATAGAAATACAGTTTTATTAAAGAAAAACAAATTGGAAAAAAAATCCCTGTTATATAAAGATACTACAGGAGTAAAAGGAAGAAAAATGAAACATTAAAACTAAATGAAATATATTCATTAACTAATAAAATTAAAGTACTAAAAGTTAATATAAGCCAGTTTAATAAAATGAAAGCATTTAAAAAATGATACAATTAAGCCTTTGCCTTGAATTTTGTTCAGCTATGATTGCCAGTTTAAAAAAAAGAGAAACCAAAAAACAAATAGAAGTATTAACATGAGTCAAGGTTCTTACACACATTATTCTGTTTATGGAGAGTTTGTGAATATCAATCTGTTATTCCATAACTAAATAGTTCTGTCTTTTTAATGCTCTATTACATTTCATTATTATTTAATTTTGTTACCTCTTTTGGACTAAATTATTTTTCCTCCAGTGATCAGTAAAAATATATCTGCATTATTCATGGATTTTTTTTTTTTTTTTAAACTTTTCTGTGTTTAATGCTTATTTGCACACAAAAATCCTAAAGCTTTTGTCTGGGCTATGGCAATGAACTTTAAATCCTAGTTTTGTAAAGTTGTGGCCCTACCAATTCTAATCACATTTGTTAAATGTTTGCAAAATCTAGTACTCCTCCGAAGTAAGTTGTTAAGATTTCTTCATCCTGCAATCATTTTCCTGTTATTCTCACACCAGAAAAGGTGCCATTCACCAAAAGCTGTGTTTGCTTGTGGAGAGGAAAAATATATTGCAGCGTCCTGCTGTTATTTGGTTAACTTGGAAGGAAAACACCTTTGAAAGACTATTCTGGAAATTAGCTTTCTACTTATTATGGATGTTGTTTTCACTGCCATCACCATTGCTACAGTCATGCCATATAAAATACTCCTTTTCTGCTGGATACATAAAATTATAAGTTCAGAAGATGGCAAGTTCATTTTTATAACTGTGACTGGTAACCAAGGTTTTTGCTTGAGGCAATTCACTCTGGTGATAGAGTTTGTTGCCAAATTGTGTCTTTTTCCCAGATGCTGCCAGTAAACTACTCCATACCACTGTACGGGGTCCATGCTGTCTTTGTTCAGCTCATCAGGAAGGTCTCTGTCCTCACCCCACTCACTCAAGGAGTGGAAGTCTCCCCTTTCTCTCCATGTTAAGTAGGAAGCATTACACAAGCATTATTACAGTTCTGATTCCTGACTTATGTACAAAACTAGTAGAAAATAACATTCATGTGTCAATTGCTAGATAAAAAGCTGGTAGAAGGAACTGTTTGAACTGTAAATCAAGAGGAGCTGTGTGGAGCCCATGTGCTGAGCACCCAGGCTCATATCACATAAGTTTCTGTTATCTCAGTCCCTTTACAAGAGTTTAAACAAATTTATAACAGTAGTACCACATGTAAATAACTCTACCTTGATTGCCCCTTGCTGAAATTTCTGGAATAGGCAAAATTTCCAGAGGTCTTGGTTTTGTAATTTGCAAGTTGTCAGGTGCTGTTTTCTTCTGAATGCAAGAAACAGAAGATGGCAAAAACGCAAATATTTGTTAAAAGTAGTCCTACTTTAGATCAATGCCTCAAGGGCCATCTGCTAGAAGAGCTGTGATGAAACACGAAGACTGATTATTGTAGTTTTTCCACTGTTACTTTAGGCTTGAGACTAGTGTTCTGTTACATTTAATGTATTTCAGAGGTGTGAGATTAGGTGGCTCCTCCTCACGTCCATGTTATCCATAGCGCCTCAAGTTACATCTTGATGAGTCCTCTTGACAACATATATCACCTTTTTGGTGATATAAGTCTTCTCTGAAACTGTTAGTTTTTTCCTGCTAGATGACTGTTACAAGTGCACTATGCTGCTCATGCTCCATGTGTTAAATAACCTGTCACCTTTTGCTGTTGATTGTTGTTCATGGCTATAGTGCTTAATTACAGTCTAAGCTGCTATAAGTTAAAGCTGAGAACAGCAGAGACTAGAGTATCTGGTAGCTGTTTTGGCCAGCTAATAAATGTGTAGATGAATTAACTTACTCCAACAAAACCAAATATGTAAAAAAATAGTTTAACAAAACCCATCAACTGCAATCATGATCTTACAATGGGAACTGTAGGCAGCTTAATTAGCTTCTCTATTATAACCATGAGGCCAGACTGGGCTACATCCATTACTCATAAATCTTTCAACTGAAGTGTAGAAAGGCAAATACTACCACCCTGAGCTACTCTGGCCTAGAAGAAGGATCCAGACCAGAAGCACCCAATAACATGAGGGTATTTTCAACACAATGCCCCACAGAAAAGAGCTTCAGTTTTCACAGGAGTCCTTAACTTTATCTAAAATACTGGCATGGAAACTAGTGGTAGAAAAAAAGTTATTGTTCTCTAATGTCTTCTTGGAAAAAATGTTTTGTATCCCCATTCTAGCTATTAACTTGCAGAATAGCATTGCATTAGCCCCTATAGTAAAGCACAGTCCCTGTTAAAAAATGTTTTCAGTCTAGAACAAGAAGTACCTTATTGCACATTTTAGTGTTGAGCATGATGTCCTGTCAGAGATTTGTTAAAATTCCTGTTTGGTTATCAGGCAGATTGTTGGGCTGCATCCTCTAATCCACTCTTTATAGGAAGTGAACTAGATGCTTTCTGCAAACCAAATGCACTTTTATAAAATTTGAAGCATAAAGCTATTGTGTGCACTTACAGCTTGACTTGTAAGGGAATGGTAAACAAAAGCTGACATTATGTGGCCATTACAAAAATGGCTCATTCAGATAGTCACAGTTACCATGAAAGAACTACACCTCCATTACTTACAATAATTTAGGGGAGGAGTGTATAAGAAGATGGTAGGGGCTGAATTCTTTGCAGGATTTTTATTCAGCACCCATAAATTAAACTTTGCCTTCATAGTATACTACCTCTTTGATTATAAAACCACATCCCTGACTTCTCCCATGAAAGGTCCCTGTGTTTCTGCAAAGTTTCTCTGTCTGGGTCCTGTTGAATTTCTTTTTCACCACTCTCGTTCTGTCCAAAGCTTTTCCCCCACCTCACATTTCTACCCTTTCTGTCAAGAAAAAAAGGAGATGGTTATTTTCCCATCTTTAATGAACTCCTTGGCACAGTGATTATTGATTATAACTGGAGTGTTAAATTTAACTTGTCTCCTTTGTGGAGATGTTCTGATAGACAGATCTTCAGATGCTTTGTCAGAAAAAGCATATTAATTTACATGTAAGCATGTGTGATAATTTCAGCTGTAACAACCTTACAGTGTTCATGAGAATTCATAAGTTTTGCATGTGTTCCTCAAATCTTCGCTAGACCCTGATGTCTTCAGTATGGACGTTTGCTGCTTCAAAGCTAAGCTCATGCTTAGATATAGTTCCAGTTCAGGGCCTTAGTTAAGATACAGCAAAAGAGTGTAATAAATAAATGGAGCAAGGACGAGGAGTTTTAATCATTTATTGATTGTATGAAACTTGAGCTATTTTTCATTGCAATTCTGTGTGCATAAAGCTTGTGTTTAGCAGAGAAAGATACTCCCGACAGAGAAATCATTCATTGTTAGCTAAACGGTACTTGCAAACTCTTTAAAATTTACTTGTTGGGGAATACTTTTCCATGAAATATTTCTTAATATGGGTGCCTTTTCAACAGTCATTATTCTGGGTTTTGTTGTGTTGATTTTTTTTTTTAATCTCATATTTATTTAATTACATTAAAATAATTTCATAAGCATGAAAACAACTCATATTTTGGCTCCCAACAAATAATATTATCTAAATATAATTAGAAATTATTGATATTCCAAAGTGACTATTTGTATGATTTACTTGAAGATTGAACATCTTTTAAACTCAGTAGTATATTTTGTACAATGTCATTATCCACGTTAAGTTTTGATGTTTAACATGAAAATAAAATCTCAGTTGCTCTCTATAGGCACATCTGAAATGAACAGTTTGCTTCATGTTACCAGGGAAACAGATTTTTGCAAAGATGTAAGGCCACTTTGATGTCATTGTAAACCACTAAAGTGGAAATCTTTAACGTTTGTCAGCCTCTTGAGAGTAAGCGGTTTGCTCTAATCAAAATGAATATAAAATTATTCTGAGCATGTAGAAATGCAGTATTCTTGAAGCAAGCATGCTCACTAGTAACTGCACATCTTTTTCTCACAATCATTCAGGACCAAAAATAAATCTGATTACACTTTATTGAAAGATACAGAGATTTCTAACCTTACATATTCCTGAGCCTTTTTGTTCCCCAAAATTTAAAATGGCACATGTATAACAAGTTAAAAACAGTATTTTATTCAGTTCAGCTGCATATTGTGAATTGCTCAAGGGGATAAAATATGTTTATTTTTGAAACTCGCTAAGAGTAAAACAGATGGAACATAGAGGGGGGAAAAAACCCAACTAATAAATACTGCTGTTCAGAGCTACTCTCTCAATCTGGAGAACAAGCTAAGTCCCTTTGTACAAAATGTCAGGGACGTGGAGGGTGTCATTGAGTGCACCCTCAGCAAGTTTGCCAACGACACCAAGCTGTGTGGTGCAGTCGACACGCTGGAGGGAAGGGATGCCATCCAGAGTGACCTTGACAGGCTTGAGAGGTGGGCCCATGCAAACTTCATGAAGTTCAACAAGGCCAAGTGCAAGGTCCTACACGTGGGTCAGGGCAATCCCAAGCACAAATACAGGCTGGGCGGAGAATGGATTGAGAGCAGCCCTGAGGAGAAGGACTTGGGGGTGTTGGTTGACAAGAAGCTCGGCATGACCTGGCAATGTGCATTTGCAGCCATATCCTGGGCTGCATTAAAAGAAGCATGACCAACAGGTCGAGGGAGGTGATTCTCCCTCTCTACTCCTCTCTCGTGAGACCCCATCTGGAGTACTGTGTTCAGCTGTGGGGTCCCCAAAATAAGAAGGACATGGACCTGTTGGAGCAAGCCGAGAGAAGGGCCACGAAGATGATCAGAGGTCTGGAGCACCTCTCCTATGAGGACAGGCTGAGAGAGTTGGGGTTGTTCAGCCTGGAGAAGAGAAGGCTCTGGGTAGAGCTTATAGCAGCCTTCCAGTACCTAAAAGGGCCTACAAGAAAGCCAGAGAGGGACTTTTTACAAGGCCTTGTAGTGATAGGACAAGGGGTAATGGCTTTAATTAAAAAGAGGGTAGATTTAGATTAGATGTAAGGAAGAAGCTCTTCACTGTGAGGGTGGTGAGGCACTGGCACAGGTTGCCCAGAGAGGTTGTGGATACCCCATCCCTGGAAGTGTTCAAGGCCAGGTTGGCTGGGGCTTTGAGCAACCTGGTCTAGCGGATGGTGTCCCTGCCCATGGCAGGGGGGTTGGAACTAGATGATCTTTAAGGGCCCTTCCAAACCAAACTATTCTATGATTCTATGAAATGGCCTTACAGGCATTTGTGCTCAGAGAATGAAATGATTGAGTAAATCACAAAATTAGTAGAAAATATCTACATTGGGGGCGGGGGAGAATCTAATTTGAAATATAAAACCATTTTGCTGTCAATATGGAAGTTTCTGCTTATCTTTCCTACAGGAGTTCAATACAATAATAATAAAATCCTAGACTAAGACAGCTAGCTTTTTAATGCTTCTAAAAATAATTCTCTGGTTACAGTAGCTAGAAAGGGCTACTAATACACATATGTTAAGGCAGCATTTTGTCATTGGAAATGTGGACCATAGAAATGAAGGAAAATATTTGAAAAATTAGCATCACTCTTTGTCATCTCATCAAGCCCCAGAATCTTTCTGCTTGACTATGCTGCTTTCAGTGGAAACAGCTGGATTCATGATGAGGGGCAAGAGAGCAACAAAGTTGGGAAGCACTTTCAGGGAATGGGGAAATGAGGAAAAAATGAAAGGAAGAGAAAGAAAATGGAAGCAAGTTGCAAGGAAGAGCAGTGGAAGCAATGAAAGCAGATGAGGCTTTAGAAGACATAACCTGAAACATTAGCTATAGAAAGCTGGGAGACTGGGGGTGCATCTACAGATCAGACACAAATAAGAACCAAGCAGTATTAGAGGTGAAGTAAATAACAGATGCCAAGAACTGGTGGGATTGGAGTGCCCTTGCTTAGTATGTCATTGGTTTTGTCTGTTGTCACCTGATCCCTTCACTTTCCAACCACCTTGTTTATTGTGTTGAGTGTAATGTAAAGATAGGACAGTTAAATATCTATCCCTTTGTTAAGTACCTTCTGCTAAATCAACACCTGAATACCTGAGTATGTTTGTGTAGCTCATATATGATTAGGGGACTGTATGCTTTTGGTTAAGTAATACATTTACATCCCTTCAATACCATCAGCAGTATTAGGGTCCCTGTATGTATTATTATCACAGTCTGACCTTACAGATATGTTAATGTTAGTATCAATACTGCTTAACTGCCTTAAATTTTTATGAGAGCACTTACTATTTAAAAAACTTATTACCTCATTTACACATACTCCAAAAGCACTGGAATGTTAATCCTATGCCCTCTTATGTTAAAGACAAATCATTACATATATGCTTCCTTTATACTCTTACATCTGCTATAGCCTCCTGACCAGTCCAAGTAAATGACTTTTTACTTTCTGATTGATTTATTTTTGTCAGTTGGAATAGCCATTATTGTCTGGAGCCATAATATAAGCAACAAAGCCATGACTCTACACAACAGGTCTATAAATTTCATTTTAGCCATAGACAGTTACACATGTATGAAGTATTTCTATGAGATAGAGGAAAATGCTACTAACACTCTACTTGGCACTGATAAAATAGCATTTTAAATACCATGTATATGATCACTCCGGTTCAAGAGGTACAGAAAGCCTATGTTAATCTATATTGGAAGATTTCAGTTTTGTTAACCAATAAAAAACAGTGCTCCAAACATATATATTTATTCTTTACAGAAAAATTGGGAGTGAGAGAGAAATGACAAAGAAGGAGAAGAAATATATATTCTCTAGGGCAATGGTGACATAAAAACAAAAAGGAACTGCTGATTAAAAATAATCTTAGGGTGTAAATCAAAAGAATATTCCAAATATCAAAGGAAAAAAGTTCTCAGATAACCTTCTTACAAGCATAGTGGGAGCAAATAGCTGATGAATTTTACAGTGTGTCTTGGTTAGTGTCTTAACCAGATTGTCTACAATTGCAAGAAATGCTCTTTGATCTGTGAAATCACTTTCAGCCTTTTGTTCCTATTTAATATAAGAATCTGATTGGAAGGTGTGCCAGAAAATCGGTGGGTGATCAATAACAATCATATTAGAAATGCAGACTTTATAAATGTGCACACACACACACACACAAAAAGTCTGCAGTATCTTCTGCCTGTGCATCAGGTATACACATACTGAGCCGTGTGCATAAAAATATAAATTCCATCTTGTAAATGGACATAAACAGTATGAGATTAATACGTACTGAATTTTAAATACATAAATATCGGCTTGGGCTTACCCTAGTTTACCCTGTTTAAAAATTAGGTGTTTAGTCTAAGTCTTGGCTCCTTCTGGGCTCGATGCAGGCAGTCCTGGCAGCATATTCATCTCACCTACCTTATACACCTATTTCAGGGTGAGGCGAATTCTTTTCTCTTTATCTTAACCACAACCTTAGCTGGCTGGCTTAAATTAAACATGTAATTTTAATTACTGTCATAAATCGGTAATTTCCCTCTGGAAACTGTAAAAGGAACTTTTGAAAATCCCACACAACATTTAGTGGAAGTAGTTTATTTTTAGTAATGGTTACTCAGCTAGGTGTTGAGTTGATATCCACAGTGAGACACAGCAAACTACAGTCCAGAAAGCTCTGCGATGAATTAAAGATTTCAGCTGTGTGGGATAGTGAGGATAGTGACTTACAACTCCATACTACCTGCTGCAGGCAGCATGTTGGCAACATCCAGAGGTCAGGTGAAAACTTGGTGCTAATAAAGATGCAGCCCGGCATAAATCCCTAAATAGTTTCCCACAAGTCAGCAGGCAGTTGACCACCTACTCTAATGAGCAGTCTCTTGTAACATGAAGCGTATCACATGCATCTGTGCTAATGAGGAGTAGTTGGAAGAACTGCTCCTATAGGAATGACAACTAGATGTGAGCTGCATATCCAAAGTTCATGTTTTCCCCTAATTCTGGGGGAAGGAGGGCACAGTGCTAGGTTCAATTCTTACAGCTCTGCTTCTATTCTGACAATAAAAATGCCGTCAGCCAGAGAGGATACATGTGCACCAGACTATGATACAAGGTGGTTCATAATGATGTATAAAGGCACTTCTCCCCTTGGCTGACTAATACAAACAGTCAGTGTATTCTATAGGGGGTGTACTCATGATAATAAAGGAAGACAACACTTGGCATGGCTTGTTTCCAGAGGAATTCCAGTCATATCATGTGTCAGTGACCAGCCAGTACTTTTTGCTAAATAAGTAATACAGACAGCGTTCAGCTTGCAGCTTGCACAGAGTATAGATGAAGATGGTGAAACGTGTATCAGTCAGGCCCTTTCCAAGCTGTGCTCTGAATGAAATTAAAAGAAACAAGATATTCTGATTTCTGTGTACATATATGTATAGCCATGCCATGAATGTGTGTTGGTAAAATGGAAATGAGCCCCATCCTATGTTCCTCAGTGTTTTCTGGGTTTTGATCTTGCTTTGCACTGCAGTGCTGTCCATTTTGGGCAGGGAGCCTGTGACACATTGTGTCCCTTGCTTTAGCTGCTTTGTGACAGTTTGCAAATGAATTATAAAACTTTTGCATGTTAGGGGCAGATTTTCTCACCATAGGGAAATCACTCATTAGCACAAGGCTGCCACTATCATCTGTTTTCCCCCCATCTTGGTTCTTTCTCCTACTATAAAAGATTTGGACAGGGGAAGTTCAAACACCTTGGAGTTCCCAAGGTCCCTTTTTGGTGTCAGATCTCTCAGCAGCTACCGCTGCCAATAGCCCATCAGCCACTGTTTATAACACCCCCTCTGAAGCTCATACTGTTGTTTTCAACCTGGAGTTTGTGGACACTACACAGGAGAGTTGTAGACCATTTGGAGGTTCTCTCTACTCTTTATATCTCTGCAGTCTTTTTCTCAACACATTATAGCCTTGGTTCTTCATATGTTCTTAAGGGTTCACTTCTCAGAGTTATTTATATACCTACAGAGCAAATGAATGCTGATAAGAACTAGCAATAAAGTCTATGACTAGCCACAGGCATCTTTCATCATTTTGATGCTTTGGGAAGTGGTATTCTTGATTTGTTTCGTAAGTGGGCTGGCTATTCTGACCTGACCCATCCTACTGGTTGTGTTACTGTGTTAGGTCTCTGCTGATATGAAAGGCACCTGTTTAATAATTAGCTGGGGCATCAGAAGGACTTCCCCATAAGTGAATGATTGCTTCGTGGTTTTTTTTATCTCCCATACTCAGGATGTCTGGTTTTACAGTTTAAATGACCATGATGAATGAAAGCGCAAATGACTGAAATGCAGATTCATCAGCTTAGTCATGGTAGAAGGAGAATTAAACTAAACATTCTGTGCCAGTGCATTTTCTGGGCATTTGTCCTGGTAGGCAGTGTGGTGGCAGTTTGTTTCCTCTAATCTTATTGCTCATCAATTCTCATGTTTCTAGCAAAAAGACAAGTGAGCTGTGACTGACTTACAGGTCTTTAGAGAGGCCTAAAGGTACAACCTTTAATTCCTTTTCAGGTTCAGACATTGTCTTACTGCTTTGAAATGGTTACTGCTGCTGCCTAACAGATTTTAAACAAATTTTCTGACTCCCTGTCTAAGTCTGTTGTTGTTTCTGAAGCACATTGTTTCCATGTCCATGTCAAACTGTTATCTGTTATTAGAGTAATAGGAGGAAATGGAAAACAATAGTTGCAAGTTTTGGAAGCTGTCACATTCATGTCATCATTAATTTTGATTTATTTATTTTTATTATGGAAGCATCTCTGTAAAGGGTAGGAAGGAGAAGTCAGAAAAATGTCAGACCCTATCAAAAAAAGAGAAGATTATTAAACAGGAGGAAGGAGAGGAAAACAGCAATTTAAATGCCAGTACCAATGACAAGCTTGTTAACCTGCACAGTCCATGACAAATACGAACAATTGGGATGGGGGTAGCAGTGGAGGTGGAATAACCTCAATCAAGTTTTGAAGCAAAAATACAGAAGATAAATCTTCACATCTGCAAGTTATACAGGAGCTCTTCTGCGCTCTGTCTACAGATGGGACTGCAATTCACATGTGTACCTTTGGATAAAGCACTTCAGACAGCAGTGTTTAGCAGCAGTCTAATCCAGCTTATTTGGGGACATCTTGTTTTACTTTTGAGTTCTGTTTTGAAATAGCTGTACTCCTAACAATATTCAAGGTAGCTAGTTTAAAAGTAGCTTCAGGTATGACTACTGAACTGTTGTCACAGAAAACAACTTCAGTATAGGCTTTCCCTAGGGTTGAGATCCCATTTTCTTTGCTAGAAAGATTCCTATTAACAGCATTATCAAGGAAGTTTCCTCTTAAACTTTAAAAGTGTCAGACAAATATTGATGTTACCTATAAGCAAAATAGTACACCAGTGGAAGGAAGAAGCAGAATACCTTCGTCCATCTGTCCCGATCCAATGTCGGGGAAGGTTTCGATATGATCCCAAGAGCGAGATTAAGACACAAACGAGGTCAAATGCCGTATAGTCAAAAGAGTTTTTATTATCAAAAGTATCAAAAGTGGAAAATGGTAGCGATAGGATAGAATGGAAGAAAAGGTAGAAATTAAGCAAGCAGTCGGGATAGAGTTGCAAGGATAGTCACAACCATGGATCCAGCGGCGTCCCGTTGGTCCTCAGGCCAGCAGTCGGTGGTGGGAGTTGCAAGGATGGTCACCAGCACGGATCCAGCGGCGTCCCGTTGGTCCTCAATCTTCAATTCTTTGGTGAGGAAGAAAAGGCCCCCCCACCGCTTGTTTCTAGGGGTTCTTTATAGGGCATATTTCGATGATGTCATGCGCTGCAGGTTTCATTCATCACACGACCTTCGCGTGATCGATACCAGAAACCAATATCTTATCAGCTCCAGCCCAGTTTCCTCCCCTGGATGCCTCAATGGCCTGGTAATCGTCCTTATGGACAGAGGAGTGTCCCGCTTAAACCAGCCATCTTGGAGACAAAGGGCTCTGGATGAGCAGTTCACAGTTCCTTGATGACAGCCCAGTCCCTCATACCTCACAATCTTTGAGGCAAATGGTTCGAGATAACAGTTCAGCCTCTTACACCATCTCACTAGCAGAGGAAAGTTAGAAGTGTACCATTTTTACTGTCTGCGTTTTCAAAGAGGTGTAATTGAACGGAAGAAACATTTTCAAAGTCTCTGTGAATTGTAAGGCTAAAATGGTAAGAATTATTTAACATTTAATATAAAGGGCAAGCATTTAAAAAAGGTAAAATACACCCATATGATGGCTCAGTAGGAATGTGCTAAGGAAGACTGTTGGATTTGGTTGTCTATTACAAAGAAAATAAAAATCCCAGAGCTAAAATTGTCCCCAACACTATTGCCTCAGTAAGAGCCTTTCCATTAATTTCAATGGGAATTGGATCTATCCTTCTATTCTTTAGGCTAAGCAATGGTACCAGTCAATCTTTAAAAACATGATTTATTCTAAATGCAGCCTGCAGAGTGTCACCAATGGAGCATTCCTTTGTTCTCAAAATAGTCTGCCTTTTCAGACAGAAGATACAGAATCCACAGTCAGTAGCAGCATTGGACTCACGCTTGCATTATTGCTACTCACTTCTGAAGATGTCAGCTTTTAATGGGCCAGAATATGCTACTGAAATGGGCAGCCAGACTCCCTGGTTGTAAGTTAGGATAACATCTGTCTTTTCAACTCGCTTTGGCAAAGGAAGCGTGCACAATTTTCTGTTATTCCAGAAGCCCTTGAAGCATGAAGAACATGAAGTTCCAATGAACTGGAACTTCCTCGTTCCACTGATGCTGTGAAAAGTTGATTTCTTTTCTTAACTTTGTTCCTTCTCTGTCGTCCTCCCGCCCCCCCTTTTTTTTTTCTGTCTTCAGCAATTTTGGTGAAGCTTTTAAAGTTCTTTTGAGACAATCTTCTCTTAGTTGTTATGCTGGCTAGAAATCCTTCCTCCTTACTTTATTTAAGTTCTTAAAACTAAAACTTTGATAAAATTGAAAATGTTCTTTGCTGTCCAAATGATGCTGTCGTGTATGTATGACATACTGAAATTAACATTCAAGCAAGCTGTTTGTATACTTCTTTCATGTGAGACTTTAGAAACACACAGTATTAGCTGCCTCCTAACATTTAAAGCTAAATAGAAATTTCTTTCCTAAAGTGAAGAACAGCATCTAATACAAAAGCAGAATGAACATGGTTCTTCAGCAAATACCAGTTTCATTTTGGTGAGATTTTTTCACGTAAAATAAACTGAAGGATTGAACAGGTAAGATGGTTAGATGTGCAATGAACCTGAAGAAAGGCAATTGTAAGGGAGCATTGAAAAGAGCAACTAGTCACACTGAGGCAGAGGCAATGCCACGCAAACTACTGGAAATCCCGAACTCTTCCAAAAGATATTTTGGGATCTGCTTTAGATGCTTGTAGTCCACCCAGCTGCAATGTTGGGCTGGTATCAATATTGACTACCTGTATTTGTCAAGGAGCAGTGGCCCCTCTAAAACCTGGAGGCCAAGAACAAATCCCTGAGTGGACAGCGATGGCCAGCAGGTCTTTTTTTTTCCTCCCCTCCACCTTTCTTCGAGCCTAATTTAGATCGGTTAGCCAGACCTTGTGAGGACATTTTCTATACACCACTTTTCACTAAAGGGCTAAAGGTGGGAACATCATGTACTTCTAGCTGAGGCTGAGCTGAAGTATTTCAGGTGCTGCAATACCTTTGACAAGTAGACCTCCAGAAGTAACTAAGGGCAGTGTTCTTTATGGTATAATGTTATTACACGTGACACTTCTGTGACAGAGCTCTTTTACGTACTTTTAGCCTATGGCAATATGTTATGGACAGAAGAATTCACTGACATATCCAGGAAAAGAAAGCGGATGCATACAAATTTGAAATGACAAGGTTGACAGGGTTATTTCATAGCTTTTGTTACATTATGATAATAACTAACAAACTGTTACGCTGCCTGCAAAACTTCTTAGGATAAGCAATGCCTTTTTCTCTCATGTTCTCTTCAGTACACTTCAATATCAGCTTTTGAATCTCACTCTTCATCTCCCAGTAGAATAAAATGAAATATTTTGTAGTTTGATCGCTGAACATCCCTCTCTGCAGTTGCTATAGTTTGGGTCCTCTGTGGGTGTTGGCATGCTTTTTTGTTTTGTTTTGGTCTTAGATTGTTTGTTTATTTATGTTAACATCCTGTCTTCCAAATCCAGGAAGGGATAGTACCACACCAACGTCTTCCAGGGCTATTTCTCTAGTGAGAAAGGTTCTTTTGTGTGTATCTATCTACATGCTTCCCTCCCTGCCAAGCCCGCTGCAGGCACCACTGTGCTTTCTCTGTCTTCCAACTTCACTGATCTCTGTCAGCCTTTCCTAGAAAAATATTTAACTGCAAATTGAAGCACGTAGGATCAGATCCTTCCCTAACTAGTTTTGATAAACAAAGAGGGTACATGACCCTTGAAGATGTAGGCTATTTCTCTGATTAGATCTTTGCTTTTTTATTCTCAATAGGAACTTCCTTTTCTTGTTTTTAATACACTATATAAAACCTCAAAATGGATCAGCATAAAGAAAATCATTATGATTGGATATTATTCACTGAATTCTACAGGCCATTTAAAATAAACCTGCCTAAAACATTGCTAAAAATTTAAAGTATAAAATTACTAGAAAAACAAAAATTAAATCTCTGAAGTGTATCACATGCACAGAGGCATAGGCCCTGGAGATCTAGTGGGTCCTTTCTTTTTTTTTAACAATATGAAAAAACTATTCCATGCAACACAAGAGAGAGAACTAGCTAACTCATAACAAGCTTCTGAAGCACTAACACATATGCTGTATCTGTCTTGTGCCTGTACCATTTTGTAATAAGTGTGTTTGATGTTGCTGTTGCTTCTTTGATCTTGTAAAATCCACCACAGATAAGAATATGTTCAACAAAAGCTCAAACTATTTCTTTTCTAGTGATAGCAGTCACACTGTATCATTAGAAATTATTTTCCCCCACTAATGATGCATCATTTCAAGTGATGCATTCTTAATAGGGGAATCCAATTCACTTATGGCAGATTTTGCACTTGAGAGGTAAGTTCAATAATTTCTCAAAGCATCAGGAAACAGCTCTACAATACAACTGAACAAAAAAAAAAAAAAAAAAGAAAGCAAACTGGAAGGATTATTTTAAATAAAACTATAAAAAAAAGTCTTGTCCATTGTCAGAAAAATCTATATCTGTTTCTGAACAGTTTCTTTTCTGCTGCTCTTTTTCTGCCAAAGATACACAGACAACACAGTGCATCTCTATTAAAAAAATCTGATAGCTTAAAATGTTTCATACTCACTTTTCACACTCAGTATATGGTATTAATCTTATCTCAACTCATATTTCAGCCAATAAAAGACTCCCCCCCTTTTTTTTTAATGTAAGTTGGTTTTCTAATCTAAATATATTGTGTTGGTTTTATGTTTTCAAAACAGCCACCACTAGTATAAAAGGTAACAGTAGTCAAGACGTCTGGAGATTTACCTTTCTACTAAGTGTACAGTTGGATGTGTAGGTATCCTCTGAAGGTAGAAGGAAGCGTGCTGGCTGTTAAGGCCGACCATGGAAATTATGCAGGCTGTATGACTTCCCTCAGAAACTCTGCACTGTGCCTGTAACCTGTGCTGGAGGTCAGCTTTCCCAGAGCCTGCTGAAGAGCCGGGGGGAGGCAGTTAGGGGGCACCCAAAGTGGAAGAGGAGCGAGGTTGGCGCAGTAAGGGGAAGGCTATGGGAAGCCATCAGGGTATTGCTCTTCTTTGGCTTGTAGAAACACCAGGGACTCTAGAGCACAAATCATAGCTGGAATTCGTGGGGTGTTTGTGTTTCCCTGTCTGAGCAGGGACTGTTAACACTGTGTGTCTGTGTAGCACAGTCTTTAAGGGTGAAAACTAGAGCCAGTTCAAACACTAGATGCAATACCAGAAAGATAAAGATAGTTTAGACAAATCTCAGCACAGTCTCCAAACTGAAGCTTAATTATTGATCTCTATTTCTTACTGTAATTTTCATTAATACTTCTATTCAGAAGATAGATTTATATTTAAATACCCCACCAGTTTTCAACAGCCAATAGCATATTTTCAGTATTACCAAACAGGAAAGCTTGATCCAAATTCTTTTTTGGATCAAATTCTTAGGGTGCATCTGAATTGTTCCTTTAAAATTAATTGATTGTTGCTAACTAAAGAACTATCCTTCTCTGTCTTATTAAGGTCATACCTGAGACAACTTACCTAAATTTTTATTGTAATTGCCCAGTCTTGAACAATGTTTACAAAAAATAAGAAAGCTTATTGTCAAAAAATCTTTCATGCCTTTGTAAAAAAAATGAGATGTGTTTGAGCTTTCCAGATTGAGTGGTCCAGATTCTTTGTTTAGTTTGAATGGCTTCTGCAATACAGGAGTGGAAGGATTGGTGATTTTATGTAAAATAGTACTAAAAAAGAGAGTTCCATATGGCTCTTCTATGCAGTGAAGACTAGTTTGAAGTAAACAATGGAGACATGAGTGCTCAAGGGCAGCTGCCATGCCTGAGACAGAAAGTTGGGAGAAATTAAGAAATAATAAGCAGAATGATTTAGAAATTACGGTCTAGTGTCTACAAAGAACTTTTTATGTAGTGCTATATCAGAAATTTCCAGCAGAGTCTACAGGATGTTTATTTTTCACCAATACATTTACTTTAAAAATGAGAAACAACTCGAGTTTTGACTGGAGTTGAAGCAGAATATGCCAGTTTGTCTGATGCTTTTAACTTTGGTTTAAGTACTCCTGATTTAAGGAATGAAAATTGATACCTTTGTGGATAGCAATGGTGAACAGGATTTTGATTAAGCCACTGGGGCAAATACACTTATTTTTGAAGGATTGGGGAGGAAGAAGGTTGTTTAAAGATCAGTACAGTAAAAATCTCAGTTTACAGCCAATTCAAATGACATGAGCATCACAAATCCCCTCCCAAGGTCTGGTGAGCATTAGGATCTCCAGACTTGGAGGAAAAAAATATCACCATATGTATTACCCTTTATGGAAGATTTCATGAGAAATAGCTTAGAGGTGCTGCCTTAATCCTCCATCTGAGTACAGAGCCAGCTCATTCTGATATAGCAGCATCCAGTAACAAGATCTTTCAAATGTTGCCTCTAGGTCAGATGTTGTCAGTGTGAGGTACCTGCATGAGGGGGAAGCATCACATTGAATAGAGATCAAATATGATGTTAGGGATGTTTTACAAATTTATATGGAGGATAAGATGGGGCTACTTTCCTTGAGAATAATTAATTTATTGCTTTCTTTAACATAAGGAAAGATTGACTACAGAATGTGGTAAAGGAATGGATGATGGGAGGCAAGAGAGTTTACAGTGGAGAAATCAATCATGTAGTACTGAGTGTTCAGCTGTGAATCTTTTGGTCCCATACACTGAATTGAGGGGGTGGAGAATCACTGTAATGAACAAATTTCTCTAGTGAATGATCTGTAGATTATACTAACCAGCATATTTATGCTATACCTTAAGTGTTTCTTTCATCTTAATTCTAAGTGCAGAAAGACTTGAATTCACCATTGTATCCTAAAAATGAAGTTATGTGTAGATGGTTTACATTCTCCATAGTTTGCCTACAGCTAGTTTTACTTGTCTGTTGCATGAAAAAAGTTGTCTTCCTCTTACAGGACCATTAAGTACACTTGATTATATTGATTAGACAAAGGACCTGTATCTGTTTTTCTGATGTCTGCTATACTGCTGGGAGTAGAGATATAAAAAACCCCAAACCATCATGGTACAGTGTCCTGGTCCTTACCCTTAAACTCAAGAAACAGGAATGGCCATACCTCAGGAAGTTGTATGATGGACTGTAAGGTAAATTAATTGAAAATGTTAGATTTTCTTTTGGATAAAGTTGAATGCAAAACTGGTTAAATTAATGAATTGTTATGAATGTTATCAAGAAAAGATCACTGACTCTTGCTTCCAGTGATTATTTAAGGAAGGGAAATAGGACTTTATTTATGACAGAGGAAAAAAGACAGACTGTATAGGTAGTTTTCTTAAAAATGTGCAGCTGGCAGAAAGCAGAAACTCTGCAGTATTTGTTAGGGCAAACTTTATTATGGGACTTCACTACCCATTAAGGCTAAAAGGAATGAACAGCACAGGAATTATGATTAGACTGACAGACTCTTAATCTATCAAGATATTCTTTTATTACTATTTCCATGTAATGAAGTTTTTGTTGGCGTGGGAGTCAAGCAGACATTCTGCTTCAGATTAACTGAAGCAGCAGTAAATAGTGCAGGATTCAAGGAGTCATAGGAAAGTATGGTAGCTGAACTTGTAAAAGTCATTCCTCTTTTCTTCTTTCACCACTGACTCTTTACAAACAGCAGGGTAATTCTATCATAAGGGCTCAAGTCTTAACTGATTTCTTCAGTGGAATCCACTGCATGTTTTCAGTTTTATTTTCAATGGACATTAATACACATCCTCTAGAAAGCTAAGACCTCATGTAGTTTAGCACTTGGACATAATTGGCAACCATCTGTTCAATAGAGCAGTCTTAATCTGAATATTATGTTATGCGCATTTTTTTTTTTTTTTTTTCCTTTCATAGGGAAAGGCTAGAATCACAGGTATACAGTTTGAAGTAAAAGCAGTTACTTTGGTTCATGGTGGTCTTTCAATTTTTGCCAGACCTGTAATTTTCAAACTTACAGATCTATAATCTTAAAACCAAACCAAAACATGCATTGCAACCTTTTTTAAAATCACAGTTCATCTGGTAATAACTGCTATATGCTCATGTACATAATGCCATTCTCCTAAGTAACTTTTATATCTTTAAAATTGCGACTGGCAGACCAGCAGATTCTGTGACAAGCTTTGGTGCAGAGAAGATCCCTAGCATAAGACTTCATAAAGTCAACACTTCCTTTCTCTCGCTAGTATGTTCAATTGTGTTAGTTCCTTTCATGATAAATCTGGGAAATAGTTTAGGTCACCGAATCCCTTCATGACACACTTTATTCTGTGCTGTTGTATCACAACTGTCCAGAAATGCTATGCTAGTTTTACTTTCATTGTTGCCTATTGATTGCAGTAGATTCAACAGAAAACTTCCTACAGAGTCACATGCAGTAGTGCAAGGAGCTGGGGCTGGTAACAAATCTCCACTGCAACATCATCAAGTAAGTCACTAGCCAGAGCCAGATGAAAATGAACACTGAGACGATGATTGCTAAAACCTGGAAATGATTCTTAGTAGACTACAGAGGATACAAAGTAATAAACAGAGATGGCTGCCTCAAGGGCAATGAGGCTGCAGGGGTGTTGCCAGCCGGTCTCTGGGAGCTCTTACCTACCTTCATACGCATTTGTGCTCTCCTAAGGATGTCATCACCTTGGGCTGCTATCCAGCAGTGCATGTGGGAGAATAACTTTGTGCTCTATTGAAGCAAGGAACATTACAGAAACAGCAGAAATATTTGGCAAAGCTGTACTGGAACACCCAAAGGGTGAAAGCTGTGAAAATTCAACATGTTTGCTAAATAGGTCTTCTCTTGTCCGAGTCAGTTAGAAAGCCTGCCAACTGCCACAGCATATATGGCACAGAGACTTCAAAGACATCAATACTGTTAATCTCTCACTAAGCATAGAGATGTCTGTAAAGATGCCCAAAGAAAATGATGGTAAGAAAATGGTTAGCCTCCATCTGTGGTGCAACAGCAGTTCTGGGGATCTGCTTTGATTTAGCAATGATCTAACTCAATGCTTCCTAAATTTGTGGTATCTGAGCCTTACACAGACTTCTGATTATCTTGAGGTATTTTTCCTTCACACTAGCATTGTAAACAAAAGGAGGTTTAGAAATGGATGAGTGAGTGTCTTGAGAAGCTTGGCTAACTTTCATAGTATCTATGACCGATTTAAGAGCATTTAGAATAACAAGTAAATTTTAAACTTAGTGAAATTATAATGATTTATCTTTAACTTAACAAAGGATATATAGTTTATGGTAATGTAATAAAAATAATTTTGCAGTATATTTGTTAATATGGCAAATATGTACATAAAATATTAAGCATGTTTTGGTGTTTTATGAAATGTGAGGTGAAGCTGTATGGAGCTTAAGAAATGTGAAAAGTTAATATTTGACAAATGGGGTCATCTCCAGCACTTGCATGTCGGAAGTGCCTACAAGGCACCATCATGGAGGAATCCCCCAAACCCTCTCCAGGAATTCAACATGCTGGGGTGCCTCTCTAAAGAGCCTGTACACTACTGCAGGCAGCATGGGGAATAAACATGCTGAGTTAGAGATATGTGTGCAGCTGCAGACCTACAATTTAGTTGGGATCACAACTCCTATGACTGGAGTGTTGCAACTCAGTAAACTTTTAGAATGAAATGACTGGTCTGGTAGATGAGGGGAGAGCAATGGCTATTGTCTACCTGGACTTCAGTAAGGCATTTCACATTGTCTCCCATAAGATCCTCATACACAAGCTGTTAAAGTATGGGCTGGATGAGGAGACAGTGAGGTGGATTGAAAACTATCTATCTGAATGGCCAGGCACAGAGGGTGGTGATCAGTGGCACAAAGACTATTTGGAGGCCAGTGACTAGTGCTGTACTGCAGGCGTCAATACTGGGTCCAGTCCTGTTCAACATCTTCATTAATGACCTGGATGACGGGACAGAGTGTACCATCAGCAAGTTTGATGACAACACAAAGTTGGAAGGAAAGGATGATAAGCCAGAGGGTCATGCTGCCATCCAGAGGGATCTCAACAGGCTGGAGATACAAGCTGACAGGAACCTCATGAAGTTCAACAAGGAGATGTGCAAAGTCCTGCACAAGGGGAGAAACAACCCCATGCACCAATATATGCTGGGGGCCACCCAGCTGGAAAGCAGCTTGGCAGAAAAGGACCTGGGAGTCCTGGTGGACACGAAGTTGAACATCAGCCAGCAATGTAACCTTGCCACAAAGAAGGCTAATGGTATCCTGGGCTGCATTAGAAAAAGTATTGCCAGCAGGTCAAGGGTGGTGATCCTTCCCCTCTACTTGGCACTGGTGAGGCCACAGCTGGAGTACTGTGTCCATTTCGGGGCTTCTTTCCTACAAGAGAGACCTGGACATACTGGAGAGAGCCCCATGAAGGGCCAAAAATATGATGAAGGGATTGGAGCATCTCTCCAATGAGGAAAGGCTGTGAGAGCTGGAACTGTTTAAACTGGAGAAGAGAAGGCTCAGGAGGGACCTTATTAATATACATAAATACATGATGGGAGGGTGCAAAAAGGACAAAGCTAAACTCTTTTTAGTGGTGCCCAGGGACAGGACAAGAGGCAATGGGCAAAAACTGACACACAGGATGTTCCCTCTGAACATCAGGAAACACTTTTTTACTGTGAATGTGACTGAGCACTTGCATAGGTTGCCCAGGAGGTTGTGGAGTCTCCATCCTTGGAGATCCTCAAAAGCCATCTGGACACAGTCCTGGGCAATCGCTTCTAGGTGGCCCTGCTTGAGCAAGGGGGTTGGACCAGATGACCTCCAGAGGTGCCTTTTAACCTCAGCCATTCTGTGAGTCTGTGACAATACGGTGTCAACACAATTTCTATGATAGTGTGTTTACTGTAATGAGAGTACAATATCTGCAAATAAAATGTGATCATTCAGATAGATTATAATGAACCAGTGATTGAGATGATTATAAATATCATATTGGGGAGTTAAAGTCATTTCTCCATGAATGAGATCTCTGAGGAATTTTGTTGTTGCCAAGACAGATTTGTTGCGTGCATCATAAATACTCAAGTTCTAGTTTGTAAGAAACTAACAGATTTTTGTAATAAAAACTGTTTAACGTATGGCTTGTTGTTTATATCATCAAGGATACAGCATTTTGTCTACCATTTTACTAATTTTTTGACTGTTTGGAGTGACAAAAACAATTACAAAACATATTCAACTGTTCTGTCTCTATCTAGCAGTCACTAAAAGAAAAAAATTAGTACCCATCCTTCGGACTCACTGTGGGTTGTTAAATCCTTATTCATGATAAGCTCTCACTCAAACACTACAGCTTTGTGTGTTATAATGATACTTGCTTTATAAGTGCTTTGATATGCAGAGAAATACTTAACTACTGACATCTGAGCTACTATCTATTGAAATGCTCAAACTCTGTAGGGTTTCTCATTTACTCTGAGACCACTTTATATCTCTCCGACAGCATAAAGTGGACACATCACATTTATATTCATTTTCAGGCTTCTTATCACTGCCAGGCTGTTGTTAAGTTGCCTTAGTTTTGATCTGCACTCAAAAGTTCTGTCAGGCATATAAAATACTAAATGGGAATCAGTAATATTGCAGATACCACCTTTTAATATTAGGCTGAAATTTTGAAGAAAAAAAAAAATTGCCAGTCTAAGTGGGTTTCCTTATGATTCACCTTACTGGAAAGAAAAAGTATGTATATTGTGATAGCAAGTTTGGGTAAGTGTACAATATAGTCTCGAGGTTCTTGTTTTACTTTTGGAGTTCTGTTCTCTGTATAATACCTAAAAAAATACTGAAGAAAAATTGGTAAACATTGAACAGTGCAGGTGGGGCACACTTCTAACTCTGCATATGCTGTGCAGAAAGATATGGCTATATTAGTTTGGTCTTTAAAAAAAATCATATTAAATACTTGCTATTAGAAGAAAATATCCTTGGGCAGTTTATCGTCATTAAAAAAATGAGTTTCAATACATTGTATAGAACAGTTGGTCTCAGGAAGAATTTGTCTGAACACTTGCAGACAATTAGGTATGTTGTAAAACATGTTTTATGTTCCTTAAGTTGGAAGAGAATCCATGTTACAGGTCAGGAACAGAAGGCTTGCTTAGAAAATATAAAAATATCATACAAGCTGATTTTTTTTTCCTTTTTTTTTTTAGATGTTGAGAGCATAACTTTTCCTGCCATCTCTTTGCTATGTAAGACCTTGAAGTACACTGAACTTACACAGTAGTTATAAGTTGCCATCAGTAAGCACCAATAAGCAGATGTGGGTGCAAGGAATCTAGTCCCCACAACAGTTTAATTCAGTGAAATGTAAGTGGTAGACAATAGAAAAGGAAGGATGTTATATCATCCCATTAAGTATTTAAAAAAACTTGGATGCCTGTCTCAGTCACAGAAAGAAAAAATCCTAAACAGGAAAAACCCCCAACCCATTCTTTCAGAGCTTTCCCACAATTCATAACATTCAAGCACAATATACTAATCTCACTGGTATGAGTGCCTGTACTCCTATTCCTAATGATATTTTAGCTTGTGCCAACATTCTGATATTGCTAGACTTTTCCAGATGCTTTTTATTATCTATTCAGCTACATCAAATTTCTACTTCAAAGCAAATATACTTCATGCTCTCTCAATAACTTTCTTCAGCATGTAGAAGAAATACATGTGAATGATTGATTATTTCAGGATCAAACGTATGTCCCATTGCATGATTTCTGACCAGTTTTTAAAAGACTGAGTGCTTTTTGATGTTCATGTTACTTAGAGCTCTGGGCAACACCCGTCACTGTCATTCACAAGATGGATGGTTGTAACTGCTATTATGTTTACTGTGTGCAGTTTCAGAGAGTCACTAATATAAATGTTGTATGGTTTATTGCTTCATGGAAAAATGAGCCTCTTAATGCAGCATGGCTCTGGCTATTCTTCATTACCTGAAATACTGTGGAAGAGCTTATATGTCTAATGAGAATTATAGATTCCGTGCAGAGTGTACAAAATATAATTATCACTGTTTCCAGACTATAAAAGGGTCTTATTCATCATGTGCAAAAATATTCAAGCAACATTAAGAAACTTCATTCTTACTTATTACGCTGACTGCATAGAAAAGTACATAATATTAAGGAAGGAACCATAAATCTTCCCATTTCAGTAGGTCTTTTGTGAAACATTTGTTTAATCATGAATGAAGGTGATGGTCTGTATGGCAAAGCCTTGTGTCCAAACACAAATATTGTCTGTTTTCCTCCCACTGTTTCTGTATATAGACATGTATAATTGATGATAACAAATACGACCTTGTCTTCCATTTTCCAGTAACATGGTACAAGAAGACTATAGATCAACATCTAACTATCTACTAAATGTATCCAGGCTGCAGAACACTAGGAAAAATTAAATAATATTTGGCCCACTGTTTAAGTAAAGAGGTTGCTGTTTAGACCTGGCTTTTCCTCCATACTAATGTATTTGTTCAGAAATATGACTGTGTATATCTATGTGTCGTACAACATGATTGCTTCTCAGATGAGAATAGGTAACAGATAATCAACATGTTCTAAAGTTATAGTTAACATTATGGCCTTATCATAGACTTTTAGGAAAAATCTAGAGGATTTAAGTATCTTTATATATTTTCATAGTAAAGTGGTACAAACAAAAAGGCAGAAAAGACTTACAGGAGTTACAAGAGTATTTAGGTAAATGTATTTTTGTTTGAAATATCTGCCCATCTTGCACTGAATGTGACACAAATTTCCACACATTCAAACATGGGCAGCAGCTTTTTAGAAGAACTAGAACAAAAAGGCCTTTTACTGTTTAGAATCGCCTTCAGTTTAGTTGGATTTCATAGATTGAGCTTTAGGGTTTTTTTCACTTAGATTAGTCTTAGTCATCAAGAAATGTTCTCTCTAACTGCTAGAGCTAATCTCTGACATGAAAAGCTGTGTAACCACCATATAAGATGAGAATGTGTGACTGTGTTTTATCACCCACAGAAGTTTACTGAGATTAACTTCCATCTTTGCTCCATTGCTACAGCAAAAGTGAGGGGCGATGGGAACTTTACCACATGATGCTAAGTGTCTCAAGTTTCTCATAGGTTTAACAGTAATTTTCCTCTGTGTCGTGTAAAGGAGCTAGGCAAACAGAACAAAAATGTGTTAATGACTTGGGGGCCTGTAATAAGTGAGAGATGGAGAAGGTCTTCTGCACAGTAGCTAGGGGAAGGAAAAGACCAGATTCCAGTTTAACAATTATTAATAAAATAATAATAATAAAGCTTAGATCCTATACCATATGTGAATATTTATATTGCACTGGAGATAGGACTCAGAACTAAGCCATCTTTCGCTAAGATGAGTGAAATAACCACTCGTTTTATTGCCATGCTTTCTCCTTCTGTCTCTTGCCTTATGGTCAGTGAATTATTCCATGGAATGACGAATGGCTTATTGGAAAGGGTATTGTGAGACCGACTCAGAATATTCTGTAATTTGGTAATTGATTTGCTGTCCATGTAGACAGGTACTAAATGCTTCCAACATCATGCATCAACTGCCTCACTGCAGTGACAAAAGTTTGGTGACACATAGGTGTTGAATTCCTTTTCTGAGTCTGTCATTACATATTAAAATAGTTAATGAGCACAGTATGACTTTTAAGGAATTGAAATCAAATACATATAACTGTTGAATTGGAGAATTTGTGTGTGAATATGCTTTGAAGCTTTTCATTCCTCAGATATGCAGTACGCATACTACTGGTTTTTGGAAAACCTTGTGACCTGTTACAGTCTGTCAGTAACATCAATAATATGTTTACAGACCTTTTGTCCTTCATGGCGTTAAGGCCTCAATTTCATGGATGATATAAAAAGGTAAATTTTCCTCCCTTTATTATTTTTTATGATCTCTTTAGCTAGAACTAAGCTATTTTTAAGATTAGAAAGATGCTCTGTAGCCAGAATAATATTGACTATAGCATGGTAGAGCTAAGAATGCTCTGCATTAACCTCATTGAAGTCAGTGAAATTATTTCCACTTATACCAGGTAAGAAAAAGAACTATTGCACCAGGAAAGATGATCATGGATAATTGCATTATTTGTTAAATGGATGGAGGGCCTACACCCAAACTAGAAGAAGAGTACTAAATCACTGAAAGAAGGCAGCATTTCTTGAGGGTCTTTTTCTACTTTAATCTGATTAATAAATCATACAAGCATGTGTACCTGCCTAGGTTTTCAAAATCAACAGTAGAAGAGTAACCAGGGGTATATTGGGGGAGGGAGCGGGAGTGACAAAACAAAACAAAAACCTTAGTCGTTTGTCACTCGGATCTCTTCATTTATCCCTAATTACCATAGAACCCTGTTCACTGGTGTTGCTGATACTTGCATCACAAAGCACTATAGAAGAGATTTATATAACAGCCTAATAAATGAGAATTTCCAAGTGAAATTGGCTCTTTTTTCCCTCCTGTAAGCAGAAAAAAATGCAAATTCAGATAATAAATCTATAGAATGAAGTCACTTCACAGATGTGTTAAATCAAATTAAGAGCGCTTTTATAATATTGAGCAAATGGCAGCTGTACAGAATTACTCATTTGTAAGCCTCATCTATTATAGTTAATTTTGCTGACTTCAAGTACTTAATTTACATTTGTTAAACTAGCTAAATAATGTAGGAGGCGGTACGAATGGTATGTTTGTTCATACTAGAATTTATCACGTAGCTTAGGATACAAGTGTTCTGCCCACTTCGGCATTTCCTTGTTTTCTTGGTAGCTTTAATCAATGAAATGGAATTGCTAAAAGATATCTTTAAGACTGATTTTTAGAGCTGGAATCTACTTTTTAAAGTACAATCAGACTGTGGTAAAAAAATCCCACCAGGAGAACACAGAAGATACAAGAAAGTACAAGGCTGTCTTAACTGTTTTGGTTTCTTAGACCTCAGAAATGGTCACAGCTTCTTGACCCTTCTTGCAAAAACATATAAATTGCTATCCTGTGGGTTTTCCCCCATTACATCTGTTTCTTTGGAGCACGCCGAACAGAATTTTAAAATTGCACAACACCATTAGGATTAGTATGGCTGGTGTTGCAAGTAGAAGGAGGACACATAATCTTTCAGGTTCTTTTTTCTAATGATGCAAGCACATATTCATATTTTAGAAATATATATGTCACTGTTAGTTTTGGACTCTGCAGAGAGCTAGCCATATAGGTAGCAGGTAAGCTTGCTCTTGTTTCTGATTAAAATTAATTCTGGTGCCAGAGTTTGTTAGGAATACTCAGGTGCTAGCATTTTATTGACCTTGGTGGAAAAAAGGAAATGAGTTTTCCTATGTGCTACTTGACCTGTTTTTCAGGATTGGATGGAATGCATAAATTGAAGAAAACGGCATTAAAAAAAAAGGAGGGGGGGGCTCTTAATATGTAATACACAAACTCCCATCACAGATTTTCTCTGCAAGAAGTTCTTCCAGCAAAAACATAGAGTTTTAGTTATTCCTTGGCAGAGGGAAAGTAAAGTTGTCCACTGAAGACAGTATAAATTAAATTGAAATATTGGTTAATGACACTGGATAGTTACCATCTTTTCTGAGGTCACTTTTGTAAATTGCCTAGCAGAAAACTGTATATAAGAGCACAGAAATACCCAAAGGTGGTTTGTGCATTTAGTAGCTCTCAGCGTTTCTGTTTTCAAAGTGCTTTTTCAGCCTCTCCCTAATTCCTAATGTTTTACTTGCTTTGTGACTGCCACCAAGCCCTGAGCTACTGTGTGACCATGCTACTGTCACATCTTCAAGGTTACTCATGAAGGGTGACTTCAGATGCCATGATGATGTGTGAAGTTAGTGTTATTTTTTTCCTCACATGCACATGCACCACTTTTCTTGTTTTAAATTTCATCTGCCATCTTATTAATTTCTTCACAGAAAAGGTTGTCAAGCATTGGAACAGGCTGCCCAGGGAAGCAGTTGAGTCACCATCCCTGGAGGTATTTAAAAGATGTGTAGATGTGGTGCTTAGGGACATGGTTTAGTGGTGGACTTGGCAGTGCTAGGTTAACAGTTGGACTTGATGATCTTAAAGGTCTTTTCCAACCTAAATAATTCTCTAATGTTTATTGCCCACACTTTGTGTCATAAGGGCCTTCTGGAATTCTGCAGTTGGTTCTTGCCTTTACTACAACTTTTATATTGCTGTAATAATACTAACATAACTATATATATTTTAACATTAATAACTTTTGTGTCACCAGCAAACTTCGGTGGCTCACTCCTTACTTTTTTTCCAGATCATTTTGAACGCTTTGAACAGCACAGGACCCATCATGCGCTCTTGTGCAGCTCCACTGCTGACTTCCTTCTTTAAGAAGTACCCCACCCACTACAACTGACTATTTGCTTCCACCCTTTTACTCCTCTCTTTCAAATTTTTTTCATTATACTAGGACCTTTTTTTATCCCCTGGCTGATTAGTTTCCTCAAAAGCCCTGGTAGGTTATACCAACCAAGCAGATGATTGCCACACATTGCTTGCTGACCACTTCAAAGAAGGCCAAGAAGTGGTAGAACAGGACTTTCCTTTGCAGAACTCTTACTGGCTCTTGCAAAGAAACTTGCATTTATCTAGTTCACTAATTCCGTCCTTTAATGTAGCCTCTGCTAACTTATTTAATAACATCAGGTTTAGAGGTCTGTAATTCCTTGGATCCCTCAGAGTCCTTGTGGCAGATGCACCAGCCCTGACAAAGACTGTGGCTCTCCAGCCATTGAAATATAGTGGCCATTGACTCTTTTTTGCACCCTTACTTTTGCGCCCTTATCTTCATGCCTTTATGGTAACTGGGCCTTTAGCCAATGAGGACTGACAGGACCCCATTCGACCACAGGTCAGATTCGACCGGGGTCCAAAGGGATCCCCGCCGGAGGGCAGGCTGAGCCGGTCCTCCCGGGAGCAGTGGGTCTGAGGTCGGGGACGCTCCCCTTGGGTCGGGGCGCTGCCCAAGGAAACTCCTCGAGGTGGAGAGCCCTCAGCTTTGAGGTGAGTGAGGGCGCATTTTGGGTCATCCTTTCCAAAGCTTGGGAATTCTTACTACAGTTGTGTAGTACTAGTTTCGTTTAAACAGACACCCGAACCTGTCGTTTGTTAATGTTGTCAGAGTGCTCAACAGTTTTTACTGGAATAAATTTCATTTCGAGTACCTGCCTTGTTTATTTTGAGACACTCTGTGACAGTCCTTCTAAAAGGTTGTTGCCACGTTCGCAATGGTTTCCAGACAGCAGAGAAGTTTTAAACACTCTACCATTAGCAACTTACCTATTTCAAGAAAACATCACCTTAAGCTGTTTTAACTGCTCAGTGTAAATGCTAGAAGGGGGAGGAGGGCAGGGAGGTTACAGATGGCTTGTCTATAGCTATTATGTACATTAGAAGTGTTGACATTCATCATTAGTGGAGGTAAGGCCTGTTTTTTTATTGAAATGGCAATGGATGAAGTGAAATGAATGTGAGTTTGCTGCTAATTAGCATGAAAATCTACTATATGGTGTTAATCTTAGTGGATCGTAGTACAGTAACTAAAATAAAGTTAGAAATCTGAGGCATAGGAGTTTATAAGAACATAAGCAAGTGACATACAGACAGTGCAAGCTTACTTGACGTTAGTGACTGTGAGTTAAATAGAATAGGAAGAAAGCACCACAGACAGGAAATTTCAAAAGTATGCAGAACTGGGACTTTTCATTTGTAAAGTTTTAAAACAGGCTTAACCAGAAGCAACTGCCTTACAAATACTTCTGTAAAACTCATAAAATAATGGTAGTAAGAACTGTGGACTGAGATGGCATACCTTCTGGATAGAATTTTTGTGGGCAAGAAAATCTGACACATTTACTGGGACAATATAGGGCCCCGCAATGAGAAAATATGAGACCTGATCATTATTTGTATTTTCCTCTCTATTATTGTTTGCGAGTCTTACTTATTAGTATAGTCTTCCTTGCTAGGACTAATATTCTGAGTCCTGATAAAATGCTTACTGTACAGCAAGGCTCTCCTGGATTTTGCCTGGACATTTTAAGGACATCCTGAATATAAATACAAAATAACAATAGTTCTTATGTTGACAAACCTATACCTGAAGTTATACCAGAAAGTTTGAAGTGGCCCAATTAGTGTTTTTCTTGACTTTAGAATGTTTATGTTACTAACATGAATGTTCTGTGTACTTTCATTAATGTATCAAACAGTGAGGGAATACAAATTGTGACAAACCTATTGTCTTCAAGAACATCAGCATTATATGGTGATTGTTTCTAAAGCTTAGCCAACTGCTTGACTTAGCTTTGATTCCACAAAGAGTATCCCACTGTCTTTGCACAATCCTGTTGCTGCCATAAGTAGTTTTAAGTCTATAATAGGAGAGGGAAAAAGTAATTGGTGGTTTCATAATATATTTTCAGCTGTCAGTTTGGAGGACAGTACAGAAGACCAACTCCACTAAAAGCTAACTTGAACTAGCATTCAGGATTCTGAATATTCTTTCACGGATGCTGCTGGAGTTCACTACCCACAAAAAGGAAAGGCACAGTCAGGCATACACACAGGAGAAAGCTGAACAAAGAAAGCGAGAAGAACAAAAGATACAGAAATATAATGTAATATCTCCAAGAAATGTCGATGCCGTTCTTTTACAAAAATGCATCTGCATGCTGTATTTGATTCATATATTGTGAAAAACAGACCTCTGGAAGTTGTGTGATATAAAAAGGGTGTAGGAATACTAGTTTCAGGTGGCAGTAAGAGATAAAAAAGAAAAGATAATACCCCAGACAAAGAAGAATGACATATTTTCAATATTTGTGTTAAGTAAGGAAAAATGATCCCATCTAAAATGCAAAAGGGTGGTTAAAACTCCACAAAACTGGTACATTGTAATCAAACTTCTGATCTATGCTGAAACAGTTCTATAAGGATAAATTTTTTCTTTTATTTAACATAGTTGTATCAATAAATGTTTTCATGTAAAAGCTGCCCTCTTTTTTTTTTTTAAATTAGAAACAGTGTATTTATAACCACACCTTACTTCATGAATAGGATTAAGCTACTTGTGTTTTTGTATTGCTGCTAGGTTATCACCAGGAGCTGTCAGCACACATGAGCTGACACATTGGTTATATCAGCATGATTAGTAACAGTAAACCCTGAATTGTGATCAGAATGTCCTCATCCTATTCCTACAGTGTACAACCAAATGAAAGGACTGCTGCATTAGTGCAGAGCTTCACACCTGTCAACCAGATTCTGCCTGATCATGGTCTCCTATGAATGCACAGTTGTGTTTCAGACCAAGACTAAAAAAAAAAGAGGCTACAGAATGATGAAATACTCTAAATCTGAAATGTAAGGCCTGTAAAAATCATTGAGGATGCCTGAAGTAATAAGTGAAATCAGAAACAACCAACCGAACAACAGAGAAAATAAAAGTGAAAATTCCACACATTGCTCCAACCCCAGGAAGGGCAAATAGCCAAGCAAGAAGTCAGTAGACTCATTTAGACACATAAGTGGAGAGTTTAAAATGACAGATGGGACCCGTGTCCCTGGGACTTTGATGCATTTTGTGCTCCTGTGTTCATGGAAGTTTCTGAAGTCTGTACTCTAGAGGCGATAAAAATCTTTCTGATAAAATGACCAAGAGGCAAAGCACTGAAATAGGAAAGGAAGTAAAATTCAAAGACTTCAAGGAGAAGGGGGAGAAGGGAGTGTGAAAGGGTAGAGGAGAAGAGTGCTGGGAGGGAGCTAGTGGTAACCTCTGTTATATGAGGTGGGGTCTGGACCCATTGTGCACATCAGCTCAGACACTGCATTGACATCTGCAGAAGGCGATGAGAGGAGACCGCTAAAGTGTTTCAAGTGGTAGACCTTGGGGACTAAGGGAACGTGAATCATCTATATTTCTGAGTATCTAGTAACATTGGCAAGAACATTTTGGTGCATGGACTAATGGCCAGGCATTAGAAGGCTTTATAAAAGGGAGGTGTGAATGATGCAAAAAGTTAGCATTAGTAGGTTTAGTACAGAAAAATCATGTCATCTCCTCATCAATATATTAGAAAAAGATTATTTTGAACAGTTTTCAACACTGACAAAAAGAATTTCTCAGCCAGGTAGGGAAGCCCTAAGACTTGTGGAGAAATCCATGCAAAAAACCACAGACACTAAAAAGAGCAAGCCTTTCTTTGCATCTTTTTTTCCTGATAAGTCTGAAGTATGTTCGAGTTAGATACTTGATAGGAAATTTCTGTGTGAATAAACATGGCTCTAAATTGTTCATATGAGCATCATTTTAGACCACAGACAATTCAATATTATTTAATTTAATATAATTATTTAATCATTAGATAGGATTTGATGTTCACTACCCAGTTTTTGCCGATTCCTACTTGACCTGGTAGCACATGAATTAAAGTTGCCTTACTCTTACCTCAGAAATGTGATTTTTGTTATGTTAAAAGAATTAAGAGACATACAAGCAGAATGCAGAATGCAACATATCAGGCAGAAAGTTCCTTGTAGGATAAGCGGGACTAGAGGCAGGAAGGAAGGAGAGGCGGGATGGGGAGCTGTTCTGCTTCTGATGAAATTCAAGTTAATAGAAAAATTCCAGCTGACTTCAGTGAAACAAAAATCTGCCCTTTCAAAAGGGTACAGACCTGTAATTCAGAATATTGAAGCTTTATTTTATTATTTGAAAATGGGATTGAAAAAAAAATCTAGAACGCATTTTCATTTAAATGATAACTTTTTTGTTCCCATTTTTTAATGTTCTTTTGTGCTACTAAAATGAGCTGTTACTGACAACATGGGTAACTGGTGTGTGTATCTGCTAGAAATACCTTTAAACCTATCTTTCTAAATGCTACCTTTAAAGATCTTAGTTATCATTCTCACAAGGTAAGTACTTGTAATGTTTAATAAGTGAGCAGGAGTCAGTCAGTGTGGTTAGTCAAGAGATCTATCATACTCTCCAGAGGCAATCTTTGGCCCCAAACACCTGCAAGTCTTGTGATCTAAATCCTACATAAAGTGTATTAATGTAATGTACTATATCCACTTGTGCTTAGAGAGAGAGAGACGAAATAAAAAGAATGTAAAGGTTTCCAGGCTGTCCATCAGCTCCAAGGTACTTGCAATGTTTTTAGGGTCAATGCTTTTCATTTCAAGAAGGAAGTTGACCTATTCTTAACATTTAGTAAGCGCCAGATATTCTCATTATTTCTGCCAAGAAAGCTGCTACAGTGTATGAACACTTACAACGGTTTTCCAGCCAAAAGTAGATTGGTAGCACTTAACTTTTTTGTAGGAATTAACCTTTCTTGATTTTGGTTCTGCACACTATTGAGGAAAAAAAAAAAAAAAAAAGGCAAAGTGGGGGAATGGCATGGGGAGAACAAGATCCCAGACCTCTGTAGCAGCTTTGAAAAGAAATACTCTTTTGCTGGTTACTGTAGTGCATAGAGAATGCAGACCGTTTCTGAGTTGCAGCTCTTAGGGAAACAGAGACACTTTTTTCTTTTTCTTTCCTACTTCTTCCCTTGCTGCTGTTGCTTTTATTGAAGGAAAAGGTGTGTGAGGTCTGCAGTCTGTTACAGCAGTTGCCTGCAAAGACTAAGGAAGAACAAGAATGAAGTGGGAATGGGTATCTAAGGATGAAGTCCTTCAGGGCAGTACAGATAAACAGAAGCACATGCCAGTGGGAGCCACTACTGAATAGTCTGGAGATGAAGGGCAGAAGACAGCACCTTCAGAGAGACAAAAACTAAATGGATTACAAGCCATTCCAGACACAGTGCAAGCAAGAATATTGGGGAAAAAGCTCAGAGGTCATTAGAACTTTGATGCAGTACACAGAGGCATACAAAAGATGCCTGAAACCTCTGAATTCATAAGTTTTACTAGTTACTTGGCAATAGAGGAGAAAATAGTGCATATTTTAATGCTGCTGTGATGGGCTGTACATGGAAAATTACACACAGCTACACGAAGTCCATGTTCCTAAAAGGCAGCTTAGGTTTCTGGGAGACAATCCAACCAGTACGATCTGCAACCTCTAGTCACAAGTGCTTGATCTGGAAGAATCCACATTCACTGAACACCCTCTTCTTCCAGGCACATTGTGCATCCAGAATTCAGCATTGTGTAGTCTTCAAACTTGAACTGGCAGGCATGTGGTCACTCAGAAATGTCATGAGGAGCGGGGTGGCCCTCCAGCTGCTCAGAATTACTCTTTTCCTTTTAAAAGCATATGCTTTAAATAAAGAGTGTGCTAAGTATTCGCCTAGATTGGCATGAGTTCATTTCTGACTGAATTGCTGAATGGAGAAGGAGGATACCTAAGAGGGGATTTATTAATTTGATATTTAAGTCACTGAGTCACTGTAAAAGTAAAACTTCAGAATATTTTTTTCTATGGAGTGGGTTTTATAGAGTCCAACTCTGATCATGTTATTATGAAAAGAAGTAAATAAATGAATAAATCCAGACCATTGCATTGTTTTCTTGGGATTCAATAAGTGGTTTTGTTTACTCTACTCTGCATATTTAGTTGTAAGTTAATTTTAAAAAGGTCTAAATTTAATTATGATCAGAGATTTTATGTGACTAAATTAAGTAAATTAAATTGTGTTCTACTATAAAAAAAAAGTTGGTCTAATTAATTGTGTTTGAATGGTATTTGGTTTATATGATCAGTGTTTATTCTATGCTGTTAAATTTTTTATAGTTCAGAATCATGTATTATTAACAATGTCGCAATCATTGTGAAGCGTATTGTTACTCAAATGAAGATGCTAAATTTGGTGCTGTAATTTTCATGTCTAGAAGCACCAGTGCAAGCTTCAGTAATATTTATAAATATAAATAGGTTACAAACAAATGTAAGGCATCATTTAAATTAACAATTCTCTTCTATTCTGTGCCTTTTAAGTAAAGCTGTGTAGGTTATAAGCAGCAGCAGGTCTAACCTGATTATAGCACAGGTTTTCTGGGAATGACTGAGATACAGCATAACTTTGTTTTCAAGAATTGAACTTGTCTGTTCTCATAAAGACTATGGAGAGCAAAAGAAGCAGCGAAGACCAAATTTCAAAGTTGTGCCTTCTTTTAGTGTGCAGGGGAGCTCTGTTTTGCCTGACAGAACAAGATACACATTTAAGTCTAAAATTGTCTGCCACAGCAATGTGAGAATGAACTCAATCGAGCCTGTATACCAAGACCATAAAATAGGCATGCATGTTGATTGCTTTACTGGATCTGGCTGGGATGGAGTTCACTTCATAACACCCCATATGGTGCTGTGTTTTGGATTTATGATGAAAACACTGTTGAAAACACACCAGCTATTACTGAACAGTACTTGCATAGCATCAGGGCCTGCTGTTTCATCCCACTGTCCCCTCAGAAAGTACGCTGGGGGTGGGCGAGAAACTGGAAAGGGAAACAGTTGAGACAGCTGACCCAAGCTGGCCAAAGGGGTACTCCATACCATGTAACGTCAAGCTCAGCAATGGAAAACTGGTGTGGTTTTGTCTTATGAGAAGGCTGTTGCTCAGAGACTGGCTGGGCACCAGTCTGTTTATGGATAGTGGTGAACGATTGCCTTAGCATCACTTGTTTCTTTTCCTGGTTCCTTCACTTATTAAATTGTCTTTATCTTGGTGCATGGGTTTTCTTTCTTCTTTTACTCTTCCTATTTTCTCCCCTCATCCCACTGGGGGTAGGAGGTGCGAGAAAACAGCTTTGCTAGTGATTTATTATCATCAGAATGTGATTTTCACTAGCTGATTGAGTAACCTGACTCCAGAAGACAACTTGTATGAGGAGACCAAAGGTGTTTTGCACCGGTGTGTGACATGCTAGCAGACGTTGGAATTGGCTACATCATTAATAATTAAATTGCATGCATGTGAAAAGGTGGCATGACTATAAGATCTGGGTGGTCTTTTTTAACACAAGCTCCCAAATTATTGAGCAGAGATTCTTCATTATTTGTGCACATTGCCCATGTGAGGCTCTGTGAGGTGACTTGCCTATATTTATGTAACTGGCTACTTTTTATAGTGTAGTAATCAGGAATCAGTGTGATGCATTTATTTTTGTTGTCCTTATCATTCCCTGGAAATACTGCAGACACCTTATTCATGGCCCGTATCTGAAATACTGCACGTGCTTGAGTCCCTCTTGAAGCTGCCTGAATTCCCTGTCTCATAAGGTGGGGTCCATTTCTTGCGCTGATGCTGCAGTCTTAACAAGAAGAAAATTTCCAAACAGACAAGCCAAGGAGCCTTAAACCCAACCTCTAATCTAGTTCTTGTTCTCTAAGCCCATTGATCTCTCACTGCTTTTGGCTGCTGTTGATTTCTCCATGGATTGGTTGGACTACAGATGAAGTTTTAGTCTTTTTTTTTTTTTTTTTTTTTTTTTTTTTTATGGAAGGATAGTGTCACATGGTTTCTCATGTGCAGGTGTTCTTTCGCCTTTGTCCAAGAGGTCTGTGCTTTGGAAAGCTGAATAAAACTGTGTTCTGGCCCTGGTTCACAGATTACTGTAGCGATGCTTCTGGCCACAGAATTTTTGAATCTATAATGAGAAAGCTAAAATTAATTCGTAGATAGAAGTACAAGAAAGAAGTGATTGCAAACTATTTTTGGAAATGTTTATAAATATAATGAACTCAGCTGTAATCTTTGAGAGCGGGAGATGTTAGGTGCCTGAAGCATGAGTCCTGTGGCAGATCCGAGTAGGCCCCGAGCTCACTGAACCATTTCTGTTCTGTACTGTACTGTGAATGGGATTACATTTGGTCACAGGGATGATGTATTACCTACAGATTTGTGCAAGGGCCATGCTCCTAACTGTACTGATGACTTTATTTCCAAGGAGGTATTTTTAAATCATTGCAGGGAAGCTCTTTTTATAAAAGCTCTGCATGTCACCAGATCACCTGCTCCGTACCTTCCTCTAATATTTTCAGGTCTGCTTTGTACTTGAGTACCTCAGTCTTTAGATGTTTGACTTGAAACACTTTGGGATAAGTTTCTCTCCCTTGACTCATTCCTAACTGTACACGGGACTATAAAGGATCTGCAATAGGTCAAAGAAATTATTTTGCAGATGTCTAAGAAATTCTACGAGATCTTTTTCTTTGCATCTTTCATTTCTGGAATGAATCTTTGCTTCAGTCTGAGCTAAAGTGCAGTGTTTCTTCTTTTCCTCCCAGAACAAATTAGTGTAGAGGAAGGTGGACTGGCTCCTACAATGAAGAGACATTAACAGAATGGTGCATAAATCAATATACACTCTTCTCATAAACAATTAATCCATTTCACCTCTTAAAAGCTTCAGTTACAATGTTGATTTAATCAGATTTGGTCTTTATGTGATGTTATATCACTTAGTAGTCTGTTTGTGATCACTTGCATTTGTTGAAAGGCTGTGTGTCCTTTTTATTTTAGTGTTTGCCAAGTAGTAAGTACAATGTGTCTTACATTTTTTGTTATCCTTGTGTCATAAAAATTGACAATTGTCTTTACTGTACTGGACTGAGTGTGAGCTTGGTTAGGTTCTCACCTGCCAGGGGTTTTCTAGATTTGTACATTTCAGGTACAACAAAACTCAAATTGTGGCAAGACAAATTTAAATTATTTTCCTTCACACAAAAAAATTTGCAGAAAAACGATGAAAATAACAATGAATTTGTATTCTGTGTGGGAAAAAGAAAAATGTTCAATTTATGTTACTCAAAATCTGGACAACTTAAATTGAAATAAAGTGCAAGAGATTTTAGACAACATACATGAAATTATGTAATTTGTTGGTAGCATATTGTACATAAAAGTTGTGCTTTGTCTCACAGAGGGGAGAGTGGCATGAAAGCATACTGTGATATTCTCATTTTTGTTTTAACACTCTTTATTGAATTGTCATGTAGACAGAGAGAAAAATGTTTTATTTGTGTTAAGATAGACAGAACTGGCTGGCAAAGTTTTGAGAAAGTTTATTTTGTTTCATTTCAAAATGCTGGAGTTTTATTTTTAACTAGGGAAGAAAGAGCTGTTTGAACCAGATGGTGGGCACACAAGTAGACAGCAGAAGTCATAAGTCCTTGGTCCCAAATTTCTTTTTTCAAGTCATCATGGTTTTCTGCAACTTTGCATGATTTAGGAATAGGGCTAGTACAATACCTCTTGACACCCTGATATTCCATGAATATAAAAACTGGTCTGCTCATGCTGACTCAAGCTATCTTTTAGCAGTTTCAGACATTAACTTTTCTCATCATAAAGCCTGCACTTTTCAGATGGAGGTGTTTCAGATGGCAATCATCACAGAAATGTAGTTCTTCACGTATCCAGTCCATCCTAGCAGTTTCACCTTGTACTTGCTATACTTTCTACCTTTAATTAAAATAGTATTTTTTTATAATGACTTAGAACTAATTCAGGAGTAATTTTTTTCTTCTTTTCGTTTCATCACCTTTATCTTCACTGTTGGAAAGGACTATGTTTTTGGTTTCTGTAGAAAATTGGATTTAAATTTAAATTTCACTTCTCTTTAGTATGTAATGTGGGATATCATGGTATGTTTTTGATGAGGTTGTAACAGCTTGTTGATGCACCTTCAGTTCATTTTTAGGGCATTTTAAGTTATGAGGTGAAAAAGTTCATCAGTTGCAGGATGTTTTGTTAATATTACTGACTTTGAAACGTTTTTACTTATGCTCTTCCTTACTCACACTCAAGAAAATGTCAGGAATTAATTTTCCTGAGATTAGCTTCACATTTCTTAAATTAGCTTTGCTGTAACTCAAGTATGACACATCTCCCTTCTGCCTGTCTGTGCATACTGTGATGATTTCACAAATGATTTGTATTATTTTCTGAAACTTACCATAGTATCTTCTATACTGTTTATTTCTTTTTGAAAGTTGCAGCCTTTTGACATGACTTCTCGATGCTATCTGAGCTCATTGTTCTAAATCAGTTAAGGAAAAGTAAAAAAACGACTTGCTGCTTATTTTTTTATCAGTGTGATTAGTTGTATCATTTTTGTTTTGTTTTATTTTTTAAAGATAGTAACTATAGCAATTTGACATTATTTTGAAGTAATGTGGATTCACAGTTCTAAGTTAGCTAAATGATTCTGTAATTTCTGCTCTATGTATTTATGTTTAATATAGGTTGAGGCCTGTCAAGTCCTGTATAACTGATGAGTGAAACTTGTGCTTTTGGTTTCCACTCTGCAACCACAGTCCTGGCTTTTCACACATTTACAGAAAAAGCCAGCAGCTCATCTTCTGATTTAGGGTGTGCCTACTGAATAAAATTAGAAAGATGCCCTCATGCTGTGTAGTATACAGTGTGGATCCCTTTTCAGATGGGTTCTCTTGGAGGGCACTTTTCCTTGATAGCAGATAAATGCCATAGCTTCTCTTTTATCATGTGATCTACCCTGCCTTCCAGAATACAACAGTGCATGCATGCTTAGATAGGAAGATTTTTCTAATATTGTTTTATAAGATGCTCCCTTATTGCTATCCCTTGTTACATGACTCAAGAGTAGGTGCTTATGTGCCACAGTGCCAATAAGCAGAGGGGTCTGTTTATGCATCCTCTCAGCTGCTCTTTTTCTTTGGACACCAGTTTAGGAAACATTCAGCCTTTATGACCTTTGTCTTTTCTAACAGTACTGGACCATTTCTATTTTTCTACCACATTTGGTCAAAACATTTCATCACTGGTCAAAGCAAAAAACAGTAGACAGTGCACGCTCCTGAGATCTCAGATATGGTCAAGTGTTAATTCAAAGAAGTGGCTTACTTTTTTGATCTTTTATGATTGGAGTGTCTAGTATGATGCTAACTTATATGCATTTTGTTTCTATCTTCCCTTGAGAAAATCTGTGAGGAACAAAAAATGTAATGAATGTTAGTTGCAATGCTTAATAATACGTACAGGTGTTTGGATACTACAGAAGAGAGTACAGTATAAGCACTTTAGACTAGGATAGTATTTTCCAGGAGAAAATCTAACAAAAACATTCCGGGAAATTGCCACGTGAGAATAAGAAAAATATGTAATTCATCATCAGAACACCTTTTTACTTTAATTCTTCAAATGAGGAAGCCTGAAGGCAAAATAAGAATTTCTCACAAAGTCTTCTGAATGATACCTTGAGTTCTGTTAACCATGAAGTAGTTTAAGTATGGATCTCACCCATGATAAGTAATAATAAGTTGATCCAGTAATGCCATTAATTTATGAACTATTATTTTCCCAAAGGCCTCTGCAAGGGTTCTGAGAAAGGAAGAACCTGTAATAGTTAATACTGTTCAACAATAGAAGGTACATTAATGCTATCACATGGTGCTTGTGCAAATATTCCTTTAAAACATCTTCAGGTGTATATTGAAATTAGAGAGCTGTTTAAAATGAGAAAATCAGCTTTGCATTTTAATAGCTCACAGTCCTTTAAAATATGATCTGAAAATACTGAAACTACGGATGTAAAAAAAAATGAAACTATACATGAACAATGGTGACCTCTTTATCAGCCATTATGTACAAGAAAGGGATGCACAGATCACCATATATAGTTTTCTAAATGTTAATTCAGTGCTCTGTGGCTGTTTAAAAAAACCCACACCAAAACCAGGCAAATGACAATGATTAAAGTTATTGGAAGACTGAAATTATCAGAAAAATTGATCAGAAGCACTGAATCATTTAAACATACACACAGGTTAGAAGGGTTAGATAGGCTTAGGTGCTTGAATCTGGGAAAGAAAAAAAAAGCAAGCGAGCGCATGGAGAATATGTGAGTTACAAGTGGCAAGGAGAAAGTAGCAAGAGAGTGATTAATAACTCTGATAGCTCAAGAACCAGTGAGTTCAAAATCAAATTATTATGTATCTGGCTTAAAACACTAATAACAGTATCATTTAAATTATGAAACTTTTTCCCCAAAAATGTGAAGCTCAAAAATATGACCTCAAAAAGGGATTAAACAAGTTCATGGGCAGGGTCCATCAGGCATTAAACATCTATGAAATGTGATGCTTTGAATAAAGCCTCCAGCTCATGTCAGAAGCTGGGAGAGAACATATCCAAGGAAAACTCAAAACTTGCTGTTTCCTGCTCATTCCTTATCAAGTGCTTGAAGATTTTTGGTACATAATGAGAAGATTTCTGTTAAAACTTTAGATATAGGCAGTTGCTGAGTTAACTATACCTGCAGAGAAAAAGATGACTGAAGAGCAAAGAGTGGCATGATGAAGAATAGAAGTGACAAGAATTTTGCCAATTTGATCCCATTCAATGGGAGATGGAACACAGACAAGCCACAGGTTTTATTCTGGGCCTTGCTGTTTAAGGCATCCAATGTACCTGGTAGACTCTTCAGGCATAAAGGTACTACCTCTCAAGAATGAGGTTTTCCAACACTGACCAGGAGTGCATAGAGCTACCACCTGAACAGATAATGTGGATTTTAAGAAATCCTTTCTTAAAATAGTATTTAAAAATATTAACGTTCTTCCCTTTATTATAAGGGTGGTACTGTTTACAAGGCTTTCCACAGCTTCCTGAGAACACTGCATTTTGAATGGCAAGTCCATGCCTCTTCTTCCAACTCATATGACAGTTTGTGAACCATTCACTTCATGGTTGTCTCCATCAATTTTGCTAAGCCAATGCAATTAGCTGCATTGCTAAAGGGTTTCCCTGTGGCAGCCATGAAGAATAATAATACATAGTACCACTAAACTGGCTTCTGACCATGGAATTTATTACCTTTTGAGGGCATTTCAAAGAAAATACATAAGATTCTGGACAAATAGTGAAAACCTAGTTGCATATTGTATTTCTTAGGCTTGCATCCCCCTCAAGTCAATCATGATTTAGTTATGACTCTGGGTTGATCTCTGTGATTTCTTGGGGATCAAAGTATCACCTACCTGCAGCAAACCAATAAATTTAGCCCTATTTTTTTACATAGCAGACCTTCTGAATGACTCTGTTGCTCTGACAAGGTGTGAGAAAGCTCCTCTTCACATCTGAGAACTTGGCTACTGCATTTTAGAGTTTGTTGAATGTATGCACTTTTTCAGTCTCTTGTGTGGGCTCTTTCTCTTACCTTTTTGAATAGTTCCCTCATGATTTATCTGGTGACTGTTATAAATACACTTGTATGTATACAATATTTGCAAAAGTATTGCTGCAAGTAATGGAATGATATTCACAGAAATTTAAAAAGCTTGGTAAATCCATCTATGCCTAGAATTCAGAAGTTGAATGCTTAAGAATAACAGCCAGTGAATATACAACAGGGTTATAAACCCTTTTCTGCCTTTAATAACATGGTATCTCAGTCATTTGTGTTGTTCCAGAAAAAAACCCTCTGGTTTTACTTCAGGACTCCCCATTTCACATCTGAACAACAACAACAAAAAATTATCAGGAATTTAGATTAAATTGAAAAATGAAATGAAACTCACTTTCTTCTGATTGAGCATGACTATCTGTGCTAACTTCCTTTGCTCGTCAAAGCATCAGGCACAGCCAGGATTCTGGGATTGTTCTTTTAGGAAAGTTAAGAAATATTCCAGGGTTATCATTTTGCCTTGTTTCAAAGCACCAAAGTTATGAACCAAAACATATTCATACGAAAGTCACCATAAAAGTGTTTTTCAATCTGCATGAGGGGTGAAAATTTGGTTTAGATCTCAGCCATATGAAGTCATATATTTAACTTTGAATTTGTGACTAGTCTCATTGGGCTTAGACAAACTTATTTTCATGTATCCCTTTCTAACAGTCACTGTGATATTAAAAAATGTTTGTGTATGTAGACTTAGCAGGAAGACATCAAAGAGCTTGCACCACACAGTATGAATTGGCAAAAGTAGTTTGGGCAACCATGTAGCCATTATTCATTTTCCAAAGCAGTAAAAATAGAGGTATGAGTCTATTTAAAATTATTGGCTTTGTATACTGGTCTAAATCTAAGTATAGTGCCAAGATTAATTTTCCCTACTAGTGTGAAATTAAAGTTGGTTTTTTTTTCATTTAAACACAATGAAAGTTGTAATTATCTCATTATCAATAGCACAAATTCTAAGTACACCTACCAATTGATTCCAGCTATCTGCTGTAGGAAATTAAAAGACTACACCTGTGACATCTACCCTTTTTTATCTATGTACAAAATGTGATCTGAGAGTATGAAGTGTAGTTTGACATGAAATGTTATTATGCTCGATATACAGGGGCTCCAAAGCCAAATAAAGCAAGCAGAAGGAAGTGTATCTGATGTGTAAAAATACACAATAGGTTTAGTTTCATGTACCATTATTTTTGTAGCAGTTGTAGAAAATCTTCAGTCTGTTATGCATAGTGATGCAAAACTATTCTGTTTAAGGGGTTAATTTCAGTTCAGAGATACTGAAATCTGTTCATTGCTTTAAAACTGGTAATCTAGTAACCAGTAGAGTGAAATTCTGTATGGTTCATTGTAATTCCAAAATCTTCTATAGCATAGAATCATAGAATGGTTGCGTTGGAAGAAACCTTAAAGATCATGTAGTCCCAACCCCCCTGCCATGGGCAGGGACACCTTCCACCAGACCAGGTTGCTCAGACCCCCATCCAACCCGGCCTTGAACACTTCAGGAATGGGGCACCCACACCCTCTCTGGGCAACCTGTGCCAGTGCCTCACCACCCTCACAGTGAAGAGCTTCTTCCTCACATTTAATCTACATCTACCCTCTTGCAGTTTAAAGCCATTACCCCTTGTCCTATCACTACATGGCCTTGTAAAAAGTCCCTCTCTGGCTTTCTTGTAGAACCCCTTTAGGTACTAGAATGCTGCTATATGGTCTCCCCGGAGCCTTCTCTTCTCCAGGCTGAACAACCCCAACTCTCTCAGCCTGTCCTCATAGGAGAGGTGCTCCAGCCCTCACATCATCTTCATGGCCCTCTTCTGGACTCGCTCCAACAGGTCCATGTCCTTCTTATGTTGGAGCTGAACGCACTACTCCAGGTGGGGTCTCATGAGAGCTGAGTAAAGGGGGAGAGTCACCTCCCTCGACCTGCTGGTCACATTTCTTTTGATGCAGCCCAGGATACGGTTGGCTTTCCGGGCTGCAAGGGCACATTGCTGGGTCATGTTGAGCTTCTCATCAACCAACACCCTCAAGTCCTTCTCCTCAGGGCTGGTCTCAATCCACTCATCGCTTAGCCTGTATTTGTGCTTGGGATTGCCCCGACCCATGTGCAGGACCTTGCACTTGGCCTTGTTGAACTTCATGAGGTTTGCATGGGCCCACCTCTCAAGCCTGTCAAGGTCCCTCTGGATGGCATCCCTTCCCTCCAGTGTGTTGACCTCACCACGCAGCTTGGTGTCGTTGGCAAACTTGCTGAGGGTGCACTCAACCACAATGTCCATGTCACCAACAAAGATGTTAAACAGTGCTGGTCCCAACACTGACCCCTGAGGAACACCACTCACCACTGGTCTCCACTGGGACATGGAGCCGTTGACCGCAGCTCTTTGAGTGTGACCACCCAGCCAATTCCTTATCCACTGAGTGGTCCATCCGTCAAATCCATGTCTCTCCAATTTAGAGACAAGGATGTTGTATGGGACAGTGTCAAACACTTTGTACAATTCCAGGTAGATGATGTCTGTTGCTTTTCCCTTATCCACCAATGCTGTAACCCCATCGTCGAAGGCCACCAGATTTTTCAGGCATGATTTGCCCTTACTGAAGCCGTGTTGGCTGTCACCAATCACCTCCTTATCTTCCATCTGCCTTAGCATATTTTCCAGGAAGATCTGCTCCATGATCTTGCTGGGTACGGAGGTGGGACTGACTGGCTTGTAGTTCCTCGAGTGTTTCTTTTTTCCTTTTTTAAAAAAGGGGGTTATGTTTCCTCTTTTCTAGTCACTGTGAACTTCACCGGACTGCCGTGAATTTTCAAATATGATGGATAGTGGCTTAGCCACTTCTTCTGCCAGTTTCCTCAGGACCTGCGGATGCATCTCATTAGGTCCATGGACTTGTGCACCTTCAGGTTCCTTAGATGGTCTCAAACCCAATCGTCTCCTGTAGTGGGTGGTTCTTCATTCTCCCAGTCCCTGCCTTTGCCTTCTGTGACTTGGGCAGTGTGGCTGGAGCAGTTACTGGTGAAGACTGAGGCAAAAAAGTCATTGAGTACCTCAGCCTTCTCCACATCCCAGGTAACCAGGTCTTCCATTTCCTTCTGGATAGGGCCCACATTTTCCCTAATTTTCCTTTTATCACTGATGTATCTGTAGAAGCTTTTCTGGTTGACCTTGATGTCCCTGGCCAGATTTAATTCTAGCAGGTCTTTAGCTTTCCAAACGAGATCCCTGGCTGCTCAGACAATTTCCCCATCTTCCTCTCAGGCTACCTCTCCTTGTTTCCACCCTCTGTAGCTTTTTTTTTTGTGTTCACATTTCTCCAAGAGCTCCTTGCTCATCCATGCAGGCCTCCCTGCATTTTTGCCTGACTTCTTCTTTGTTGGGATGCATCACTCCTGAGCTTAGAGGAGGTGATCCTTGAATATTAACCATTTTTCTTGGGCCCCTCTTCCCTCTAGGGCTTTATCCCATGTTACTCAACCAAGCAGATCCCTGAAGAGGCCAAAATCTGCTCTCCTGAAGTCCAGGGTAGTGAGCTTGCTGTGCGCACTCCTCGCTGCCCTAAGAATCTTGACCTCTACCATTTCACAGTCACTGCAGCCGAGGCTGCCCTTGAGCTTCACATCCCCCACCAGCCCCTCCTTCTTGGTGAAAACAAGGTCAGCATAGCACCTTTCCTCATTGCCTCCTCTATCACTTGGAGAAGAAAGTTATAGTCAATGCATTCCAGGAATACTTATGCCCTACTGTTTTGTCCCTCCAACAGATATTGGGGTGGTTGAAGTCCCCCATGAAGACCAGGGCTTGTGAACATGAAGCTGCTCCTATCTGTCTATAGAGGGCCTCATCTGCTCAATCTTCCTGGTTGGGTGGCCTGTAGCAGACCCCCACTATAATGTCACCCTTCCCTGCCCTCCCTTTAATGCTGACCCATAAGCTCTCAGTCAGCTCCTCATCCATTCCCAGGCCCCATGCACTCCAGCTGGTCATTGACTTAGAGGGCGACACTGCCTCCTCATCTCCCCTGCCTGTCCTTCCTACAGAGCCTGTATCCTTCCATTCCAACACATAGGAGCCATCCCACCATGTCTCCGTGATGCCAGTAAGATCATAGCTCTGCAGGCATGCACGTCTCTAACTCTTCTTTATTCCCCATGCCATGTGCGCTTGCATAGAGACATTTAAGTTGGGAGCCCAATGAAGCTGGATTGTTCCCCTCCAGAAGACCAGATGCTTTAGTGTCAGCCACATCAATCAGTTTGTACATAGATTAATCTGACATTATGTGCTATACTTTACCCATTTAACAGAATTTTTTTGGCATACTGTTTATGTCTAAGGTAAAGAAATGAGACCCAACTCTGAAAATACACAAGGGCTTTCTTGTTTTTCTGAAATGTACTTACATGCACACTTACCATTAAATCCCATTGGCATTTTGATTTTTTAATTTTTTTTTTTTTTTTTAATCCTTACTGGGCTAATAATTCTAAAAAATGGTGGAACTAAGTGTGGATTTTTGAGAATCAGAGCATTGGTGATGAAAGAGCACATGGTGACTTCAGGGGGACTTTTCCCTGCATGTGCACTGTAGGACTCAGTAAGAATTTCCATTTATGAACCTCATTCTCATTATGGTGTTCTACACTTTAAGGAAATGTTAACCGTAACCTATGAAATAAAGTAAGTCTGAAACAAACTCAGAAATTCTAGGAAACAGTTCAAGGAGTCTAATTAAACTTGAGAGTTTAGTCATTAAGCTTAGCAGTCAGTATAAAAAACAGTATCTAGCATTTCATCAGCTGAGCAAAAAGCTAATTAAGAATTAGCATTGTCTTTAAAGTTAGAAATTATCGCAGCTTCCATTGCTTAGAGAATATGTGTTGTCTCGCCACGCTACGTTCTGAATTGTACCTTATTAGAATGAATTGAATTCTGATATTCTCAAACAGCAATGTTTTTTGCATAGAATGTGATGTGGAGGGGAGTTAGCATCTTGTTTCAGCACTGCAAAAGATCACTGATTTCAAATCAATGTTACTGTATGGAACTCTGTTTAGAATTGTTGTGGTTTAACCCTGTAAGACAGCTCAGCCCCACACAGCTGCTCACTCACCGCCCCCAATTGCAATGGAGGAGAGAAGGAGAAGGGTAAAAGTGAGAAAACCTGTGGGTTGAGATAAAGGCAGTTTGATATGTAAAGCAAAAGCCACACATGCAAGCAAAGAAAAAATAGGGAATTAATTCATTACTTCCTACTGGCAGGCAGATGTTTAGCCATTTCAAGGAAAGCAGAGCTTTTTCATGTGTAATGGTTACTTGGGAAGACAAATGCCATAACTCCAAGTGTTCCCCCTTCCTTCCTCTTTCCCCCAGTTTTTATTGCTGAACACGAGGTCATATGGTCTGGGATACCCCTTTGGTCATTTGGGGTCAGCTGTCCTGGCTGTGTCACCTCCCGACTTCTTGTCAGCACCCCCAGTCCACTCACTGGCAGGGAAGCATGAAAAAATGAAAAAGCTTCGATGCTATGTAAGCACTGTTCAGCAACAGGTAAAAATGCTGTGTTATCAACAATGGTTTGGTCACAGATCTAAACCATTGCACCATACCAGCTATTATGAAGAAAATTAACTCTATCCCAGCCAAAACCAGTAGAGAATTCAGTGGTTAGTGATATATTCCTGACTGAAAGTACTGCAGTAAGGGCCTCTCATTCAGCAATTATATAACTGTAATTATTTTTTTCTTTTTTCCTTTTCTTTTTTTTTTTTAATTGTCTGGTTTTTACACCATGTCTATGACAGCAATGAATGTAAACCTGTGCCTACATGATTTTCAGGCAGACAGCTAATTGGATCTTAATAAACTATACCAGAAGGACCTACAGATAACTGTGGATGGAAAATTGCACCCCGTACAGAATTTTTTCTCATGGAGCTGTGTGTGTATGAGAAGAAATATTTAGAAATCATCATGAAATGCCTATACAGAAGAGAGTAACTGATTAAAGAGCTTAGAGCAGAAAACAGAAAAAAGAAGCAAATATTTCTATTTTTCTGTGCTGAACACTTAAAAAAAAAAAATTCCAGCAAGTATTATATTAAGTTGACAGTGTTTAATAATGACCATGGGTGTCTGAAAAAGACTGTAAGACTACGATAAGCAGAGTTTGGAGGCTACTTTACCTGCTATAGCTTTTGCTTATTTTACATGAAACACATTTAGTTAGGGCTACCTTAACCAAAATATACATCTCTAAAATATACACAACATGATATGGAGAAGCAAATTTTCAAAAGTTGACACATAAATTATATTTGCAAAATATGTGGATGTGGATAATTATGCACAGAAATATATACCTGCCTATGTAATTACATCTGTCATTAACCAGAATTGTTTGAGGTTAATGACAATACTTGTATGGAACTCTTCTCTGACTTACATTTTAATATGGTTTGCTATTCCTCTAACTTTGAACAGCTGCTGTTACTGTTTTTTTTTTTTTACTTTAAAATACCTATTTAGTATATAGAGAGTAGGTGACAAGATGAAAAGCACGTTTCTATAATTTTACTATTTCCCATATCAAATTCTGAAGAAAGCAAAGTGGATTCCCTGCCAGGAAAAATTACTTAATTTTTGAAATTTGAGAATTTTCTCCAGTAAATAAGAAATTGCGTAAGAGGACTACTTTGCCTTGTATCTGGTAAATGGAAACTATAGGTTGGTAGCCTTGAGTTACAATTAGCTGATGCCAATTAACTTCATTCTGGTCTCAGTCTCCCATTCTCTGGTCTTACCCATCAGGAGGGATGAACTCAGTACATTCAGGCTCTACTAAGTAGAGATGTGTATATAAACACATTTGTGAACTTGTATAGCGTATGGGCTGTGTGTTAGCAGAACTTTCAAAAACGTTTTTAATTAGCAAATGGCATCAATGTTTATGCATAAGCAACATATTCATATAACTCAGCAGAAATTAAAACATACATGCCCCTGTAAGATAAAATACACATGTATATCTGGTGTAAGTCATGGACGTATATTTAATATCTATTAGCTGTTGGCCAAGAATAAGAGGAAATAGAAACCAGGATTTTATGGGTGGCAGTTTTTGCTATATCCAGTGACAAAACTGTATAATAACTCCAGTTTTTGTGTTCTCCACTATATGATGGAGACAGAAGCAAAAAACAAAAATAGATTTTTATAAAGGTACTTACACAAATCTCACAGTAGTACTTCACAGTCTGAGATGAATTTGTCTGTCCAATACTACTGTGAAGCAAGGAAGTAAATTTATCTTCTTTTCACAGACAGAGACCTGAGGCACAGAGAGGCTAAAGCCCAGATTCAGACAATCTGAATGCCAGTTAAATCTCAAAGTCTTGTGTTTCCAATTGGCTAGGTGCCTCTGGCACAGTGTCCAAGGTCATATAGGATGTTTGTAGCACAACTGAAAACTGAATCTAATTTTTCCTCATTCCAAAGTAAGGCTCTAAATCACAGGATGATTCTCGTTTTGGGATGTCTTTGTATCACCTAGAATTGAGGGGTAGCTTCCACCTGTCTGGTCTACCTCTGTTCCTCAGAAAAACTTTCACATCTTGAAAGGTCCTGAATATGCAAGGATCGTTGAGATAAGGAATTCATAAGCCACAAAATTCAACCAAGATACAATCAGTACATGTGCAGGGAATTGATCTCAACAAATAGAATACAGTGACATTTACATTCCAATTACACGGAAAACTATGCTGTTTGTGCTAAATCTGCATTCTCCAAATGCTCCCTTCTATCGTATGTAGTTGATCAGTCTGAAGGAATCATTAAATAAAACGTTCTAAGTAGGAAAAATCTAAATAATATTTGATATAAACAATTCATATCCATATTCTTCTCTGAACAAAAAATATCTTGTCTGTATACGACTTGAATAGTTTGATTCCCATAATAGTGGATTTGGGGGGAACAAAGAAACAACTAAAGCAAAATGGCAGAATCCAGGTTAGCCAATAACATGAGAAAATTACAGTGGTTTTTGGTTTTAATCAGAACAGGCTTGCTTGATTAGCCCCCCTGAAATCCATGCTGCTCTTTCATGAAAGTAAGACAAGTAAGGGCAAGTAGAAACGTTGCTATTCACACACAGAAAAGAATATAAAGTAAACAGCAGATGAGGAAGGAATTTGAAGTCTTCAATGCACACATGCTGTGATTGGATAAAATCTACTTCCAATGTTTTTTTAATTTCATGTAGTTTCATATTCCTGGGGTTTCAGCTGTGCATGAAGGAATCTGTTTTCCAATAGTTCTGCTTTGGCTAAACTTACTAACAGGTGTAGGTGTCCTGGTTTCAGCTGGGATAGAGTTAACTGTCTTCCTAGTAGCTGGTGCTATGTTTTGAGTTCAGTATGTGAAGAATGTTGATAACACTGATGTTTTCAGTTGTTGCTAAGTAGTGTTTAGACTAATGTCAAGGATTTTTCAGCTTCTCATGCCCAGCCGGCAAGAAGGCTGTAGGGGCACAAGAAATTGGGAGGGGACACAGCCAGGGCAGCTGACCCAAAGTGGCCAACGGAGTATTCCATACCGTGTGACGTCCCATCTAGTTTAGGAACTGGTGAGTGGGGGCAGGGAATCGCTGCTTGGGGACTAGCTGGGTGTCGATGGGCGGGTGGTGAGCAATCGCACTGCACATCATTTGTACATTCCAATCCTTTTACTATTGCTGTTGTCATTTTATTATCATTATCATTATCATTATTAGTTTCTTCTTTTCTGTTCTATTAAACCATTCTTATCTCAGCCCACGAGTTTTGCTTCTTTTCCCTATTTTCTCCCCCATCCCACTGGGTGTGGGGGGAGTGAGTGAGCAGCTGTGTGGTGCTTAGCTGCTGGCTGGGGTTAAACCACGACAGTAGGCAGGAGTGAACAGCAAGTATTTGGTTTTATGACTGTTAGTGGAAAAGAGATTACAGGGAATCTCCATAATTGCAACTCAGAAATGGATCTGAGTTCTTCACTCAGATCACGTGATCCAGGTCTGATCCCAACACAGAACTGGAATACAGCCAAGGAACATGTCTGGATGCTGGAGCTGGGAGATACTCTCTCTTGGAGCATCTGGAGAAAACAGTGTTTGGGGTCCAATTCTCTTCATAATAGTTCTCCACTCAATTGGCAGTCCTCTGTATTATGCTCCTCAATATCTCTGCCCCCTCTGAAGCCTGGCTAATGCTCAGAATCTGAATATTTGATTTGAAGAGACAAGTACTTAAGCAAGGTGTCAAAGGACTCAGTGTGGAGATTTATGAGCCCTCTCCAAATTTACCTATGAAGTCTCAGTTCTTGAGAATCTACTCTCTCCTCAAAGATGGTGATACAGACTGCAAGCTGTCACTTCTGTCCTTAGATCTCACATATGTTATATACTATTGCTGGACTTCACTGATGGCTTTTCAGCAGTGGTTCTTACCAGTTCCACTCATCAGAATGCACAGGAGCTAGGAACTTACTGCTGGCTAACTTTCTTTTCGTCTGTAACGCAGTTATCATTTTAGTTGTTAAAGACATCACCAGCAAATTATTTCTGCCGTGAATCTCTCTCTAAGAATCTCACTCTGTGTGGTAACAGCTGCCTGTGGTTTATTCTCATGCAAGCAAACATATGTCTCTCTAAAATGTTATGCACTGGTAATAAATACAGCAAATACTTTTTAACAAGAGGCAGAAGCATATTTTTAAACCATTCAACAACACAGTTTTGTTTATCCTTAACAGCTACAGCTCAGGCAATGTCTGTAATGATTCCTCATATTGTAAGGAGTGACAACTTAGTAGGCAGGCAAAGCAGAGGACTACTGCTTAACCAAGAAAAATTTCCCTTACAGTTCCTTGCCCCAAACTGAAGCAGACAGCACAGTAAAGCTTTTCTTATCTCTGTCTCCTAGCCTAACCCTAATCCTCCAGGGTACCTAATATCCCACAGTCTTAGCTATAGTTCACACGAATTCCTTTCACTTTTCTGAACATGGGTCCCTCACCTCTGAAATTGGCTTACATAAAAAGAGTAGAGAACTAGGTTAGACCTCTTACTGACGAATGCTAATCTTGGAGCATATTCAGAATATCTATGAAATTGTCACATCTGGTCACATATTCCTATTCAGTGCAAAATTCCTAGAGTTTGCACTAATTGAATTATAGTATACAAGTTTTCTTCATTTTGAATCTTAAGTTGATTCATATTCAGAAACATATTCAAAAAACTTTCTGGGATATAGGCATGTGTAGGTTGTTAGGCTTCTTTTGTCCTTCTATTTGCTTTGAAGTAGAAACTTTTTTAATGGCTTGGCTCATTCAAAGGACAGAAAGCAGAACCATCTGATTGATTTCTATTTTGTATGCTCCAAAACTTACAATATTGTCTTAGAGTGTGCTTCCGATGACCATTTTGGATAAACTTGCTTTTTCCTGTATATCCAGGTCAGCAAAGGAGCAAACACTTGCTTGTACACAGTAGCAGGGAATGGCACTGTGAGTATCAGGTTAAATTTAAAGGCAAAATATGAACATGCAGGTAAAGAGAAGAGATGGATGACATTTTAATGCATGCAATTAATAAAGACATACAATATGTGTTCATTTTTTATCTTTTTGTTTCTTTGGCTATTGGAAGAAGCCTTTTCTTGCTGTTGTATCCTCTTGATCTTCACGCAGATTTCCTATTGTCAACAATTAAAATTCCTTTTCCTATAGCCTTTCCAATAAAAAACAAGTGAGCTGATTTTTTTCTGTTTCAAGGAAATACTAGATTTATTTGATACATAGTCTTATATTTTATATCTGTTGTGAAAAATGTGGATCTATTCCTTTTCCTAATATTTTTATTATTTTTATAATACAATGTATTTTGCATATATTATATCCCCCTCATGCACACATGGGGAAATCTGTTATGGGAGACCCAGCACGCTATCCCATCTGTCCTGCATAGCCTAGCTGACTATCTAATTCTTCTGAATATTTTTGAATATGTGTTTTATTTTTATTTAAAAAAAAAATTGTTTTGTTACCTTGCACAGAATCTCCATCCTGAACTCAAATAACCTTCCTCATTTCACTTTCCTTGAAACTGATAAATTTCTTCCTTAAAACTTTCATTTTAATTAAATGGTGAATTGGATGAAATACTCTTGCACAAAACTTTCCCTAACTCTATTTCTCATCCTAGTTATCCTCCAATCTTTAAATCTGAACTACATCAGATTTTTAACCTATATTGAAGTCCCTTTAAACATGTGAATGGCATTACAAAGTAGCTGGGTCTTCACATTTTATGACTTCCATACTGTGCACTTATTTTCAAGAATGCAAGATCTTTTGTGGGGAAAAAAAATCTGTCCATGGGAAAATATTTGGCAACACTTTAGGGCCTTTTGAAGACTGTTTACCAGTTTGTCATCATTGATTCATTGTTATAATATAATAGATAATGGATAATAGATAATAGATAATAGGTAATATAATGTATAATATATAATAAATAATGTATAATATATAAATACGGATAAAATGGAACATGCTGACCACATATTTGAGTCCTGGTCAGTAGCTGTTTCTCTTAATATCAGATCTGTGGGAGCAATGGTCTCTTCAGTATCAGGATATAGGGCCTCATTGCTGTTCTGTGTGGGTAGATGTATCCCTGTGAAACTGATGTAAAGTAAAATGCAAAAGTAATGGTGAGATCATTTTCTTCCCTATCAAAGCCTAACAGATGGGAAAATCCCACTTTTCTTCAATTCTTTTTCCTTCCTGACTCCACTTTTGTCATATACAAAATATTTCATAAGATTTCTATTCTGTGTACCTGTAGAAGCTGTTATGTGTAGCGGGCAATAATGATTAGCTGATAAAAAGAAAAACTGGTAAATCCTGCTCCTTCTAAGTGGGGCTATGAATAATAAAAATATGATGCTGTCCTATAGTTAATAATGGTAGCTTTTTGACATATAAGCACAGGACAAAATTAGCGTAGCACAAACCTGTGCAACTACAAGCTAGAGTACAACTAATAGTCTAATATGTAACTGAGTTAATTAAAGAAAAGGGTTATCCAGAGAAAAATTCTACTAATTATAAACCATCAGTATTTCCATTCACAAACTTCAACTTTTTTAAAGTTACCAAATGATTCAGCTCCCATCTTTATTGCACTTATGTGGACCAAAAGGGGGCCTGAAATACCACTGTTAGCATTACAACAACTTACTAACTGATTGTTTCCTGAAGTGCCATGCATTTCAGAGGTGTTTCAAAGGAGCATCTTGCTTTTCAAAACTTACAGCAGAGCACTTGTGCTTCTCAGAACTCTACATTGCATCATCCAAAGGCCCAAGCTAGTCCAAATACTAGAAGTAGTCTAGCTATGGCAATACAAGCTAATTCATTGACTAATTTATCTTCCTGAGAGAGAAAATTAGCTTACGTGCAGCTGTGGGCTACTGCATTGACCAGAACTACCTTATTTAAACTTACTATGCAGCTCCCTCTGATGTACTTCAGTCTGTGATGCAGCCATACCTAATGGCAGGATTATTCCAGTTCAGCATGAGGAAAAATATCTTTGTTGTAACAGGATAACTACTTATGCCTTAGAGCTCTTGCCATTTGAGTTGCTTGTTTATAGAGGATGGCAATGCATGGAAGTTGCTAGTTGCTAGAATGATTGTCAGATGTATTCAGTGTTATCTCTTTATATTTTCTGAGTTGTATTCCCCTCTTTCTTGCCATTCTCTTTCCACTTCAACAGATGAAATGTGATGTGAGTTACAAGAGGTACTTCAGATAAGAAAATACCAAGTTTATGTGATTTGACCCCTGGCTGTTGCTGTTTTTCTAATTCAAGTATTTATAGTCTAGGGGCATCTATATACACTTTTGCCAACCTGAAAGTTAAATGGCGGAAACACAAATAAAACAAAATACACCTAACGTGACAGCGTTATAAAGTTGAATACTCAGTGGACCCAAAGTACATTTCCCAGGTTTTAGAAAGATGGGCAGCTTACAGTGGAAAATTTACATCTTGAAGAGCTTTGATAATGGAGTCACACATCAATGACAGTGTATTAATGAACTATGCTTTAAACGTTAAGTTAATGGGTGACAACTCAATTCAAAGGGAAAAAAATCCTGAAGTCATTCTTTCTATTTTTATTACTGTGTGCAGTGACTGCTTATAATGTTGAAGAAATGAACACTCTACTCCATTTTTAGCTGTTAACCACATTTATTAAGAACCATTAACTTAGACTGATGGAATTTTATTTCAAGAACACCACAGTGCAGATAACTTGTTTTGTCTTAGGCTTTTTTTAGCAGACTTTTTATAGATTTCCCTTTTCCTACTCACCCTCATACCTATTGCATCCTCTTGGAAACTCATAATGACAATGGTTTAAATTAATGTGAAAAGGGTTTCAGAATAATTCCTTTGACCAAATCTAGAAAGTAAGCTGTAGCATTTTCAGTGACTTTCAAAGCTACTTGACACATAGGCAACATGAAAGAATGTCTTTATTGCTATGGTGGGTTGACCTTGGCTAAGGGCCAAACACCCACCCAGCTGCTCACTCACTCGCCCTCTACAAGATGGGGTAGAAAATACAATGGAAAAGCTGTTGGGCTGAGAAAAAGAAAGGGAGATTGCTTATCATTTACCATCATGGGCAAAAGAGACTCAACTTGGTGAAAAGTAATTTAATTTATTGCCAGTTAAAATAGATTTGGGTAGTGAGGAACAAAGACAAAACAATTACAATAGCACCTCTCCCCCTGTCTTTTCCCAGCCTCAACTTCAATCCTTCACTCCTGACTCCTCTACCTTCTGCTCCCACCAAGCAGATAGGGATGGGGAATGGGGGTTACAGTTGGTCAGTCCATAACAGTTCCTCCCTGCAGCTTCTTCTTTTCCTCACACCTTTCCCCAAAACCTACATGGGCTTTTCATGGGCTGCAGTTCCTTCAGAAACACTTAACTTCTCCCTCCATGGGCTGCAGAGGAATCTCTGCTCCAGAGCCTGGAGCACATCATTCCCCTTCTTCTTCTCTGAACTTGGTGTTCCCTCTGCTGTTTCTCAGTCTTTCCTGCCCCTCTCCTGCATTTTCTGTCCTTTCTTAAACATTTTCCCAGAGATGCCACTACCTTGGCTGAGGGGCTCAGCTGTGTCTGTTGGAGCCAGCTGGAACCCGTCATGTCCAGCACGGGGCAGCCCCGGCCTCTTCTCACAGAGACCACCCCTATAGCCCCTCTGCTGCCGACACCTTGCCACAGACACCCAATACAATTTCTTTTTATAAAATTTGCTAAAATATGAATGCAGTTGTTTATTATGTTATCATTTGATCATTGCAATAGTAAGACATTTCAGAATAAAAAGATTAGGTCCCATTCCTCACTCATGCCAGCTATACCCATTTTCCCTTGCTGCCTTCAGCAGAATTGCTCTTGATCAGACTCCCACTGAGGAAGAGGATGGTCAGGCTCCCCAGCCCTGGGTGTGCAGACCTGCATGCCCATGATAAAATCTTTCAGTGTTATGAATACAGTAAACCACTTAGATTGTTCACTAACCTCTTTTGGATGATGCTACCGGTTTCTTCATGAATTTTACTGTGGTGTAACTCTCAGCAGTAATTTTTGGTCCTCAATTGTGAACAGCAAAAGCAGAGCAGAAACAGATCTTTTGTCACTAAGAATCAATTTTCTGTGCTTTAGTTATATAAATTTAGGACCCCTCCAATCCACTTGGGTACTAGCCCCAGCCTCAGTTTGGGGGAAGGGGAGAACAAGTGTGACAAGGAAGAAAAGGAATAATCCAGTCAATCTAGGATAACTGCTGAAGCTCTCTCTTCATCAGGTTTTGTAGGAGGTCCTAATCTCCTAATCTGGGCACTTCTTCACTAAACTGGTAGGTGACTGAGGTATCTTCCAGAGTGCCTCAGTCTGCTTTAGTTAGGATGTGAATTCATCTCTGCCAACTAGTTGCCCAAAACTAGGCATATAAAGTTCATTTCTCTATGTATTTTCCTACCTATTGTACAACATACATAATATTGTCGTGGTTTAACCCCAGCCAGCAACTAAGCACCACGCAGACGCTCACTCACTCCCCCCACACCCAGTGGGATGGGGGAGAAAATAGGGAAAAAGAAGCAAAACCCACAGGTTGAGATAAGAACAGTTTAATAGAACAGAAAAGAAGAAACGAATAATGATAATGATAACACTAATAAAATGACAACAGCAATAATGAAAGGATTGGAATGTACAAATGATGCGCAGTGCAATTGCTCACCACCCACCGACCGGCACCCAGCTAGTCCCCGAGCAGCGATTCCCCGCCCCCACCTCCCAGTTCCTATCCTAGATGGGACGTCACACGGTATGGAATACCCTGTTGGCCACTTTGGGTCAGGTGCCCTGGCTGTGTCCTGTGCCAACTTCTTGTGCCCCTCCAGCTTTCTCGCTGGCTGGCTGGGCACGAGAAGCTGAAAAATCCTTGACATTAGTCTAAACACTACTAGCAGCAGCTGAAAACATCAGTGTTATCAACATTCTTCACATACTGAACTCAAAACATAGCACTGTACCAGCTACTAGGAAGACAGGTAACTCTATCCCAGCTGAAACTAGGACAAATATGTAATAAGTATTTCTGGAGGGTGAGACAGGATCATAAAATGAGATGGATCACTATCTGGAAGTACTTCTTTCTTGCTTCATTAACTGTAGAAGATAAAGATGATGAATCTTACCTACCACTGAATGTATATAGAATTAACAGGAAATAATGGATGCCTGTATTACACTAAGTTCCAGTTCACCTAGTTCTCTTTGAAGATACCCAGATTCTGTCTAGCAGGTCAATTGTTGGAGAATTCACCCAAAAAGATAGGGAAATGGATTCCAAACACTCCTCAGCATGAGGGGAAAAGAGATTGAACCTGTAATTCTCTTATCCCAGGAAAGACCATTACGTAGCCTAGTTACCTGTGTACTCCATCAGGCTAATTGGTCACTGGGAATGAAAGACTCAAATGTTCAGGGAGGCAGCAAGGAAGAACTTTGAATTTTGCATATTGGCTATAGCACAGGACAGGAAGACTATGTCCTGGTTTTGTCCCAGAACACAAAATAACTTTTAACATTTCAGATAATGGTCTAATGTAATATGTGCAGACATGCAAGTCTTCTGGAATTCCGTTGCTGTCCCAGCTGCTCATGCCAGGCTCTCTGCATGCCTCTTTTCTCACCTATTACCCTTGATACAGAGAAGAAGTGGTAGAATGGGAAGTGAAGTCACCTGGAACAACCATAATCCTCCTGATAAACCATTTGTATGGCTTGATCCAAGTTACAAATACCAGATATTCCACTTCTTAGACAGTGAGGAAGCCACTATGGAAAAATAAGGTAATTACCACCCAGTATCACTGTGGGTTTGCCAACGTTCAACTCTTCTATACTTAGATGTAAGGAAGAAAGACTGTGGAGCTCTGGAAGGGAAATAGGTTGTTATCTCTATAGGAAAGGCACCACTGAACACACAGGTGCTTTTACCATGTAAATGGTCAAGGAGCTTTTGAGGTAAGTACTGAACTGTTCAATATCTTTAAGTGCTCAGACAATTCTGAAGAGTACATAGTCTGAACATGTTTGACATGTAGTTTATATTTATGTGCAATGCATCCTATCCAAAGCATGAAGAGAGAAAATCCAAAACCATTAAAATGATTATTTTTGAGAGAATTTTTGACATTTGGAAAAATTAGTTATCCTTAATAATTATGACCAAGTAATTCGTAAGAACATAGCACTTAGTAAAATTTTATAATTACAAAAATAAAACAAAACATGATACATACTTTGAGATAGTTGTTTTCGGTTTTATTTTTTAAGAGTCATCACTTAATTTGAAACTAAAAGAAAAGTACAGTGACTTAAGTTAGACCAAAGAAATCTAGGCCACAAAGGTTGGGATTAGCTGCCTAAACTGAATTTGTGGTAGAATATAAATAAACACTTTCAGTCTTGGAGCAATATCAATATAATCTTAACTTTCTAGAACATCTATCTGATTTTAACTATATTATCTGTCTCCTGTGTACTGATAGACCCTGACAAACTCTTCTTTGAGACACACATTTTTGCAGCACTACTGCTTATTCCACATTAGTTCTCACTTCTACCATCTTTATCGAACAGCACACCTATACCTGTTGTAGTATTTTTTTTTTTTTTGTTACTAATTGTGGCATCCTTAGCCCTGATGATCATTATTTGTGATTTATGTTCTTAGCTTTCTTTTTATCTTTTTCTGTATTTCTTCTCATTTACAGTCCAAGTTGTGTTGATTACAATTTTCATTTTTATGCAGTAATATATTGCTTTTTAATTTATAACAGATGTTTTTACTTAGCCACCGAATGGGCATTTAGTCAAAGTTGTCTTCTTCCTTCATTACCTTTCCAATCAGCCATCTAATCGGTTCTTCCTTAGGGGCCAAAATTTTCTTGAATTTTCGATCTTAATTTTCAACTGAAATTAATTTCACTAATAAAATTTCTATTGGGTCTAATTAGCTCTTTTAATCTACAAGTTAAAGTATTTCTATTTTTCAAGTTCCTATTTTCAACCTGTTGTAAACAGTAAAAATTCATTTTAAATGGTTGAAGAGCATATACAATCCCACACACATATTATTCAGTTGTAGATCAAAACACATCTTCAAATGGATTTAAATGTATAGAAAAGCATACCTCAAACTGCCTTAAGTAGGCCAGAATGTAGCTTGCATATATGGGCTTTCTTAAACCAGAGTTAAAATGCACATAAATTGCATATTAAAATATCCAAAAATTAGTAAAATTATGTTTCCTATACAAAGTATGTTATAAAAATATCTTCCTGTTTTGGATATCTGTCTGTAAGGTACTACTGAAAATGCAGACTTATAAAGAATAAAAATACATTTTACCCAATCCACAAGCTATACAACAGACTCATTATGAATTATTTTGCTATTGCTGCTTTTCTTGTCTTTGATTTTCTGACTGATCTATTGCAAATGCCTTGTGTCATTTTGTTCCTCCATCACATCATGTTAGGAGTCAGCATAACACAACATGACTGATTCAATTGAAAACTTCAAAAAGATAATGTTAGTGAAAAGTGTGGTTAAAGCAACTACGATTTGGTTTAGCAAACTGTTCAGTCACAGTGGTTTCATGCTATCTTTTGTTTTCTCAATCCACATAACAACTCCATGGTGTTGCAGGACACTAATAATTTTGCATTCATCTATCACTTTGTAGCCTCATGATTTGACCAAGCTAGAAAGAGAAACCCTGGAAAACTGTATTTTTGTACTAAAACCTGTATTACTTTTTCTGTAAACAGTCTATGTGCTATTTATTCTCTGATATAAAATATCTTATATATAGACACACACAGAGGAAATCATGTTTTAGCCACATATAAGCATTATTGTTAAGAAATTTTTAGACTAATTAAGTGATTCAGTTATTTATCATACATTCTGTAGATAAGTGGTTTGAATTAGGAAAAGAATCCTATTGACATAAATATTTTCCCCAATAATTTCATATAGATTGATCATCATCTAACACCATTATACTAGATTTTTTGTAGCTGAGGGATGAAAGTATTTAAAAGCTATATATCAGAACTGCATACACATTTGTGCCATTGTAGCAATTGTAAATACAGTGACAAAGTTAATTTGTTATGTATATTACAATACATGACTAGATAGATCCCCATTGTTGAATCACTTGCCAGAAATAAAATTTGTCCTAGGAAGCAGAGGCAAAACTGGTAATACCTAAAAGTCTCATTAGCTACTGAAGCCCAGTATTCAATGCCACTGATGTTCATAATTCCCAGTTCACCCGCTGTTTATCCTTGTAGCTGCCTAAAGACTTCAACTGTTTAAGGACATAACAATTTTATTTAAGAGTACATTCAAGACTACTGTTAAGATCAAATTGTCCTGGCACTTACATTTTAAACCTGAACACTTCTATTTTGGGATACACAGAGCATGAATATGCTTAAAATTGTCTTTTCCCTCTCTTTTAAACCCAATAGCCAGATCTTAGAGCACTATTAGGGGGGCAGAAGCTCCTAGATCTCTGTGATTTATGAAACAGACATGAACTGGCATGTCTTATCCTTTCAGTAAATGCCTTTAGCACTAGATATTTGCTGTAGGTCTTTCTCTGGCTAATGCAGTTGCATTTGTTGTAATGTGTTTCGGTGTTGACTTGATCACAGACAGAATGAGAATTGTTCTATGGCTAGGTAGTACGTGCACCACCTGAGAGACCCAGGATACAGTGATTTTCTATGGGGTGTTATTAGGATTTCCATGGTTTTTACCTCACAGGCAACAAGCCTTCTTCATGCATAATATATATATGCTAACATAAGCATTCCCATAAGTCAGGATTCCCAGTCCTCCCTGAGAATTTGGGCCCACATTTACAAATCATTTAGGCTTTATAATTTTGAGTGTTGTAGCACTGGCTCCAGGAAGGGAATTCACAAACCTGAACTAATTGCTTTGATTTCCTAAGCAACGCAGGGGAAAATTCACCATCTATAAAGCCTCATTTCCTAGGATTGAACAGTTTGCGTGTGGCAATGCCTAGGCCAGCCAAGAGTGCCTAACAGAATTCCGTTACCATCTGCACCTGTGATAAATGGCTGTATGAATCTGAGATTTCAGTCCCAGCTGCCTTCCTGGGTGGAGGTACTTGTGGTAGGCTGAGCAGGGAGCTGGCCATGGGGCTTCCCTTCACACTCACCCCCAAGTCAGAGGTATGTTAAATTCCTTCCTCACCAAGAGGGAGTTCAAACCCATATTTCTCTACTTGCCAGGGTAGCATGCTGATCAATGCTGGGGCTTTCCCTCTAAGCTATTGAGCTTTCAGTAGTTACAGCAATTTTCTGAGTTGCAAAAAGCAGTGAATTCTTATGCTGAGGAAGATGTGTCTGTGTCTTCTGTATTCTTGGCAGGATCTCAAATCAACATGAAGCTACTGTAAAAAGCAAAGTATTTCCTATTATATCAGACAGGTACCTAAGCTTGGGCTGTAGGCATTTAGGGTTGTTCAGCATCTAACTATTACAGTGATTTTTTTTCACACAATATAGGTACTTAAATTGCACCAAAGTGAAACGTTTGAAGTCTTTCCACTTACAAACACTTCAATACGATTACTAGCACTGTTTGCCAGCACTAAGGACAGTTGGCAGTATTAAAATCTTTCCCCCTTCAAAACAAGGAAACTGCCTCAAAACACCATATAGTGAATGGATCTCTTAAGTCCTTGGCCCACATTAACCTTCAAACCACACCAAGAAATTATCTGGAAAAATACCTGACATAGAACACCACCAAGCCTGGGACTGTGGTATAATAGTACAGACAAACCAAGTCTGAACATTCACATATGCTCTCAGGTGCTGCCTGATTCACTGCTTGCTATGGGCATCATCCTTGTAAATCTGAGATAGGTTTTAGAGCCAGAAGCAAGCAAGATAGAGGAGGAACAGAAAGTGACACCAGAGCAGCACTAGAGAACAGAATAAAATCAGAGTTCCTGAGTTACTGGCAGCATCCTAAAACAAGCAGTACACTCTTTCTGACTAGTTGTCAATGCCTGAGTGAAATTACCACAATTATACAGCAGCTTGAGGTAAATCATTAGGATTTTTGGGTACACAACAACTTTCATGTTAATGATACACAACACCACTGGAAACTTAAATCCTTTTAAAATGTCAAACCTAGTTTAGCTTGTGATGGAAGGAGTATTATACACTGGTTATAAATTATCCCTGATTATCTGAGTGGGAAATCTATGTGGTAAGAGACTGAATAATCATGGTTAGTTCTTCAATGCCTTTAAATATGGGGCTGTCTAAAATTAGTACTTCAGAGAGTATGAGCATAATTAAATATTCTTTTTGTTTAGACAAACAGGAATAGAATAGAGAGCATTAAAGCAGGAATATATATGTATATATTAATCTGTATTAATATAGTGATCATTGTGATGCTAATGCTTGATGTGATCAAAGCTAAAAATGACTTCCAGCAGTTTAAAAGGACTGTATTAATAGCTTTCTATATTACTTGCAGTATGTGCAATTGTGGAAAACAAATTAGTACCCTGTAGTGAATCCTTGCCTATTCAGTAAGGACATTCATTAATTTCTCTATTAAAAGATTTACTTGTCATTTCAATAAAATCTGGAAATGTGTTGTAGCATTGAAACAAAGGTGGTAGTAAAAATGTTTTGAAATAACTTATTTCTTCTACAAGAGGGTATACTAGCTGAAGCAGAAAAAATAATAAAAAAAGTAAATGGATGTTGAAAAGTAGTTTGAAATGAAAAGAACAGAATTTATTTTAGTTAAAGTTTCTTGGCTAAGTTGAAAAAATAATGAGGAGATCAATTATGGTCAAGTATCATGACCATTGTAAAGCCTATGAAATCCAATGCTGATTTTTAACCTTACACCCTTAAATCAATTTAATCTTCTACATGCTAACATGGGGCCTGACCTTCCCACTGACTTTAGTGAGTTTCAGAGACTATAAAATGAATTTACAAGTTTCTATCTGATTGATTCTGTGGCATCTTTATGTTGGTTTAAGTATATTGGTGCCACTCATGCAGTAGTAGCGCGGCAAGAGAAGAGGATATAGAGAATAAATAAAGTTTTCTGAGTTCTGAAAAGGTGAGTTACTGCTAATCAAGCCATGCTTGACCTAATTCCTGTTATTTTCTCTGCTACTGATAATCAGACTGGAGTAAGAATATGTGGGGAACAGTTAGCATGTCACATATAACTTAGGTTTGAGTCTAATCAATCAGTAAAATTATTTCTGAGTTTACTTCAGCAGAAAACAGGTAGAAAAAATTCTGTATTAAAATCAAGGAAGCATCCTTACAAGGTAAAGCATCCTTACTGACTGTATGTTTTCCTCATGTTGCTTTGAAGAATATGTTTGGCACATATTAAAGATACTGTCTTGAGAGACACTCCAAAAACCACTCCTCTTAGCTGCTTTTCATAATCCACCCCACCCCCCCAACTGATTTACATATTAAATAAATAAGCTATTCAACAATATGGTGTTCCATTCTTAAAACATTGTATTGGGTTTGTGTGGCAAGGTTTTAGTAGCAGGGCGGTTGCAGGGGTGGCTTCTGTGAGAAGCTGTTAGAAGCTTCCCCCATGTCTGATGGAGCCGATGCCAGCCGGCTCCAAGATGGACCCGCTGCTGGCCAAGGCCGAGCCCATCAGCATTGGTGGTAGTGCCTCTGGGATAACAGATTTAAGAAAGGGAAAAAACTGCTGCACAGCAGCAGCTGGGAGAGAGGAGTGAGAATGTGTGAGAGAAATAGCCCTGGAGACACCCAGGTCAATGAAGCAGGAGGGGGAGGAGGTGCTCCAGGCGCCGGAGCAGAGATTCCCCTGCAGCCTGTGGGGAAGACCATGGTGAGGCAGGCTGTCCCCTGCAGCCCATGGAGATCCACGGTGGAGCAGATATCCACCTGCAGCCCAGGAAGGACCCCACGCCGGAGCAGGTGGATGCCTGAAAGAGGCTGTGACCCTGTGGGAAGCCCGTGCTGGAGCAAGCTCCTGGCAGGACCTGTGGACCTGTGGAGAGAGGAGCCCATGCTGGAGCAGGTTTTCTGGCAGGACTTGTGACCCCGTGGGGGACCCACGCTGGAGCAGTTTGTGAAGAACTGCAGCCCATGGAAGGGACCCATGCTGGACCAGTTCGGGGAGAACTGTCTTCCATGGGAGAGACCCCATGCTGGAGTAGGGGAAGAGTGAAGAGTCCTGCCCCTGAGGAGGAAGGAGCGGCAGAGACAAGGTGTGATGAACCGACCCCAACCCCCATTCCCCATCCACCTGTGCTGCTGGGGGCGGGGGGAAGAGGTAGAGAAAATTCGGGAGTGAAGCTGTGCCTGGGAAGAAGGGAAGGGTGTGGGAAGGTGTTTTAGGATTTGGTTTTATTTCTCATTACCCTACTCTGGTTGATTGGCAATAAATCAAGTTAATTTTCCCTAGGTCGAGTCTGTTTTGCCCATGACAGTAATTGGTTGAGTGATCTCTCCCTGTCCTTATCTCAACCCATGAGCCTTTTGTTATATTATCTCTGCCCTGTCCAGCTGAGGAGGGGAGAGATAGAGTGGCTTTGGTGGGCACCTGGCCTCCAGCCAGGGTCAACCCACTACAAACATGAATTAGCAAACACTTACATCTCTTCAGGTCACAGCACCTGAACCAATATGATGTAAAAATTCTTAAATGCCTTTTCAGAACATTGTCATCAGAGTCTAACATTTCAATCCAACAAACTGAAAACCTTAGAGGGTTTTATTGGTGGTTAAACACTGGAACAAGTTGCCCAGAGATGTGATGAAATTTCCATCCTTGGAGACATTTAAGTCTTTACTAGAAATGGCCCTGAGGAACCTGATCTAGTCAGACCTGTTTTGAGCAGAGGGTAGCATTAGATCATCTCTGAAGGTCCCTTCCTAATTAAATTGTTTTTTTTCTAAGGTTCTGGCATAATCGTAAAGATATATAATAGGATTGCAAAGTATTAAGTACATGAAGAAGTTTTGCAGGACCATGGAGGGATATTGAGAGGAAACACATATTCTGAAGGTCAAAGAAACTTCTAGGAACACTGCATGTCATATTACGTTATTTGAGGCAGTCCAGAAGGCCAAATAAAAAAGCCTTGTGGGCTGTGATTGAGATAAAGTTTAGTTTAATTTAGTTTAGTCTGGTTATGCAGGTATTATTCTTCTGTAACATTGATCATTAAAGGAGACTTTTTTTTTTCTGTTTTAGTGTAAATAGTTGTTGTGGAATAGCATCATCAAGATATTTATTACTTACAGCCTACATAAATCAACAACTGTTGATACAAATTTCTGAATATGGTGCTGGTATTAGTCTCATTGGTATATGGTTTGTAATTTCTGTATGTCCTTATTTATTCAATTTTATTTAACTTTCATGTAACAAAAACCAGAATTCCTTAAAATGATAATCTAACATATACTGTAATGGCTCACTGCAAGTTATGACTTGAGCAATATGAAGAATTATTCAAGAATGTAATCTTAGATTTCATCATTTATCCATGATACTGCATTCAAATTTGCCTCTACTATTCCTAGTGTATGTTTCCATTTGGGAAAATGCATGAATGCATGGTTTTCTATGCTATTAACATATTCTTTTTTTTTTTATTTCTTCCTAAGAGCATAGTTGTGTATTAGTCCCCAAAAGTAAGTCATTCATGAAGGACTCCCTAATTTATCCCTTTCTCTGCTTATAGATTTTTTAAATTTAGTTGGTTTGGTGGATGGATGTCATACACTACACTGTTACACTTGCTGTACTGCTAGTAGTATTTATTAATGGAAGAATGCTGAGTAAGAAATACAGTTTAATGAACAGAGTTTAAAATGTAAAAAATGGTTCTTTAAAATGAGACAGGTTTCTTTGAGCTGGTTCATCCAGAGTGGTGACCTGTGAATAGTTCAGTGTGATATTTTAGCTATTGGCACCACAGAGTGATAAGCAATACTGGAGGAGCCAGTCTGCTGGAGTGGGAAACCGCACACAGGTGGGATTCCTAAACCAAATGCTACTCTCTGTTTGTTCTTTCCTGCTACTCGTAGAATGATTTTGACTGTTGTGAGACTATGTAACATGACTCACTAAGCCATTCCTGATGCATTGGAAAGTGCTTGCTTTCTGAGGCCTTAAAAACAAAGCCAAACAAACAGAACTAATTTTACTTCTTAAAACCAGCCAGTCTTTTCTTAAGCCTTCTAGTTAATTAAAAAGACTGATTAATCATAATTGAAGAATGATTGTTCTGACTTTAAAACCTCTGAGTTTCTAATAATTAAAGTACTAAAATAAAAGAACTCTTTTCTGAGCTTTTCTTGCTTCCCTTTGCCTTCAACTTTTTTCAGACATAGAAGGAAGCTGTCCACAAAACACACAATAGAGGAATACAATGTATTTAAGAAAAATAGTAAAATTTTTTAACACTGAGATGTCAGGTTTTTTCCAAGTACCAGACAGTGCGAGAGAAACAAGACATCATTTCTTGACCAGAGTAGCTATTCTACTGAAATTCCTAGAGGAATTGTGAGGACAACTGAGAATACAGACTCTTAAGGAAAAATAACTTCCTCCAGGGAGCAGGATCAGTCATTCTTCACATTGGCTAAAGACTTCAATGCAGTGTGTGGGCAGACAGTAATTTCACAGAAAATTTTGAAAGAGTGCTAGATTCCCAGATCTGAGTTACAGTCCCATAGAATTACCAAACATTTCATTACAGTTTCAAACAGTGTATCTTTAGGAACTTTCCTGGCAAGACAATCTTAACCTTCATCAGTGCAGAATTTCTCTGTTTCTATTTTTCTTTCTATCACAAGCTTTCCATCTCTAATGAAGTTGAATACTTTCAACATTGGCAAAACTGACCTGTGAAACACTGTGAATTATATAGTGTTTGAAGCATTATAGAACCTTTATTTTTGTAAAAAGGAGGAGGATGTTGAGGTAATAAACTGTTCAGCTCTATTAAGCTTCTATTTTTCATGCACCTTAGCTTACCAAAGACTTTACTGCTAAAAATATAGCTAATGCCAATCACCATGGTTTCATGGAAATGAGGTCTTTTCAAACAAATGTGTTACCTTTTTAAACAAAATTATAAGGCCACTTAGTAAAGGCTGCTAGGCTGATAGTGCATACTTCAGTTCTTTATCACATGATATTTTGATTTGAGAGCTTGCATTGTATGGAATGAAACAAGTACACATCAAACAGAAAAATTACTCTGACAGACCTTGTGAAGTAACAGTAAATGACTAGACATTCCCTAGTGGGACTTATTTCTAGCAGGTCTTCCTTGGTTTGATTCTGTTTAAAGTGTGTATCAACAGTCTTACAGGGCCACAAAAATAAAAGACTAGAAGAGAAGTCTCACAATTTAAGGAGTTCAATCTACTCAATTTGTTAAAGAGAAAATTGAGGCATGATTTGACTGATAGTAATATATACTCACAGATAGAAGAAAGATCCGAGACAGAGGAGCTTTTCAACCTTGCAGGAAAGGAATAATAAGATGCAGTAAAGGAATACTGGAGTTAGACAAATTCAGCCTTGGAAGTAATTAATGTGTTGTAATTAAAGATTAGAACAGCTACTATGAGAAAATCTGAAAGCCTATGTACATAGAAGGGGAGACCAGATGATCACAGTGGGACATTATGGACTTGAAATCTACACAGGTGTAGATTTTCTGATGAAATGCAATATAAAAATTGGTGTTTTCAGAAAATACTGCATATGGTATATTGTTTATTGTATGTGAAAACTACAATGTATTTCTTAACACCAATGTTTATCTGAGATTAGAGAGACAGTTATGTAATATCCTAGGATTGGCTACACATACCAAATATTATATTTGTAATACTTATGAATGTCTCTTAAATGTTCTCCATCCGCTTCCTTTTAGATGTTCTGAATCAGTAGCACTAACATTTCTATGCTTCAGGTTACATATTGTCTTCTGACTTTATTTCTGAGATGATGTAGCTTAGCTGCATGATATGGTTTGCATTATAATGGTCTTCAAAGCTTGGGAACTACAGCAGAAATTTAATTATTTCCTAAATAGGAAGTGAGGTACGTGATGAAAACCACAGATATAGTCTTGTCTGCCACTCCAAAAAAGCCTTCAAGGTATGAGTTGAAATGGTGTAGTCTGTCTTGCTTTTTCTCCAAGAGGGCTTGTCTCCCAGTTAAATCTCCTGGCATGTAAGTATATGTCTTAGATTGGGTAGCGTGTGAATGAGAGACACTCTGTCAGACTTCCCTGAAACTCTCACCAGAACACATTATGGTGGACCAGCTATTTTTAAAATTGTGGCCTTTTCCATTAGCTAGCATAGATCCCAGAGGGGGATCTGTCATTTGAGCAGATCGTCTTCTGAGTACACACATATTTTTCTCTTTTTTTCTGATCACCTCCAGAATCCAGACGCTTCTCCCGTGCTTATGTCCTTTGAACTCCCTTGAATTTTGACTGGCTTGGCTCTAAGCTGGTTTAATACATGGCATCTGCAAGTCTTTTCTTTGTTTGTTTGTTTGTTTTGGAAAACTTATAAGGTTTCTGAAACATTGAGAATGCATAATAGAATGCACATGACATTTCCAAAACTAGTGGACACTCCTATGTAACTTTCTCTGCTGTGCATGCTGCGTGTACGTGCAGGGACATATGATGTATTCTAGCTCAGTGCTGTGCATCCTCTACACTTTGAAGAAGAATTTCTTGTCTTTTTTTGGTTGAAAAAACACAAACAACACTGCAGAATAAAACATCTTTTTTATAGCTGTAATCCACTTACAAGGAAAGACAAAATAATTCCCTAAAAAATATATATCTCTAGAAAATAGACAAAACAATACAGAGGCACAGTACCTCCTCAGCTTATAAACTTAGAAATGAAAACACAGAGGCATATTTGGATTGTCAGAAGAATGATACTTGTCAGTAGAAATTTCATATAAGGCTTTTTAACTAGGAACATTTTATGAAGATACTGCTCTGCATTTTACTGATAATTTCTTAGCTACTTACATTGCACAGAATATGGAAAAGATATGGACAGACTGTTGTTGCAGTAAATACAGAATCATAAAATTGTTTAGGTTGGAAAAGACCTTTAAGATCATCGAGTCCAACCATCAACCATGCCCCTAAACCATGTCCTGACGTGCCTTGTCTACGCGCTTTTTGAATACCTCCAGGGATGGTGACACCACCACTTCCCTGGGCAGCCTGTTCCAATGCCTGACAACCCTTTCAGTGAAGAAATTTTTCCTAATATCCAATCTAAACCTAACCTGCCACAGCTTGAGGCCATTTCCTCTTGTCCTATCACTAGTCATTTGATAGAAGAGACCAGCACCCACCTCATTACAACCTCCTTTCAGGTAGTTGTAGAGAGGGATAAGGTCTCCCCTCAGCCTCCTCTTCTCCAGACTAAACAGCCCCAGCTCCCTCAGCCGCTCCTCATAAGACTTGTGCTCCAGACCCCTCACCAGCTCTGTTGCCCTTCTCTGGACACACTCCAGCACCTCAACGTCTTCCCTGTAGTGAGGGGCCCAAAGCTGAACACAGTACTCGAGGTGCGGCCTCACCAGTGCCCAGTACAGGGGAATAATCACCTCCCTGCTCCTGCTGGCCACACTATTTCTGATACAGGCCAGGATGCCATTGGCCTTCTTGGCCACCTGGGCACACTGCTGGCTCATATTCAGCCGGCTGTCAACCAGCACCCCCAGGTCTTTCTCTGCCGGGCAGCTTTCCAGCCACTCTTCCCCAAGCCTGTAGCGCTGCATGGGGTCACTGTGACCGAAGTGCAGGACCCGGCACTTGGCCTTGTTGAACTTCATACGATTGGCCTTGGCCCATAGATCCAGCCTGTCCAGATCCCTCTGTAGAGCCTTCCTACCCTCAAGCAGATTGACACTCCTGCCCAACTTGGTGTCATCCGCAGACTTACTGAGGGTGCGCTCGATCCCCTCATCCAGATCACTGATAAAGATATTAAACAGAACTGGCCCCAATACTGAGCCCTGGGGAACACCACTTGTGACCTGCTGCCAACCGGATTTAACTCCATTCACCACAACCCTCTGGGCTCATCCATCCAACCAGTTTTTTTACCCAGCGAAATACATATAGTTGAGGTGTGTGAAAAACATCTTTCTACAGCCACAATATTTGAACGATTCCTTTGGAGACTGCCAGAGAAGTAGATGGAACTGGGGAACTTTTTGTAAGCTCACTGGGACTGGTATGCCAGATTCATGGGCTTTGCAGAGAAGACAGTGGTGGAAAGAGCTGTTCATTTACATCTGAATTTACAACAACAAACAAGCATTAAGGTGGACAGCCTGCTTTGTATAAAGAACTGTTTCCACAGTGGCAGCATTACTTTTTTCTGAGATATTAACCCTGTCTTTGGGGATAAAAAAAAAAATTGGATGTGTTTGCTTCTTCCTGAGTGTTCCCTAACTTCTGGAAAAGCAGTTTTCCTTCCCATGTGATCCAAATCCAGGCCCTGCATTGACACACATTGCAATGTGTTGCTGTTTTCACAAAAGCTCAGGATTTGCAAAGGTTGACAGAAAGCATTACATTTGGGACAGCAGAGCATCCTCACTGCTATGTAGCTCAGGAAACAATCTGCCCTTCTCCACTTCCTCCCTGAACTGCTGCAAGTCTGACTCCCTTGGGCTAGGTTTTATGACTTGACCTTTGGACAAATACCATAGGTCTCTCCATACAACTGTAGCAGGCCAATATCATCTTTCATCACAGAGAAGAAATGACTGTAGCCAGAACTGGGGGGAGGGAGTGAACACCAGGCACCAGCACTTCTTGCCTGGGAATTACAGCCTGTGCAATGCAGTTCCTGTACAAGATCTGATGTGGCTTGGAGTGTGCAACCATGAGACCACAGTAGCATGTATTTGCTAAGATGCTGTGCTTATGTGGCTCATGTGGTAAAGAAATACCTATGAATACATAAAATACAGTTTTAAAAGAAATATCCTTTTTATTTGGAAAAAGGTTCTGTGATGAGCTGGAAATGTCCACCAAAACCACATAAACATCTGTGATTTAGCTTTAAAAACATTTTCCAAGAAAAACTGTGTTTCCTACAGAGGTATAAACTCCTGTTTATACAAATGAGAACAAAGTATTGTTGAGAATATCATATGCAAATATTTTATTAACTTGGAAGCATTGCAGTGTAGTTCTCTCCTGAATGTTATATTGCAATTCAGCTCTATGTTTAGTACTCTCAGAGGGTTTGATTAAGCGAAAGGATAGATATTCTCTCATCCTGATGTTTTTCATAGGAGTTAAGAGTACTTAGAACTTTCCAGGACTGAGTGATTTAGAAACACTCAAGATCTCCTAATGTTTTTTCTTACTATATATGGCATTCATTTTTCTAGCCATAGAATTAACTATTCTAAAATATACTGATTCTCTTCCCAGTGTTTCCTAGCTACATCAGGAAGGTAAGCACCATGGAGAAAGAATATTTTTTTTAGATAAAAACAGTAATAATACAGAAAGAAATGGATATAAATTCTCTTAATAGATGTAGGTTGGAAATTAAAAGAAAGTCATCAAAACATAGAGGGTATGGTGCAGTTAAGAATGATCTGATGTAATAAAAGAAGTAACTCATTTTTAGATGAAACCTTCATCTTTATAAAGCTTATTGTAATCTATAGGTACTTATAATAACAGGAACTGGAGTCAGTGACCCAGAAACTTCCCTGTCTGGGTCCTTTTCAGTCTCACAGAAATTTCTAAAACATTCCCAAGAGAAATGTAGTCTTATTGTGATGGAAGTGATGCTGCTTATGTCAATGAAAAAAAGATAAATCAATTTTCTTTAAAGATAAATCTTTTTCTTGTTGCATTCATGAACTGATTTCTCTACAAAGCTACAATAAATATGTTGCCAGAAGTAGATTTTTTACAACAATTATTTTACTAATTATATTGAATGTTATCATAGCTTTATTACAAGCTTGATCCAAAGTAAAATAAAATGGTAGAATTTTCACTGATTTTGGTGGGCTCTTCTTTCATTACTAAGAAACTTGATAGCCTGTAAGCATGTGCCATCTGTACTCTTCACAAGGCTTGCACCTCAGAGAGTATTTAAATGCAGAATAGTTTGTTTCTTACTCCAAATTTTAGACAGCTGCTGTAACCTTACAGTGTCTCTCAGGATTGCATTGCAAGTGAAACACTGACTCTAAAATGACTAGCAGGTGCAAAATTGTTACTGATTTGTCATTAATTTGTTATTAGAATTAATCATATTTAGTTTTAATATTTTAGCAAAATCATATGTATGTTGTATTTTATATATTTAACCACCAACCAGTGTCTGCTGTGAAATCCCCTGTATAGCCCCGTATCAAGGCCAGAGAAATTGGCTAAAATCATCTAGTAGGAACATTTAGAACTTAGAGAACAGGATAAAGAAATACCTGACAACGGGGTGGTGTAAGAGTTGTCAGTACGTTACCTGACAACAGCCTGTTTGGAACGCAGCGGCCGATCCCCAAAGATAGAATGTGCAGTACAAGGCTCCTGGAAGGTCCCTGGCTAGAGCCGTTAGAGATAACCACATAGCTACTGTCAAAAAGGATGGATTGCACCTGTTGCCATAACATCGATGAAGAAATCATAAACTCGAGACAAACTTTGCTTCATTATAATACCAAAACACACCTCCTGGTCAAAAGCTACCCGCCTCCAAGACTTACCACGCCTCGGAGAGACCTTCACTGCGCCTGCGTAAAGGACATTTAAATATGCTAATGATTTCCCGGAAGTTTAATGAATATGTATAACTTTTCTTAGAAATCTAATGAATATGTATCGATAAGTCTTAATATAAGGTGTATTGTTTTGAAGACAGGTGCGTGGTTCGTGAGAGGACTCGCCCGCGCACCCGGCCGTCAATAAAGAAGTGTCTGCTTATCTACACTAAATTGGTGTTGATAAGTTCTTCATTCTGAGCTTTTCGGTAACAAAATGAATTCTATTAACTTTGATTTGTAATGGAGCCTATATGACTAATCCTCCTTTGATAGCTTTTACTGTCAAATTCAGGTCTCAGATTGGCTGACTGGACTCAAAAATTCTCAGAGGATTTTGAGATGGCATTTACCCACCAGTGCCACCTTTCACGATACTGCTTTTGTTGTTCTTTGCCAATGTTGACCAAGCTGCTAGACAGGATGTGGAAGGGATTTTAATCTTCTCCATCTGTGTGACTGGAGTTTAATCTTACAGCTTCTCCTGAGTTCTCTAAAACATGGTATGTTCAGGAAGGATGTACTGGAAGCCAACAAAAAGAAAAAACGTCAAGAAAGGGTGGCAGAACACCCCCCCTCCCTTATTGCAATGCCATATTCTTAGTTCCCCAAAAATGATCATGAGGAAAATCATGTGGAATGGAAGACACCCGACACATGCTGGCCACTGCCCAACAACTTGTAGTCTGACACCCACCCCACAGAATATACTCTGTAGAAATTCAAGATTTTGGCATTCGCTAGAATGATGCTTCACACACAATTGTGTTAAAGGTGAAGTTCAATATAGATAACGCTACAGAATAACCCAAACATACTGAAAAATTTCACTTGCTCAGAAACAGTAAAAAAAAAATTAAAAAAAAAGATTAAAGCTGGTGGTAAACAAAATGTTTCCCGAGAATGATTCAGATATAAATTTTAGCAGCCTCCATTACAAGAGGATTTTGAATAACTGCACCTTTATTCAAATCTGTATTCCATTTCTGCTGTTCCTTCTGGTTTATGCAGTCTACCAAAACTCAGTCATAAATACTGGTGACATTTCAGCTCATGCTTAAAGGAGCACAAAATGTTGAAGACATACAGTTTCCTTCTCTTTGTATGCTTAGGTTTTTTTCCTAATTTTATTGACTTAATATAGCATTTCACATACAAACAATATCCATTCTATGTATTAAATCAGTTATTCAAAATATACTATATATTTCCATAAAAATAAAAGCAATGAATGTTGCATAGACTGGCAATCATAAATGAAGCATGTTGCTCACTTTCTGCTACTAAATATTGCAAATCTGATTAATAGCAACTTAAGCTAGATGACTTCCTTATGTTGAGTAATTTGGCTTTAGGTGTACTAAAGCAACTAGTTCTTTTGGTTTTTAGTTTTCTACTTTTCTTACTTCTTTTCATGTCTTGTTTGAGAAGGAATATGGCAGTGAAAAAAAATGCAGGCCATCAAAAAAACCCAAACCCTGTAGCAAAAGAACCTGTAGCATACACAGAACTCCTTTGTTACTTCATCTTCTTATGGAAATAATTATTTTTTTGAAATAGGTTATCAGTTTCCTGGAATAATTTTTCTTTTCCCACATATTTGCTTTGATGAAATTTTCACCGGGCACCTCTCCCAAGTGTAGGATGGAGTTATAGAGCAAAATAGAAAATAGATGCCAGCAGTGTAAGAAAAAGGTCTTCATCTATCAGTCAGTAACATTCTGGTTGAAGTCTTCCCTTAAGCTGTGTAGGAGACTTGAACCTTGGTTTTCAGGGTACAGATGCATAATATTTATTAGCAGCTGATCTCATTAGATCTAGTCTACCGTACCAAAACAGTCAAACAGCCATGGATATGGAAAATGAACATAGCCAAGAATACCAGGCATTATGATAAGATGTGTAAACTTCTCTGTTGAAATGGACATGGCAGGGATTGGATCTTGTGTCCACTACATGAACATTTTAAAACTACTGGCTGTTTTGGGATGGAGCACATTTTTTTTTCCCCATGAAAAATTAAAACAAAAAAATCTTGCTGCATTGTTAGCATGGAACGAACATCAGTCCTGGATATCTTGAAGTATCTTATGTATTAGGAAAACTGTTACCCAATCATCTGTAGAAGTCCAAATGTATGAATGAAAGCAATCTCTCCAAGGGAATTGCACTGCAAAATATCAAGCATAATTTTCCAGAACTTTAGGTAATGTAAGGTTGATATGTACGTACATAAAACAGAAATTTAAAATAGAAGCTTTTCTAAAACTCCTTTTGAATGTTTGGCTGTTACCATGTTGGAAAAGTTCTCTTCAGAAAACTGACTGCAAAAGATCAAAGGTAAATAAGAATAATGATAAGCATTAGGGACTTAATAATATTTTATGTATGGACACTTCCTCAGGCCAGCTTCTTAAATTTCTCTTTAAAAAGCTACACTGGATGACAGAGGTCTTTCTGACTCCTCCATGTAGGCTACAGGCAGATGACAGAAGAAATCACTGCTGGACCAAAGGACTGCATCTGTTCACTGTAAACTCTTATATTTCAAAATAAATTTGTTCATGATGATTAAGAATGAAAACAAATCAATTTAAGGTTCCTAGCAAATCAGAAAACTGATAAAAATCATCCAAGTAGGATGTAAAAAAAGAAAAACCTGTCTTTGAGAGTAATGTTTCTAAAAGATATTATAAAATTAGAGGAAGATTTGAAGCAAAATGTGGTCATCTCTAAGCCAGCAAATAAAAATATTAAATATGGCCAATATGAATTTTTAACAATTTCAAATATATTAATTTAATACATGGATGTTGCAGAATCCACCTTTTTCAGTCAAAATAAGTTTTTCTGGAAAAGTTGTTACAGTGAAGTTCTCATATCATTAAGCATAGCAACATGTGAGGTTCCCTTGCACAGGTGGATTCTGATATAGAGCAACCCTACAAACATAAAAATGACTATATGAAGCCTTCTTACTCTGTTTTGCAATAAAGAGGGGTGCACAGTTAGGAATCTGGCTTTGCTTTCATTTCTGGATTTCCTGATGATATCTAAAATTGAAAATTTTTGAGAAATACTTCTGCATCTTCAATATTAAAGATAAATAATTCATATTCAAAAATCTGACTTTACTGGATCAAACAAAACAGTCTGTCACAATGAAGAGTCCTCAAGCTGCTTAAAACTTGAAAGTACTGTAGAAAGAAGGAAAATTCAGCATGGGGAGACAAGTCTTATGAGGAGCAGCGGAGGGAACTGGGCTTGTTTAGCCTGGAGAAGAGGAGGCTGAGGGGAGACCTTATCGCTCTCTACAACTACCTGAAAGGAGGTTGCAGTGAGGTGGGTGCTGGTCTCTTCTATCAAATGACTAGTGATAGGACAAGAGGAAATGGCCTCAAGCTGTGGCAGGTTAGGTTTAGATTGGATATTAGGAAAAATTTCTTCACTGAAAGGGTTGTCAGGCATTGGAACAGGCTGCCCAGGGAAGTGGTGGTGTCACCATCCCTGGAGGTATTCAAAAAGCGCGTAGACAAGGCACGTCAGGACATGGTTTAGGGGCATGGTTGATGGTTGGACTCGATGATCTTAAAGGTATTTTCCAACCTAAATGATTCTATTATTCTATATACATTACTCTTTTATAGTATGGAAACTTTTTTGAGGAAAGCATTTTACTTTTCTTTCATCATTATCAGCTTAGGATATTTCATGTAGAACTTAACTTTCCATAAGAGAAGCATAGTATTTTGATTATATCAAGAAAAATAATAAGAATTATTAATAACTTTTAACCTAGACTCAAAGAGTAACTCTAATTATCTGATTAAGAAAAATCATTCTAAAAGAACAATGCCAGTAATGAAGGCTGATATTAGAATTTGATTACTTGCTGCCATCACATGCTGGGATAATCATAGAATCATAGAATGGTTTGGGTTGGAAGGGCCCTTAAAGATCATCTAGTTCTATCCCCCCTGCCATGGGCAGGGACACCTTCCGCTAGACCAGGTTGCTCAAAGCCCCAGCCAACCTGGCCTTGAACACTTCCAGGGATGGGGCATCCACAACTTCTCTGGGCAACCTCTGCCAGTGCCTCACCACCCTCACATATCATCTACATCCACCCTCTTTCAGTCTGAAGCCATTACCCCTTGTCCTATCACTACATGGCCTTGTAAAAAGTCCCTCTCTGGCTTTCTTGTAGAACCCCTTTAGGTACTAGAATGCTGCTATATGGTCTCCCCGGAGCCTTCTCTTCTCCAGGCTGAACAACCCCAACTCTCTCAACCTGTCCTCATAGGAGAGGTGCTCCAGCCCTCTGATCATCTTCGTGGCCCTCCTCTGGACTCGCTCCAACAGGTCCATGGCCTTCTTATGTTGGGGGCCCCAGAGCTGGATGCAGTACTCCAGGTGGGGTCTCACAAGAGCTGAGTAGAGGGGGAGAATCACCTCCCTCGACCTGCTGGTCACGCTTCTTTTGATGCAGCCCAGGATACGGTTGGCTTTCTGGGCTGCAAGGGCACATTGCTGGGTCATGTTGAGCTTCTCATCAACCAACACCCTCAAGTCCTTCTCCTCAGGGCTGGTCTCAATCCACTCATCGCTCAGCCTGTATTTGTGCTTGGGATTGCCCCGACCCATGTGCAGGACCTCGCACTTGGCCTTGTTGAACTTCATGAGGTTTGCATGGGCCCACCTCTCAAGCCTGTCAAGGTCCCTCTGGATGGCATCCCTTCCCTCCAGCGTGTTGGCCGCACCACGCAGCTTGGTGTTGTTGGCAAACTTGCTGAGGGTGCACTCAGTGCCGCTGTCCATGTTGCTGACAAAGATGTTAAACAGCGCCAGTCCCTATACTGACCCCTGAGGAACCCCACTCATAAGTGCTCTCCACTTGGACACTGAGCTGTTGACCGCAACTCTTTGAGTGTGACCATCCAGCCAGTTCCTTATCCAGCAAGTGGTCCATCCATCAAATCCATGTCCCTCCAATTTAGAGACAAAGATGTTGTGTGAGACAGCATCAAATGCTTTTCACAAGTCCGTGTGGATGACATCCGTTGCTCTTCTGTTTTCCACCAACGGTGTAACCCCATTGTATAAGGCCACCAAATTTTTCAGGCACAATTTGCCTTTAGTGAAGCCATGTTGGCTGTCACTAATCACCTCCTTATTTTCCATATTACTTTTGTTTAAGACAGAAAAGAATAATTTGCAAACGCACTGTTTCTCCTGATACAGGAGCCTATTTGTTTTGCCTTGGGCTTACACTCAGCATAAGTTGCAGGACTTCATGATCTTGCAAGAAGACATGGATACATGAGTCAGCTCTCACTTCTTTAGTTATTGCAATTTAGGGAAGTGGCCTAAAGCTCTCTTTGGATGACTAACATTCAGTAATCTTTTCAGCATGATACTACCACAACTACTGACAACCGAAAGGACTGAAATGAGACTTTATTTGGACATAAAGTTGAAGTATTGCAAAAATGTATCTTTCCTGGCAACTTGGTTTCTGATTCCTGTCAAGGAACTACAGAAACAAAGGTAGTGTCTTCCACTGAATGAATTTGTTGTTTTTTAACACATGGAATTCCACATGTCCAGCTTGATAAAGGGATTATTATGCTTTTTCTTATTGTCTGGGATGATGACAGCTGCTCATTTGCTTTCAAGTCATGACAGCAAAGAGAAAAAAAATCTTTCTCTCATTTCTTTTAGGAAAGATTATGGTTTTAACACACTCTTCCTCTTTTTATGATTTAGTGAAGAGAATGCAAAAATTGGAGTATGTGATTTTTAAAATGCTGTTTAAAAGAATAACGGACAAATAAAATATTCAAATTTATACGGTGCCCTGGCTAATAGTAGTTTTGTTAAAAAATGGTGTTCTTTGATCCCCCAAACAGTGCTTACTTACAACATATGAGTCAAAAGGAGCATATTCTGCTTGTGCATATCAATAAAACACATGACAGAAGATGGACCATAATGTTTATTACTGCTACTGCTTTTTAATTGCAGCTCTATTGACCTTGGACACAGAACTGAACTGAAACACTTTTGATTTATCTCTAATTGCAGTGAATAACTGATAAATCCAAATGTGGCTGTACATTTTGAATGATTTTCATCCCTTTTCCTTACATTGCACATCTTCTACTTTTTTTTTAATTTAGACAATCAGCTGATTTTCCATCTGACTTCTACTTTTCTTAATCTTTTATTGTTGAGCAGACTTAACTTAGAATGCATGTAATGTATGTATCTGCCCAGAATTTCTACTCCATTTTGCAACTTACAATCACCTGCAGTTATCTTCTGTGACCTGTCACCAGCTGGTTTTCTGTCTTTTGAAATTTTCTTGTGTAACTACTTGGTGATTTGGTCACAGATCTATGTTAGCATTGGCAACCTGATTGTTCTGAATTGCTTTTATACCATTTCACCACTAGGCTGCAAAGGAGTTATGGGGAACAAAAGCATGGTTCTCCTGCCCATTGGCACATGTGTTTCTTGCTAGCTAGCACATGGAAGAAAGTATTGAAGTGATCCAATATGGCCAGAAGAATTTATCTGTTTGATTTCATTCATCTGTGGCATTGGTTGTCATCATCTCTCCTCTTATGATTTTTACAGAGAGAAATTCTTGCCCACATTCCTTTGACTGCTATGAATCTGTCTTCCACAGCGTACCTTTCAGAAGCTGGAGAAATAATCTACTGTTAGTAGGACTACTTGTGAGTAGAAGCAAATTGTTCTCTTCTGGCCTAGTCCATGAGTCAAATATGAAAATCTTGATCTTGTGTAATCTCCCCTCTGGCTGGCTCAGAGTAGGTACTAATCATTACAAGATTCACTCTTCCTCATATGCTCTCCATGGGCTGCTTCTATAGGCAGATATGACAAATGCCAGCACTTCAGGCTTCTGAGATTTCTGTCTGATCTCATGTAAACAATTTAGCTAACTGGCATACACAGCTTATCTCTGGCTTAGCACATGGGAAACCTTTTTTGACTGTCTTGTTTTGAGACCTGGCAAAAACTGGAGTAAGAACTGTTCCTTCTAGTTGCACTCATAAAACTGGTCAGTGGATTGTTGGATTTCCTGGAGCCTTCCATCAAAGCTGTAAAGCTGTTCGTGGTAACAGATTGTGCTTCCTGTTCCACAGATCTATCTGTGCTGTAGTAAAGTGAAGCTCTACACTACTAACCCCGAATGACATTCTCAAGGAATCTTGTCTTCACCCCATACCACTGAATTCTCAATAGCGTGTGCTCCCATTGTTTGGTATACTCAGCAATGGCTTCCTCCCAGTATGCTCTAAGGCTTGTTTTCAGCCTCCTTGAGCCTGAAGACAAGCCTAGGGGTGTCATTCCAAGGATGCACGCATTGACCTTTTCTATGTGGATGCATTCCCCTCCTGCACATGTCTATGTTCTACAGGCAAATGCAGGGATCCTCAGGCTTTGTGTTAGTGTAGTTTCTAACACTCTGATAGAGTGCTGTTCAATGTAATTCTGGCTTCTCTACAGTCTTGTCATACTTAAGGACATGGCTCCTAACCTCTAATTTTTTCATTCCCTAAAAAATTAGTGCTTTGATCTGACTTTTCCTCTCTCCATAATTCCTTCTTAACTATCACAAAATTCCTCTCCTGATTATGGAAAGCTGTTGCAGCTTGGGCTGATGATCTTAAAAATTATTTCTCCTAAGTTAAAAATACCACAAAGAAAAAAAAGTCTTGTCTGTTTTTCCATATCCTTATTCTGTTTATGTTGGAATATTTCAAGGGTATGGCAGTCTCCACAGGGATTCAAACTGAATGACGCCTACTAAAAGATGTGGCAGAGGCTGGCAAGGGGCAGGATGGTCCTTTATAAGATGTGTAAAAACACAATCAGTGAATTATTATTTCTTGGACAAATCAAGTAATACATTCTTAACATTGATAACATTTTCCATACTTTGATGTTTCTGAGTCGGTAGTTTTTGAGAATCCTTGGTAAGTTTTCTTACCACTGTTAAAGTTCTGATTGTCTCCGGTACGTGCAACAATTGCTTCTTCCTTGCAGGCTTACCAGTTTCTTCTTCAGTGACTCAAGACAGACAGCTATAACTGCATTAACAGCAATTTTCAAGCGGGAATAAGGGAAGTCCATTCTTAACCTCGGTTTTGCTTGTACGTGTCAATTTCTTTGAATAACATTTTAGGTATGTATTTCTAACTGTTTATACTTTCCCAGTGGAGCAAACATTTTTATTAACTTAACTGAACATAGAATTCTCTTCAAAAACTCCTTTGTTAAAATATGAGTTTCTTAAAAGACTATTTAATATCTTGTGCATATCTATAATAGATTGAATTAAAAACTTCATGATTTCATTAAGTTGTGGACTATCTGATCAGCTTTCATCATGCAAGAGTCACTGGTAATTTTGATTTATATCATGGAAGTTTGAAATGCAAGTTTTCACAATGTGAGAGACCGTGGACAGCCTTAATTCCATCAGCCTGTGTCATCCTTGCATTATGATAATTAGGCACTTCTGGAAGACAGGTGAGTATAAGCACTGCTTTGCTCTGAACTCTAGTACCAAATTTTGTGCTGCCTTTTGATAATCTGGCTTTAATATTTTCTTTTAGGCTTTTTATTCCAATTTTATTAGTTGTCTACTTATTCTCTGCTTCCTCACTGAGACCAAGCCTCCAGCATTTTCTCTTGACATATGCAGTATATAGTGGAGATCATGTCGTTTCCACAGTATTGTAGGCTTGGTGACATTTATTCAACATGTCAGCCCTTCTTTTTCCTTTTCCAGCAAGTTGCACCAGGAATGGTATGTACCCTTTGGGTTTTCACTTTTCTGAGACAGGACAGCACATCCTCTGAACAACATGTATTAGTGCTTTCATAGAGCAATTTACACAGAAATCCACCTCCTCTTATTCCCAGAGGTGTCATATTAAAGCTTCTCTTTTTAACAAGATAAACAGATTTGGCTTTTCCCCCTCCTTTTTGGATTCTGTTTAGCTCAAGTGCTTTGTATAAGGGAGGGGAACAGACTCAAACCACAGGCTGGATTAGGATGAACTGATTACTGGTATACAGATGTCTATTTTTCCATGTACCTGCTGTCATGGGGACTGATGCCTCTGTACCCTTCCCCCAGAGACTGCGGATAGAGGAGGATGGGCCTTGCCTATACCTATCTATTCACAAGACCAAAGATGTATGTAGCTAATCAAAAAGCATGAGAGATTTAACCCAGTAAAAGGGCAGTTGCTGTCCTAACATTTCTGTGTGCCCTGAGTACCATCTTCTGCAGTTGTTCAGTCTTCTGTCTGCCAGGCTGTCACTCTTTCAAGAGGGCTTTGGTTCATTTTTTGTAGCAAAATGACACCAAATATAGAAAGAGATTATGTTTTCCTTGAGAAACAATAGCATATATTTAGCATGGTATCTTTGTCTATCCCCATCTTCATTCTGAAAGAAGAGAACAACCCTCCCTCCCCCTCTCAGATGTTAGGATGAAACCAACTCTTAGAAACAATCTGTTCTTTCTCCTTGAAACCTTCCCAGGGAAATACTAATAGTTGATATTGAGATGTATTTTCACTGTTACTTTGAGCAGCATTTTTGTAATTGGAGATGGAGGGGGCCTATGGTGTGTATGCATAGCAAGCAGATATTTAATAAGAGTACTGTAGTGTTTTAAATACCTCACCTCCTTTTCAGGGCTCCAGCACTGGTTGTCATGGAAACAGAGCTGAGAACCAGAAACTGGCAGCTGAAATTGCTTCATCTGCTAGTGGCTGTGTCAATGTCTAGTCCTGCTTCCATGGAAACACATGTCAGAGCAGCAAATGCAAGGTAATGGTTTCCAAAAGCTGCCTTAAAAATAACCCTGAGCTTACTGTTATTTTGTTTGTGATCACCTCCCCACCAGGCCTGATTAAGTAGAGCTCTTGAAGTCTGCAGTATTTACAAGTTTAAAATAACTAAAGGGAAAAAAAGGCATAAAACCCAAAGGTATCTGTCCTCTCTGATTTTCTTTACTGGCATAATATGTTTTTGGGAGACAAACCAGTTAACAAACCTTGGCCTGCATAGTTCCATTAGCAACTGACTGTCAGAATTAAATTTGACTAACTAGGTGTCCTTTCTTATAGTTGTTGTTTATGCTGAGCATTTCAGCTGAGGAATGATTGACACATTTTAGTTGGTTAACTAAGCCTCATTAATTCTCTATGAGTACCTTGCCATACCACCTGAACCAGAATCCATCACAAAAGAAATCAGATCCAGGTAACATTTTTAGTTTTCGAAAGAACTAACTGGAAAATAGCCCTGGTAATTTTCTATGCAATTTTCCCCCTTTTTTCTCAAAAATTGTAATCTACCCTCTTTACAAATTTCTAGACTTTTCAGCTGGCTCTAGCTCTTCTGCTTTGCAGCAGACTTGATATATTTAGAAGTCAGGAGGCTGACAGTGGCTTTCTGAAAAAAGATGCTCAGTTTTGAAAAGGTTGAATGGGTTGCCGCTTGTTTAGTTCAAGTACCTGTTACCCTGTTGACCTTCTTTTCCAAGTGTAACATTCTGTTTCAGACAGGTGAGGGGCCATTTTTTATCCCCCACTGTCCCAGCAAATCTTCTGTTTGTTGTGATTCTAGATGGCTGGAGAAAGGCTAGCAGAATGTTAAATTATACTTTTATAGAGTAAATTTGTCAGTGTTGCTTTGCTGACATCAATAACTTATAAGATGTAACATGCTTCAGAATTCAGGTGCTGCTTCTAATTTGCCATTAATCCTGAGGAAATGTTTGTGTCTCAGTAGCCCTTGCTGAAAAAAGAATACCAATAGACAGTCTTTGTTAAAAAAAAAAGAAAATTCAGCTGACATAGTGAAATAAGTAGCTGTGTATCAGAGCTTGAGGTTTTTGTATAAGATCCATGCTTTGTGTGGTAGCAAAGACATCACATCCTGAATCCTGCATGTCAACTAATAAAAACAAAACCCCATTTGAAATGTCCAGTCATTTTATTCTGTAAAGCTTTCTGTGAAAAGTCACTATCTAAAACTTCTTAGAAGAATACGGTCTACAACTGACTCATGCTTTGACTTAATACCTCTCTCCCTATCTATCTGGTAGGTCTCAGATGAATTGCTGAATGTTTTGAAGCAGAGAATATGGAAAAGAAAGCTTTTTGCCTGCAGATTCCTCTGAGGCTTCCTGACCCACCAGAGAAGAGCTCAGCCCCTTTCTACTTTGGGTTTAGAGATAGTCAGAATGACCACAAATGTGAAGGCAATCAGACAGGTGTTAACTGTATGTGCACTATGTTTGTGCTTTCCACCACTGATTAATTTTCACCCTCTTTTTTCTTTTTAGCTGAAACAAATGTTACTATTATTCTGAAATTCTGAAAATGTAGCTCTGGCCCCATAGGCTGTAAACAAATGGCATTTCATAAAAAAGAAGAAAATTCAGAACTATAATTAATGGAATTTCTTTCTATCTTTCTTTTTTTCTATTTGATCTGCATCTTGTTCCACATCAGCAGTTTTATTTCATCTGGTCATTAAAATTACTGAGAACTGTCATTTCTATCTCCATTCTTCTATTTTTTTCAAAAGACTTTTATTGTATTTTTGTTTTATTTATCTATTTATTAAATTCTTGAAAGAAAAGTAAAAAATGGGTCTGTACCATAAACAGCTGCATAATATGTAGAAAAATGTCTCTGAATTGCAGAGACATGGATTTGATGGATAGACCACCTGGTGAATAAGGAAATGGCTGGGTGGTCACACTCAAAGAGTTGTGGTCAACAGCTCAATGTCCAAGTGGAGAGTAGTGATGAGTGGTGTTCCTCAGGGATCGGTACTGGGACAGGCGCTGTTTAACACCTTTGTTGGCAACATGGACAGCGGCACTGAGTGCACCCTCAGCAAGTTTGCCAACAACACCAAGCTGCGTGGTGCGGCCAACACGCTGGAGGGAAGGGATGTCATCCAGAGGGACCTTGACAGGCTTGAGAGGTGGGCCCATGCAAACCTCATGAAGTTCAACAAGGCCAAGTGCGAGGTCCTGCACATGGGTCGGGGCAATCCCAAGCACAAATACAGGCTGAGCGATGAGTGGATTGAGAGCCGCCCTGAGGAGAAGGACTGGGGGGTATTGGTTGATGAGAAGCTCAACATGACCCAGCAATGTGCCCTTGCAGCCCAGAAAGCCAACCGTATCCTGGGCTGCATCAAAAGAAGCTTTATATGCTGAGCATGATGTCATATGGTCTGGAATATACCTTTGGTCAGTTGGGGTCAGCTGTCCTAGCTGTGTCCCCCCGCAACTTCTTGTGCACCCCCAGTGTACTCACTGGTGGGGTGGGGTGAGAAGCAGAAAAGGCCTTGGCTCTGTGTGAGCACTGCTCAGCAGTAACGAAACCAGTCCTGTATCATCAACATTGTTTCCAGCACAAATCCAAAACATAGCCCCATACTAGCTACTATGAAGAAAATTCACTCTATCCCAACCAAAACCAGCACAGCAGGTCATCATACAGACGACTCATATCTGGAAGGAACTGGGAAAGAGGTAAGAAAATTGTAGCTCATCCTCTCTTCTGGTTTTTTCAAGAACGTGTAAACCAGTACATTTTTCCATACTCAAAGTTCCTGTCTCTCAGTAATCCTTGGGATAAAACAAGTATAAATACGATGATAGAAGTGGAAGGATTTCAGAGAGAGGCTGATATAACGCAGTTCAGTTAACAAAGTATGTACCAGTTTAAATCTACCTTATGTTGGTTCCCTCAGTCAAAGTATCTGTACATGTCAAAGACTGATGACCAGAGCAGTCTGTCTGCCTAATAGAGGCTTAGATTTTCAATAGAATCCTAATTATATAGAAGTTCTCCAAATACTGTCATAGTTAAACCAAAATACTTTCAGGTGTGAAGACAGAAATATGGAATAGTCTCCCAGTAAGAGACTGGTCAGACACTTGATTCTAACTTCATAAAGATAGTAGCATTTTTTTCCTTATGAAAACTGCATGATCCTGACAGTTTTCATCTGTATATTATGTTTTATCTAAATGAAGATTCAGCTTTCTTAACATAAGTGTTGAGAAGTGCTTGACACTAATGGGCCTGACAGAATCTGGCTCAACATGTCAATATAATTGTCATTGGGCAAGTTAGCCAAAAGAATTTCAAGTTCAAATTTGGGCAAGTTTTTGAAAGAAAAATATTATCATATCTGTTTAAAATTTTCAATGTGAATGCAGCAATAAGTAATCAAGCCATCTGCATGTATTGGAAGCCTATTTCAAAGTCTTCCTGTAGAAATTTATTTCCCTATTCAGACTTTGATATTGCTGCTTTTTCTGACTGCACATCTTTGCAGTTGAAGATACTTCTTCCAAAACCAAAACATTACCAAAGGAATTTCTTGCCTTTTGTTACTTAATTACGTTGAAATTAATATAAAGAAACTGGATATTGCATGAATGATAATAGCAATCAGAGTAGGATGCTATTAGGGGAGTTTTTCACTGCTATTTATCCTGCTTCAAGCCATCTGGAGGCATCTGAATGTGCCACTGGAATAATTAAGAAATATCAAGAACAAAACGGTTTTAAATGAATTTTAATGACAAAACTAATTAGGGGACCATTCCCATAACACACAACAGTCACTGCGTGTTACTAATGTGTCACAAGTGAGATCACTTTTGAAGGATAAATGGCATATTTTGCAAATTCATCTCTCAGCATTATCTTTCTGGATTTTTATTTTAATTTTTCATTCTAGAAATGTTTTTTTGTGATTAGTGTGTCTGAAGTGCATGCCATATTTGTTTTAACGGTAGCTCTTTAATATTTTTAAAAGAAAAAAGTGAAACCTCAATCTCTTCTACTGGGGGTAGGGTCGTCTAAGTATTTCCTTTACTTAATTTTGACATTTAGTAAATCTAAGCTGTAAAGTCATATACCTTTTAATGGGAACAGTTTGATCGTTTCTATCATGTGTTCCTTTACATGCAGCCAATGACACCTCTGTTATGGGTTCTTCTAAACCATTCCTGGTGCCAGCTAGTTAAAGAAAATGTTTTCAAAAGATGCAGTATGCTTCCATTAGTCAATGGTAACTGTGTAAGCGATAAACAATAAAGTTGATGTTTTCTTTGGGAGGAAATTAGATGCATAATTAAAGTTGAGTGGTTAACCTCCATTAGCGGAGAACATACTTATAAGTCTTGACGCAAGTTTGAGTTTTTAAGCATAACTGGTACCAGTTTAGATAAAAATAACAATAAATTCTGTATGTTTCTTTTTCTTTATGCTTATTCTTTGCACAGAAAAACCTCTATTGCAAATGCAGAATATAGCTAGTTTTGCCAAGTGCTTTAAAATGTCATAGCTGAAATAGCAATCATTTTATCTTTCTTGGACATGAGATCAAAGAGTATCTTGTGTAGAAAAGTCTATCTGTACATCTGATAGCAACTGTTACTGCACAGCATTATGCCAACCATCTGACTGTAACAGCCCAGATTCCTTACCGGTAACAAAATCATAGCCCAGAGGATGACTCCCTCAGAAAGACTATATATGATCATAATGTCTTAGGGATTATTAAAGACCTCTGCACTTGATGGGAAGTTTGCAAGTTTGTGCAAGTAGAATAGCTGGCCTAGCCAGGACCTCACCAGAGCGATAGTTGTACTAACTGACTTTGTCTCACCATAAGCAATGTCACTGGAATTGGAAATAGCAACTCAATAGAAGGCAGAGGTATCATGCTTAATGCAGACTATCAGGCATATTTGTTTTTATTGTGTTTGCGCTTCTTCGTATTTACATGTTGAAAGAACAAATCCAGGAGGACTAAAATCTATTGCCATCTTGTATATTTGTTTCTATACCAAAAGCTAGTAACACTGTGACATTACTGTAAAGCAAAGGAGAACTGAAGAGATCTGATCTATTTAAGCAAGATATTCAAGCTCCTATGCTTTTAGGCAGTTACCTCAAAGCATGTTTTTCTTCCAATAATCGCATATGTGCCCTGTTTCTGTAAAATATATGTAACCTGAGTCCATTGGAATACACTGTATTTAGATGATTTAAGCAACTAAATTGAAAATGGAATAATGTACATGAGCAGTTTACTGAACACTTGAAAAGCTATCTTATATATTTGTTTATGACTTACTAATTACTTTCTATAGCTGATATTACAAGGATTTTCAAGAGAAAACCAGTACTCCCTAATCTTACTGTGGCTTGAAATCTGACCGTGGCTTGAAAGCCATGTTTAAGATCAACCTACTTATCTGTTGGACTCTAATAATGTACCACTTACTTAAACAGCTTTTGACCTTATCTTACACATTAAAAAAATATTTAGAAATGTATCATTGATGTAAAATTTGATCATCTTACAATTATTCAGTTGCGAGCAGATTCAGTTTGTGCTACAGTTCAGTGATAATTTGCATTTCAGGAAAGTGTGATTGCGTATATTAATAATTTTATGTTTATTTCATAAGTGATCAAACTTTAAAACAAGTGGTTTTTTGAAGCATGATCTTTTATTATTGCATCTCAGATCTATCTACCTAACATTACTTCTCCTTTTAAGTCTCTAGACAAGCATAGTATATATCTATGGAAAAAGTATACTATGCCTGAGGAAAGCTGAAATATAAAAAATGCCTGTCAAAAAGGACTTTATATCCTTGAAAGAAGAAATTAAAACCATTTCTTTCAACAGAAACTGAAACATTTTTGGGTTTGTTTCATATATCAGACAGCTAGGGCATAATAATTTGTAATGCAATTCTGTAATCTCATTGCATTTAATATTTGAAGTCTGTCAGAATTCTTATGTGCTCATCAGAGAAGGCCAAAATAAAATATAAAAACCCCCTCACTTACCACCCACCAGAAGTTTTTCTTCAAATGTCATTGCAGTATCTCTACTTTTATGAAACATGGCTAATCTACCCCAGTTATGCAGTAAGTTAAACTTTCAAAGTTAAGCTATTTCATACAGCTACCTCCTCTTCTCAGAAATACAATATTAAAAAGAACAGAAAACTCCTTCTTTAAACTGAATGTTACAATAACAAGTCCTTAAATGGCATTCAGTGTCCTCCGCCATCACTGAAATTTGGGAAAGGTGAATCCAAATTAGATTAGATGCTGAAAAGGACCATGACAGTGATATGACAGATGGAGAAATTATTTCACAAGAAGAATTATAAGATGTCTACATGGACAAAATTAATGTATTGTTGAATTTTTCAAGCTGGTAGAGATTCCAGGGATAAGCCCATACAGAATGCCTTAACATTTACCAGTGTATACTCAGAAACAGGTACTAGTCTTATGGTGCTGTACCAAAGTGCAGGGATATTAGCTCTGATATAGTGGTGTGAAAACAGAAACATACAGCCTCCAGAACAGATTTTGTGTGTGTCCATGTGGATTTTTGGAGACCTTGCTGCCCATATATTCAATTTCAGGGCTTATTATACCCACAGCAGCCACAGGTGTACATATGCCCTAAAATCCAAGTTTGATTTGTCTTGTGTAACACAATTAAAGCTGACATTTACTCTAAAAAGACGAGGAAGACAAATGCTATAGTAACACCATTTAAAATGAAAGACAACTTTTATAGAGAGCAAGAAAATGGGTATGAAGCTGTCTGTATCATAGAAGCATAGAATGGTTTGGGTTGGAAGGGCCCTTAAAGATCATCTAGTTCTATCCCCCCTGCCATGGGCAGGGACACCTTCCGCTAGACCAGGTTGCTCAAAGCCCCAGCCAACCTGGCCTTGAACACTTCCAGGGATGGGGCATCCACAACTTCTCTGGGCAACCTCTGCCAGTGCCTCACCACCCTCACATATCATCTACATCCACCCTCTTTCAGTCTGAAGCCATTACCCCTTGTCCTATCACTACATGGCCTTGTAAAAAGTCCCTCTCTGGCTTTCTTGTAGAACCCCTTTAGGTACTAGAATGCTGCTATATGGTCTCCCCGGAGCCTTCTCTTCTCCAGGCTGAACAACCCCAACTCTCTCAACCTGTCCTCATAGGAGAGGTGCTCCAGCCCTCTGATCATCTTCGTGGCCCTCCTCTGGACTCGCTCCAACAGGTCCATGGCCTTCTTATGTTGGGGGCCCCAGAGCTGGATGCAGTACTCCAGGTGGGGTCTCACAAGAGCTGAGTAGAGGGGGAGAATCACCTCCCTCGACCTGCTGGTCACGCTTCTTTTGATGCAGCCCAGGATACGGTTGGCTTTCTGGGCTGCAAGGGCACATTGCTGGGTCATGTTGAGCTTCTCATCAACCAACACCCTCAAGTCCTTCTCCTCAGGGCTGGTCTCAATCCACTCATCGCTCAGCCTGTATTTGTGCTTGGGATTGCCCCGACCCATGTGCAGGACCTCGCACTTGGCCTTGTTGAACTTCATGAGGTTTGCATGGGCCCACCTCTCAAGCCTGTCAAGGTCCCTCTGGATGGCATCCCTTCCCTCCAGCGTGTTGGCCGCACCACGCAGCTTGGTGTTGTTGGCAAACTTGCTGAGGGTGCACTCAGTGCCGCTGTCCATGTTGCTGACAAAGATGTTAAACAGTGCCGGTCCCCATACTTGCCCCTGAGGAACCCCACTCATAGCTGCTCTCCACTTGGACATGGAGTCGTTGACCGCAGCTCTTTGAGTGTGACCACCCAGCCAATTTCTTATCCAGCGAGTGGTCCATCCATCAAATCCATGTCCCTCCAATTTAGAGACAAGGATGTTGTGTGAGACAGCATCAAATGCTTTTCACAAGTCCGTGTGGATGACGTCCATTGCTCTTCTGTTTTCCACCAACGGTGTAACCCCATTGTATAAGGCCACCAAATTTTTCAGGCATGATTTGCCCTTACTGAAGCCATGTTGGCTGTCACCAATCACCTCCTTATCTTCCATCTGCCTTAGCATGGTTTCCAGGAAAGTCTGCTCCATGATCTTGCTGGGCGTGGAGGTGGGACTGACTGGCCTGTAGTTCCTCAAGTGTTTCTTTTTTCCTTTTTTAAAAAAGGGGGTTATGTTTCCTCTTTTCTAGTCACTGTGAACTTCGCCAGACTGCCATGAATTTTCAAATACGATGGATAGTGGCTTAGCCACTTCTTCTGCCAGTTTCCTCAGGACCTGCGGATGCATCTCATTAGGTCCATGGACTTGTGCACCTTCAGGTTCCTTAGATGGTCTCAAACCCAATCGTCTCCTGTAGTGGGTGGTTCTTCATTCTCCCAGTCCCTGCCTTTGCCTTCTGTGACTTGGGCGGTGTGGCTGGAGCAGTTACTGGTGAAGACTGAGGCAAAAAAGTCATTGAGTATGTCAGCCTTCTCCATATCCCAGGTAACCAGGTCTTCCATTTCCTTCCGGATAGGGTGCACGTTTTCCCTAGTCTTCCTTTTATCACCAACATGACTAAAATAAGTGTGTAAAAGCTTTGATATGGCCTTTTTTTGTGGAAAAGATAACATTTTTTCTAATTTAGTTCAGACACGAAATAGAATTCAGTACTCAGTCCCAAAAGGGTCAATAGGCCAAGAAAAGAGCTCAGTCTAAAAATAGAATTTTTTGCATTTCTGTCTCAAGCAGCTTCTCTTGAATTTGTGGATTTCTAGGCTCTTAGCAATCAAAGCTTGCATAGATTTTTATGAGATATTAGCACAGATATCACAGATAACAGAACAAATCAATTGAGAACAGACAGCAATCATCAAAACACTAATGAAAAATTCTCTAGTACAAACTGTTTATGTAAGACTTAATTCTAAATATTTATGCAAGCAGCATCAAATACAAATTGAAAGAGAGTAAGTCCCACAGATGCAATGCTGACTGTAAAGGCCCGTAGGATCCAGCTCTGCTGAGCAGATACATTCTGCTTTTAAAAAGTTAGCAGCTGAACCTGACACATGGAAAATCCATGTGACTCAACATTTGCTCAGAAAAGAGAAGAAACACACATGGCAGCTAGTTTCCCAGGCAACCCTGAATCTCTGGGAGTATATCCTAAAGAATGATTTTTCTCAGAGTCTTTTTCAGGAGCAAACTATTGTTATGTAATGGTAAGTTACAGAATGCTTTTCTGTTTGAGCTAAATTAGATAATTTCTGCAGTGTCTTCCCAAATGCTTCCCAGATGCCTCCCAAATGAATTAGGTGGGAATGAGTTTCTTATGGGCCTCACAGATTCTTCTGGCTTTTACAAATTTTTTTGGTAGGTTTTTATATCAGTTTGCCTAGTTTGGGTAGGATAAGATTGCCCTCCTCTCATCCTTTCTGCCCTTTTGTATTTATGATTGGAAGAGACTGTTTTCTAGGTGTTTTTTTTTCTTTCCCAGAAAACATGTCTTGCAGAAGTCTCTGATGGTGGTGACATTGAGTTAGTCATACTTCTGTTAGAATCTGGTTTAGAAGATCCCCTGAGAATATTTTGTCTCACAGCTCCAGTTTGACCATGTTTTTCCTAAAGGAAAAATATATGAATAAGCACTGAAAAAAAAAAAATCACTGAAACAAACAGTCATTGCTGCTTAAGCACAGGGAGGAAGGTGCTCTGACAGATGAGAATATGTGCTTTTTAAGTTTAATTTTCTTGGCAAAATTTTGCTTGAAGGCTGTCCTTTTGTTGACGAACAGCAATGGCTATAAGCCAGTTGTTGCTGAAAACTTTAGGTAGAGGTAGAGGTAGAGGTATATACACACACACAGAGGCACGCGTGCACGCACTCCACCTACTACATAGTTCATGTGCGGTGAATCTGACTTGTCCCTAGAAGACCTGATCAGCAATATCCTGTGTTCTCTGATCTGTCCAGTGTATCTGGGAACACTCATTCTAGACAAGAATTTAAGTGCGAAGGGAATACAAGTTATTCATCTAGTACAAGAAAAAGTGTCTGATGAAAACACTGATGTTGTGGGTTAACCCTGGTGGGCAGATAAACACCACACAGTCACTTGCTCACTTCCCTCCCGCACCCTCACCAGGATGGGGGAAGAGGAAAGGAAGAATAAAAAACCCCAAATGGGGGTAATTAAAACTAACAGAAAAATATATTAATAATATTAATAAATGTTTAATAAGTGAAGGATAAGTGGAAGAAAAGAGAATAAAACAAAACAAATGATGCAAAGGCAATAACTCACCACCTCCCATGGGTAGCCAGTTCCTGAGCAAAAGATGGGTAACCCCCTAGAATCCCCTCTTTTCCCTTTTATTGCTGAGCATGACATTATATGGTGTTTTGGGTTTGTGTGGCAGGGGTTTTGGTAGCGGTGGAGGGGCTGCAGGGGTAGCTCCTGTGAGAACCTGCTCAAAGCTTCCCCAGCAACAAGTCAGACCCGCCTCTGGCCAAGGCCGACCCAATCGGTGATGGTGGTAGCGCCTCTGGGAGAACAGATTTAAGAAGGGAAACCTGCAGTGGGGAGGAGATTGGAATGTGAGAGGAACCCCTCTGCAGACACCGAGGTCAGTGAGGAAGGCGGGGGAGGAGGTGGGCCGGAGGAGGGGATGCCCCTGCAGCCCGTGGTGAGACGGCAGGCTGTCCCCCCCAGCCCATGAAGGGGAGCGGGGGAGCAGATGCCCACCTGCAGCCCTGGGAGGACCCCACGCCGGAGCAGGGGGATGCCCCCCAAGATGGCTGTGACTCCATGGGAAAGCCCACGCTGGAGCAGTCTGTGACTGAAGGACTGCAGCCCATGGGAAGGGACCCCACGCTGGAGAGGGGAAGAGTGAGGAGTCCTCCCCCTGAGGAGAAAGGAGCAGCAGAGACAACTTGTGATGAACTGACCGCAACCCCCATTCCCTGTCCTCCTGTGCTGCTGGGGGGAGGAGGTAGAGAAAATCGGGAGTGGAGTTGAGCTGGGAAGGAGGGAGGGGTGGGGGAAGGTGTTCTAAGGTTTGGTTTTACTTCTCATTAACCTTGGTTTGATTTGATTGGTAGTAAATTAAATTGATTTTGTTTTTTCCCTAAGTTGAGCCTGTCTTTTGCCCATGACCATAACTGGTGAGTGATCCCTCCCTGTCCTTGTCTCGACCCACAAGCTTTTCTTTATATTTTCTCCTCATCCCACTAGGGCCAGGGTGGGAAGAATGAGTGAGTGGCTTTGCGGTGCCTTGTTACCAGCTGGATTTAAACCATGACATATGGTATGGAATATCTCTTTGGTTAATTTGGATCATCTGCCTGATTGGGTCCCCTCACAGCCTCTTGTGCACCCCCTAATCTATTCACTGGGGAGACACAGTGAGGGTCTTGATGTTGTGCAAACACTGTTCAGCGAAAGTTAGAACATTAGTGTGTTATCAGCACTGTTTTAGTCAAAAATCTAAAACGCGGCACCATATGAGCTGCTATGAAGAAAACTAAGTAGTAGTAAAATACTTAGTAGAAAACTAAGAAGTATCCAAGCCCACTACAAGTGAATAGATTATTGATGGCTAGAAGGCTTGTTTAAGCAAAAAAGAATAGCTTATATATCACTGCCAGGATGTCTATTCCTGTAAAGTCACATGAGCTGTTCTGCATTTGAGTGGTTCATAAGCAACTGGATGTTTTTTTCCCAGGCACAGGTTGGTAGGATGTATATAGGTATTTTTAAATGAGTTTGGCATTCCAATTTTTTTGCCTTAGCATTTTACAGGCAAGCCCCCTACAAGGGTGACTGGAAAGTATATTCATAGAAAATTTGATTAAGTACATCTTAGTTCAGTAAAAATAGGCTAATTTTCCATTACTGTAAATTGCTTTTTTTTTTTTTGCAATTTCTCCAATCAAAGGCACAGAAGTTAATAAAACAGTTACAATTTTGAATAGTCAAAATAAATGCTTGCAAGCTAGCAATGGGACAATAATTCCTCTCATGAACCATTTGTAGAAATAGCTGTAAAGAATTCATACATTTGAAAAATGAAAAGGAGCAGCATTTTTTGGTGGTTTTTGTGAGGGATAAATTAACATTTTTATGGTAGTATATATCTTCTACACAGAATTCTGTCAAGGATACCAATGCCAGTCTCTTGGTACAGTAAAATTAAAGGATAGTTGCCTTCTTTTCCATTAAAAGAAAACAAAAAAAAAATTAAAAAGATGTTTTATTTTCTTCTTAAATGTATTCTCATTTTACCATACCCTATCCAGATTGATTACTCCATAAGCAGCATCATGTCTGTAAAGACTGAATCATGGCTATTTGCTCTCCAATATATCTGACCTGATAATACACTGAGGCAATCTTTCCCTTTATATGAAATGGCTTAATGTTTGCTGTGTCAACAAAGATATGTCTCAATAGTAGATACTTACATGGGTCTTCTTCAGAAAAATGCGTTTTTGAAATGTGTCTATAAATTATACAGTACTACTTCTACCTTTTTTTTTTTAATTTTTCATAAAATGTTTGGTAGTCTTCTTGTCATTAAAATAGCAGTTCTTCCATTCAGGTTGCTATATTCTTCAGTCAAAAAGTGTTAAAGTGTCCAGAAATTAAATATGTCAAAAGTAAGTGGACCTAGATCTTCCCTGGCACCCATCTAACTACACAGAAGAATTAGACCACAGGCAGTTGTTGATGGTATTAAAGTGGATTAAGGTGTTGCTGTCCCATACATTTCTCACCAGTTTTCTGTTGACAGTCACAGCTGAGACTGACATGCTTTATATGTATCTTTCACCCAGTTCACTCAACTTAATCTGGATTTTCTATGAAGACTGTTTCAGATATCCAAAAGAGGGACAGCAGCAAACAGCTGAATGCCACTGATATCTTGAACTGACACTGGTGTTTATACAGCAGTTACCTGATGATGCCATTTCACTTCTCTTACACCTGACCAGTGAGTTCAAGACACAGAGTTTATGTTTCCATCCACAGCAAAGAATCAAGGTTGCAGTATTCACTGATGGCTTGTGTAGAGATTAAATTATATCCCTAGCAAGGTCAAGGGAAACAATTTCCCCACTGACCTCCATTGAGCCAGGAAAGACCAAGAAGTCATGCTTCTTGAAACCTCTTCACTTGCCTTGCCTTGCCTTGCTTTGCCTTCCCTGTGTCCCCCTGCCCTCCACTTCCCTTACCCTTACTCTGTTTATTTTTTACTTTTTTCTTTCCTTTTTTTTTTTTTTTTAAGAGATTAAAGCATGAACATTCTCAGGTTTAAGAATAAATTATTCATATATTTTGAGAAAAAGAAATGTACTGTATAGTATCACTATTTCCTAATAAATCTTTCTTAGGTTTCTCAAATAGAACTGGATTTCTATTTTGTATTGTATCTCCTATGGAGAATGAAATGTAATGCATTTTCATATATAAAGAGAATTCTTTGAGTCCTTGTTTCAGATTTGTTGATCATGGTGACAGCATGAGGACACAGACAAAGGAAGAAGCATACTGGTGATTACAAACAGCCTTGCTATGTCATCACAACTATAAATGAATCAAATTTTGCATCAAGAACTACTATTTAAGTTGCTTATATCCACTCCTTTAATCAGGCGACCATATAAAAATATTTCTGCTTTGTTTTTTACATATATTCTTCTAATTTCCAGTATAAATTAATCTATGTCATCTACCTGGACATGTGCAAAGCATTTGACACTGTCCTACAAAACATCCTTGTCTCTAAATTGGAGAAACATGGATTTGACGGATGGACCACTCGCTGGATAAGGATTTGGCTGGATGGTCGCAGTAAGGAGTTGTAGTCAACACCTTGATGTCCCAGTAGAGACCAGTAATGAGTGGTGTTCCTCAGGGGTCAGTATAGGGACTGGCGCTGTTTAACATCTTTGTCAGCAACATGGACAGCGGCACTGAGTGCACCCTCAGCAAGTTTGCCAACAACACCAAGCTGCGTGGTGCGGCCAACACGCTGGAGGGAAGGGATGCCATCCAGAGGGACCTTGACAGGCTTGAGAGGTGGGCCCATGCAAACCTCATGAAGTTCAACAAGGCCAAGTGCGAGGTCCTGCACATGGGTCGGGGCAATCCCAAGCACAAATACAGGCTGAGCGATGAGTGGATTGAGACCAGCCCTGAGGAGAAGGACTTGAGGGTGTTGGTTGATGAGAAGCTCAACATGACCCAGCAATGTGCCCTTGCAGCCCAGAAAGCCAACCGTATCCTGGGCTGCATCAAAAGAAGCGTGACCAGCAGGTCGAGGGAGGTGATTCTCCCCCTCTACTCAGCTCTTGTGAGACCCCACCTGGAGTACTGCATCCAGCTCTGGGGCCCCCAACATAAGAAGGCCATGGACCTGTTGGAGCGAGTCCAGAGGAGGGCCACGAAGATGATCAGAGGGCTGGAGCACCTCTCCTATGAGGACAGGTTGAGAGAGTTGGGGTTGTTCAGCCTGGAGAAGAGAAGGCTCCGGGGAGACCATATAGCAGCATTCTAGTACCTAAAGGGGTTCTACAAGAAAGCCAGAGAGGGACTTTTTACAAGGCCATGTAGTGATAGGACAAGGGGTAATGGCTTCAGACTGAAAGAGGGTGGATGTAGATGATATGTGAGGGTGGTGAGGCACTGGCAGAGGTTGCCCAGAGAAGTTGTGGATGCCCCATCCCTGGAAGTGTTCAAGGCCAGGTTGGCTGGGGCTTTGAGCAACCTGGTCTAGCGGAAGGTGTCCCTGCCCATGGCAGGGGGGATAGAACTAGATGATCTTTAAGGGCCCTTCCAACCCAAACCTTTCTATGCTTCTATGATTCCACGATGAAATGAGTTGCAGACGAGTCAGGCAGCTGTTCAGCAAAGGAGTTTGTGTGTGTACCTCATGTCGTTACAACAGGTTTCATTGAATGCCAGGAAACAGCTCGCATGATTACCTGGGCATCTAGGGTGGTATAAGATTTTTTAGGCTGTAGCAGACATCTGCACAGCGACAGCACACATCTTGTGAGGTACCGGTATCCTAAATTTGTACCTGGAATCTAAATGGTATACTGCAAGGCATCTATTGCCTTATTATATCTATGTTTATATAATAATAATTATATAAATAATAGACATATAAAAAAATAAAAATAATCCTCTAGATATTTAAGCTTATAGTCAACTTCTAATGATATACTACCAGATACCTACTACTAGGTTTCTACCTATAACAGGAACTGTACTTAAGACAGAAATCTTCTTCCCATTTGAAAGCAGCTTCTGAAAAAAAAAAAAAATCACAGAAAAAACAAGACATGCATATCATGGCATATGAAACTGCACCAACTGCTTAGTTCCTATTTCTTTGTTTCAAGAAACATTAACCAAGACATAGTCCCTATCCAAAGCAAAAGCAACATCGTTTCTCCTGCATGTTTTTGAAGGTGATTCAGTTTGACAAGTCATAACTAACAAAGTAACTGTTGTTTAAAAAATGAATGAACACAGAGAAATCTAACTGCAGAGATAAAAAGATCGTTGTGATTTGTGTAAAAGAAAAAAAAAATTCAGCCTCTTATCTCACTGTTTCAGTTCCTGTTATAACAGTGGCAAAATAATAATGTTGTATTTATCACTGCTACTAATAGCCACTGCTGTGTCTATTATTGTTATCACGTTCTAGCCCATATCTGAATAAACTTACAAACCTCACCAGTGAGAAATGCAGTGGTGCTGCAGAGCTTTAGTGCCAGCTGTACTGGAACTTTACAAGTCATGGTGAAACATTCAGTCAATTTGGTGAAAGACTAATAATCACAAACTGTAAGTGCAGAGAAGTTTCACTAAAAAGGCTTTAAACACACCTGAGCAATTATTTTCTCTTCACTGTAAACATCTTTTCACTTTCTCTGCTAATGTAATGTATCCAAGGAAATCACATACTCTTAAATTGATACTACACTTAAGGCTTACAAATAAATGAAAAGATAAGCAGCATTTGCGAGCACTTGTCTTCTCCTTTAAATCATTGGGTGTCAGGCTGTAAACTGGGATGAAACTTCAGAAATGGATTGTCAACTCCTCAAAAAGACTGTTCTTTTAAAGACTGTTCTATGTAAAAGAAGAGATTATAAATATTTAGCTATAGTGACATCAATATTCTAGTATAAATGCAGTGCACTATAAATGTTATTAAACTTTATTTGTGAGCAATAAAATGACTAGGAATGCTGAGTTTACATTCTCACCTTGTGTTACGACCCTGAAGTCTTAAGCCACAAGTCAGCAGCACACTTTGCTTGCTTATTCAGTTCAGGTTCACTAGGACTTAAATATGTGCAGAAATACTTTGTTCAATTACCTAAATCTCATTTTCAAATGTATTGAAAACCAAGTTTAGATTTTAAGATCTTTGTAATGATTGTGAGCATTTGTGGAAAACAATGCAATAGAACTTCATTATTAGCTAGCTATTTAGGTGCCTGATATACATACACAGAGACAAAGAGCACTTTTCAAGCCAGATGGCCAAATTCTTAGCAGCCAGAATATCTTTTGGTTTCATTGTTTCCTTCAGATGATCTGCACTGATTACCTGACTTTATGCAGTATGTCTGAAGAGGAGTACAGAAATGTAGTTTGTTTAGAGTATTTGTTGTTTTGTTGTTATTTTTTTAACTTAACAAGACTTTCCCTTTCTTATGAATTCTTCAACACCTATTTTAAGATGGAATGACTCACACTCTGGAGTTCCCATTTCTCACCCCGAGAATCTGGGTGACAGTTCAGAATAAACACTTCCAGATTGCTACAGGTAAGTGAGATGAGTTCAGCCTGTTATAACTGAATGCATTCAGCAAAGTTGAGCCATGAAAGTATATAACAATGAGGTCTTCCAAAACTATCTAATGTTTCCAACCAAATCTCATTACAGTCAGGTCCAAAGCATGTCAACATTTTCTTTTGACTTGAGAGACAAAAATCTGAGGTACTGTTATACCGATAGCTGCAAGCTGTGCATAATCTTGCCCCCATCTAAATTATCTCCTACGGTTCCATATTAGCAGCCTGTGTGAACATGGGCAGTCATGCAGTTCACATCAAGTGTCAGTATTCTGTAGGAGACAATATTCTGTTTCCTACAGTGCCTGTAAGCGGATGGCAGATTGAGAACATACATGATACTTTCCCCTTAATACTCTCCTAGCTTCTGCATATTTTCAGCTCAGAGGATTCTCTGAGTCTGATACAGTCTGTCTGTTTATTAACATTTACTGGATCTCCTGCCAAAATGCTTGTCCAGTCTACTCTGAACACATGTAAATGTTTTGCCTCCGAAATTCCCCTGGCAAACAGTCCCACAGGTCTGCCACCCACAGCATCAAGAAACACCTTTTGCTTGTTCTGAGCCTGGCTTCTGTCATCTTCATCTGATGATGCCTAGTTCTTGTATTAGAAGAAACAGTGAGCAGTCAATCCCTACCCACCGTCTCTACATCAGGCATGATTTTTGTCTTATTTCCTGCAAAGTAATTTCTTAGTCCTTCTATGAAAGTTATCCATATCATAATTGCTGGCCTTCTGTGAACTTTTGCCAGCTTTGCTGTGTCATTTTTGAGGAGGCCAGAAATGCACACATTAACTGGGGTGTGCATGAACTGTGATTTTGTACAGTGGCATAATGATGGTCTTTTTTATTTCTTTATTCCTTTCCTTGTAACATCAAATATATGATTTATTTTTCCACTCCTTGCAAGCACTGAGCTGATATTTTCATCTGTCACAAACACAAAGACTTACTCCAATGGCAACTGGCAGCATAGACCCTATCATTTTATGTGTGAAGCTAGGTTTGTTTTCCCCCACATACATTACTTTGTATTTATCCCCAAAGAACTGACTTCTTTTTTATTATTATTATTTTTATTTCATCTGCTGTTTTATTACTCAGTCACTTTTTAAGATCAGGCTGCAATTCTTCACAGTCAGACCTCATGCTTACTGCCTTGGCCTTTGAATTCCTTTATTGTGTGCAAACATGGTCACCTCACTGCTCACTACCTTTTCCAGGTCACTTATGAGTATGTTGAACATTACAAGTCCCAGTCTCTGTGGAATACCACTGGCAACTTTCCTGTATATGAGATTTAATTATTTGTTTCTACCTTCTTTGCTACCTTTTAACCATTTATTTACCCATATTAGAACCTGCCTTTTCTGTTGTTTAATTTCCCCCAAAGTGTTTTGCACTACACCTTATGAAAAGCCTTTTGAAAATTGAAACAGAGTATACCAAGTATATTATCCTTGTCCACAAGTGTTTTGAACTCTTAAAAGAACTTGAAGAGGTTTGTAAGATAAGACTTCCCTTTGTGGAAATCATATTGATTCTTCTCAAGTAGCTTCCATTTATTCAGATCCCAGCTAATTCAGTGTCAACACACTCTTTATTAATTTGCCTCCAGATTTTCAGGTCTGCACTTCCCTAGGTCCCCCTGATATGTTTCTTTTTAAGGATTGTCACCCCATTTGCCACTCTCAAGTCTTCAGATATTAAGAGTTAGATGAGACACATGGTACCTCTATAGTGGTACTATTTCATCCTCGAGTACTGTTGGGCCTTGTGGGTGAATACCATCCAATGCTGGCCATTTGTTAGTTTTACTCTGCTTCTACTTACCATGATCACCTTCCACTGGTACTGTTACTTCAGTTTCAGGTTGATCCTTTATTAAACCCCATCTCCAAACCCCACAAAATACTCTAGCATGGGAATCTCCCCAGGTTTTTCTACACTGAACACTGATACAAAAACTTTATTTCTCTCCTCTGAAGTGGTGGTGTCCTCTCTGATCATATTATCATTGGTGGGCATGTCTCCAAAGACTATCTCAGGGCCTTTTTGCTCTTGTTGATTTTGATGGTTTAGGTTAGATTACAGTTTACATTAGATTCTGTATTTACCTAAGGAAAAAGCCACCCAAAAGTTGTCTAGTCATGGAAATTAGTTCTAATTTGAAAGTTTGTATCTGACAGTAATTCATTGCCATAGTGCAAAGCACAATCCCTTTAGTAAGAAAACAAAAATCCTCTTTCCAAATATCTAGAAAGAAATAAATGCTCCAGAAATTGGAAGAGAAATTACCTTGTGAATTAACAACTATTTGAAGACGTATTATTTTAAACCCATGTTGTACAATTGCTTCATGTAACAGTAAATCTTTTTTTTTTTTTAAATTCATTTTCAATAGGACAGGCTACTGAGATTAGTTTAAGAACATTCAGATGTCTTTGACAAGAGAGAGGAAAAAAATGGTGTGTACCCAGGAACAAAAAAAGGAGAAAAGAAAAGAAACAAAGTGAATTTTGCTAACTATTAAAAGAAACAAAGCTTCTTTTCTAAACTCAACACAAAGTGTTTTCCAGTATCACCCTTGTACGACTGTGCATTGTATTTGGCAAGATATTACTGTCAATTCACATTCAGGACATACATCTTGTGTGTGCAAGATATAGTCCTACAATGAATTATGAATCCATCTCTTTCCTTCAGGGTTTGTTTTTTGATTTTTTTTTTCCTTGCTTTTAAATATTTATTGTAAATGGACTTGGAGAAAAGTGTAGAAATGTCAGTTATAATCTGCTTTTTGCATACTGGGGAAGCCCTAGAATGCAAGTCATCTTTCATATCCCTCTTGCATCCTTCCTGTTGGCCTTTGGAGTGCCTTGGAGCTGACTGAGGAATTTTCTCACCCTCCCAATCATTTTGAGTCAACATGGTTTGCTCTTTTACGTGCCTGTCATTTCATATGGTTGCTAAGTAATGTAGTGGCACAAACTGGCAGCCTTGGGAATAGGAACGCTAGGACCAGTGCCAGAATTACCTCTGCTCTGTAATAGAATAATGTGCTATCAGCTACTCCACTTGGGAAGCTATAGTTGTCACCTTGAAGTGAACTTTCCCACTGCTTTTAAATGAAAGTTTATCTTTTCCCTCATGTCGTGGTTTAACCCCAGCTGGCAACTAAACACCACAAAGCTACTCGCTCACTGCCCCCCTCCCAGCAGGATGGGCGGAAGAGAATTGGAAGGGAAAAAGTAAGAAAACTCATGGGTTGAGATAAGAACAGTTTAATAATTGAAATAAACTAAACTAATAATAATAATAATAATGAAAAATAAAATAACAAAGAGAGATAAATAAAACCCAAGAAAGACAAGTGATGCAAATGAAAACAATTGCTCACCACCAAAAGACCAATGCCCAGCCAGTCTCCCAGCAGTGGCCCTGGCCAATATTCCCCCTAGTTTATTGTTGAGCATGATGTCATATGGTCTGGGATATCCCTTTGGTCAGTTGGGGTCAGCTGTCCCGGCTGTGTCCCCTCCCAACTTCTTGTGCCCCCCCCCAGCCTGCTCACTGGTGGGGTGGGGTGAGAATCAGAAAAGGCCTTGGCTCTGTGTAAGCACTGCTTAGCAATAACTAAAACATCCCTGAATTATCAACACTGTTTTCAGCACAAAACCAAAACATAGCCCCATACTAGCTGCTGTGAAGAAAACTAACTTTACTCTAGCCAAAACCAGCACACCTCAAGAAGCAGAAGTGATGAAACTTGATGTTCTGGCCTCAGAAAAGAGGTGGAAAAAAGCATCAGATAAAACTGAATAAGCAACACTGCTCTATGTTCTGAATTAATTCTTACCGTTCTCTTAAGGCACTGCCTGTGTTTCACTGAGCGGATTAGGTTCTCTGACAGGGTAAAGTGGGCAAGTTCACTGACATTTCTGAAGCTCTGAATCTTTATAGTTGCTCTGAATTTGGCATAGAACTAGTGCAGGCTTTCACTCAGGCAACCAGAGCTTTGGATCTCAGTAATTGGGATGACTTCAAGGAGGATGTCTGGCAGGCTGTTTCTTTCAGGAGCAAAAATCAGACATTTTCCTTCAGAGAACACAGTTTGTTCAGAAGTCTAGTTTCCTCAAGATCAGGAGAAATCTACAGGCAGAAGAAACTTCCTGGCTTATAATTAAAGCCTCTGCCTAGTGAGTGCTTTGGACAAAAGATTTATTTGTAGGTAGGAGTTTTGTAGGGGGTGGTTATGTGGGTTTTGGGGGTTTTTTGGAGGTTATGTTGATGACTAAGGTTATGGTTTCTTGGCCTTATTACTCCATGTGCTTCCCTGGAGTTTCTGTTGCTTCTTTGAGACACGCAGCAGGAACTAAATCTACTCCTTGCATTGGTATTTCTTACTGAAACTCCTAGGCACACTCTTTGTCTGAACCATGTGGCAGCGAAAAACTGCTGGGGTGAAAAAACACCTAGTTTATGAACACCTGCTGATGGCTCCTCGGTGCTTGCAAATCCACAATAATTTTATTGAAATTATAGAATATAACTTTGTCATATATGTTGATTTTGCAAACATACTTACAAATAAAATATATAATTGTTGGGGCATGGTGTCTCTCTTTTTCACTCAGAAGCCTAGGGAATAATTACACAGCACCACTTTGCCAAAAATCTGAAGTGTTCCTTAAAACTCTCCAAGGAGAGTTCTAGGTAATACCTTACTTCAGCAAAGAGTTTTCCTTGTCTGTAACCTCAGTAGCTGAGAAAAATACAGTTTTCTAACTCTGTTTTGGCCATGCCTTTAGGTGTAGAGTATAGAAATGCTTTTACATAAAAAGTACTTCTAATCTATGTTCTGTCTCTTATATATGGCACATTCAAGATGTCACTTTTATCTTACAGAAGATAGAGAAAAAAATGATTACCAAATTCCCACCACTGTTTCATTTTTCTGCTCATGCCTGGCACCATGGCTTATTGTAGGCTCAATGCCTACAGTCACATTAACTGCTCATTTGCATCTCCCAGTTCACATAAACTTTTGGCCCTATCAGTCAAGATGGGAGAAATGAGGAGGAGTGTATGTTGATGCACATACACAACAGAGAGGGCTTCCCCTGATCACTGTGAGTGCAGTGGCCATATGGTGCATGCACTATTGATTAGGGATGTGGAGAACTCTGTTATGGTCTGCAGAACTTACTGGTAGAAGAAAAACACAACCAACATGGAGATTCACAGCCTAATTTTTACTGTCACTTCCAAGTAAAACTAGACTTTGAGGTCTACAGTTCACAGAAAACATGGACAGCTGAGTGCGCTGCTCGACAGCTTTTGTGTGCATGAGGCTTAGATCCCTGAATTCATAACAGTCAGCCACCCAGCAGCTGTGTAACACTGGAGTGTTACACATACCTAGAGATGTATGTGAGATGATGACAATAACATTAATAAGGTGTTTGAAAAAAAAAAAAGTTCCTTCTGTTGAAAAGAAAAATAGAAGTACTGCAAACTGAAGAAAATGGTTTTACATCTTTAAAGAGCTTTATTATACAAAGGTATCCATAAGCCAGCATGAATCATGACATGTAACAATTGAGTTTTGTAACAGAAGTCAAAATCAATTTAAGAAGCAAGACAAACATGAGCAAAATACAAAGCCTTATGGAAAACATATGGATTTTTTTATTTTACATGGCTGCGCATCATGCTGCATTTTATGGCTGCCAAGAAAAACTCCCAAATGCTATGAGGGAGACTAAAGTAGTAATTTAAATTCAGCCTTTTAGAAAGTGTCTGAGAGATTCCCAGTAAGGAAGTATACTGTGATGTTCCTCTCACATCACAGTAAAAAGGCTCTAAAGCTAAAAAAAGATGAATTCTTGCAAATTGAAAAGGTCAAGAATTTAAAATAAGATATTGTAGAGGAACCAAAAGCTGAGGAAGGAAGCTCCAAACACAAACTCAGCTGCCTACAGGCACCAACAGCCCTGGTAACTAACAGTATTGCATTCTGCAAAGTAAATTTCACAACCACTACTGAGTAGTTAGCTGAATAAATGAAAATAATTCTCATGCAACATGAAGATTTGCATCACCTATACAAGACTGAAGAGTTTTTGGAAGAGTTTGCAAAGATAATATAGAACCCATTGTCGCGTCCCAGAGTTGGAGCGACTCAGGTTTGTGGATTTCCTTTGTCAGAATTAAGGTGAAACGACACCAGGGGAGTTCAAACAACAATCAACATTTATTCAACCTAGATAACCTTGCCCAAGTACAAGTGAACTTATCAATATGAACCTTGCAACATGTCGTTAAGCCGCTGTTTGAGAAGAGAAGGGAAGTATAGAAAAATGAAATGGAAAAAGGAACATGAAACTGTGTCAGAAGGAGAGCCCTCCCGTTGAGTCACGAGGTTCAGAGCAGACCCCCTTGCTTTCTGGACTCCTTCTCAGAGAGGAGCCCAGGGGCGGCTAGATCCACTCCTAGTCTCAGACTTGGTCAACGGTTTATGTTTAAAAGGATGAGGTGTAGGGACTGTGGAAAAGAGAGAAGAAAAAGAGGGAGGGAGAGAAAGAGAGAAAGAAAGAAAGAGAGAAGGAAAGGGTTTCACCAGTCCTGGGTCCAGCGTTGGTCCAGCCAGCGTAGAGATCCAGTTCCGGAGGGCGCGCCCTGAGAACTCGTTCTCCCTTCTTTTATAGCGTGTTAGTCGATGGTCTCGACATGCGCAGTCCCATTCCTGGGGTTCTCTGGAATCGGTCGGAGAGCTTTGGGGGGGGGGGGTTCATCGCAGAGTTGCCTCTCTTTTTCTGCTGGCATGACCGCTTAAGATAGAAGCACAGTCCCATCCTCCGTGGGGCCTCCTCCTCCAAGCGCATATGCTGTGCTCCTTCTCCTGGTCACTTAAGATAAGGAATTGCGGCTTTGGAGAAGCACGGTCCCACCCTCCGGGGGGCCCTCTCCTCCGGCCACATTGTCCTGTTCACAAAACTCCAGCATTTTTACAGAGGCCGTTTTCTCCACCAAAGTTCTTTAACGAATGTTTGAGACATTGACTATAATTTGTCCGACCGTCACACCCATTTTATGGCTTTGCCTCAGCATCATAGTTGATTATGTTGACCGGGTAAATGGAAGGAGTCTGACTAGTTCTGGAAGAATCCTACAGGCCCCACATTAAAATACTCCAGTATAATTTATGAATAGAGGTCTGATGTTCAAAACACTTACAGTGTCAAACCTTTCCCCTTCTCACTGACCTGAAAGGATGCTTCTATATGGGATCTCAAAGGAAGCCTCATCAGTATTTGTCATTTAGTTCACGCTTGAATGTCCCTGACTGTGTACATACAGGTTTCCTCAAAATAGCTTGTTTGCTGCAGTGATGAAAAGAGACCGAGGCTCCTAACAATGAGCCTGTGGTACTCCTGTATCTGAGTAATTATCTTCAAAAAGGAATAGGGACCTTCAGTTCCTGCCTGATGCCCAAGTGATGTAGAGAAGTCCAGCCATGGTCTGGAAACTGGCCTTCAATCACTTACCTCAATCATACTGATTTCATACAAATAATTAGGGACTTTTTGGTAGCTTCATCTATACTGTTTGGAAGCCTATTTGTCAGTCAGAAAGAAAGTTGCAGCTCACTAGCTCTCCCCAAGCACACGCTCTTGGAAGAGGCTAGCAAATCACATTTCCATGGCAACACAGTTTCCAGAGTCTCTGCTACAAACAAAGGTAAAAAGTGTTGAACACAGTTCATGGTACTGAATAAGCCAAGCCACTAGCTGTAGCAAGCTATATGTCTGCAGAACTTAGCAATTTTCCCAATTCAGAGTAGGGACAAGTATTAGCAAGACTTGTTCAAGCCTATCCTGTGGCTGGAGAAAGCAAGCAGGGAGCTGATGAGGATCATACTGCCCTTCCTCACACTGAGGAGTTTTACCCACTTCAGGGGTTCAAGGTCTAATCAGTACTGCTTGTATGAGCTCAGAAGGGAACGCATTTAATGCAGGCAGATGGAAGCTTAAGCCAACAAATCTAGAGACACTGAACCTTGCAAGTCTGCCCCCACCCCACCTTCTGCAGCATTCACTTAGAAAAGTCTTTCTTATTTGTTTGGTCTAGCTCCCTCTTCACATCCTCCATATCGCCCTCTTTTTCATTTCTGTGATCAAGCCCCATATTTTGTTTTCCTGCCTTAGCAAATCCCCTCACTACAGAATTTCTAAGTGAAATATCAAAACTCTCAAACAATAATTTCTGGCTTTAAAATGGCACTTTTCAGCCCTTCACTTTACTAAGTTGTAACTCTCCTGCCAAGCCTTTGCCTGTCCATTTAAATTCCAAGCTCTGCAGGAGAAGGTCCTACTGTATAGCTGAGTGATACCTGGCACAGTGGGATCTTAATAGCATACCAGTACTCAGTCATAAACACATTCGCAGTGTACTCATTGTCTCTTCACAGATAGAGGAAGGGTTGACAATGCTGTCAGTTGTTCCACCCTCTCCCCCTCTGCCTTCACCAGCCTTTGAAGGAGGAAAATGAATGAGACAACACAAAAAACTCACAGACAGCAGGGACAGAGGAGACAATCCCTTACCACAGACTCTCCCCAGCAGACTGTATTAAAAACCAGGTCATTTAGGAACACATCTAATCTCATTTTCAAAAAACAGCAAACGTTGCTGAGTCTACTACCTCTCTTGGTAAGTTAGTTCAGTGTTTAATTAACCTCACTGCTAGGAATGCCACCTTAATTTCAAGATTGAAAATTACACAGTTCTTTAACTTCCAGTTGATGGATCTTGTTATGCCTTTGTTATTAGCAAGAATGAAAAATGTTTTGGTACTACACATCTTTTCTATGTTGTTTTTTCTTTTTTTAACCAAAGTGAAGGCCACAAATGTTGATTAGATCATTTGTTCTGATTTTTCACAGGATATTAAATTTCACAGAGATCCCCTTATGGAGAAGCAAATGATTGTACTTAGAGCAAACTGTACCAGTCCCCAGGTGACCTAACTGCGATTTGGTAGGGAACAGGAGTGACTAAGATGTCATGGTCTTAATTCCTGCAATGATAAAGAACTGCTTGATAATTCTGGGAGATGAACTATGTCCTATTCAATAGGTGAATGGGTAGGGAAAAAAAATCAGCCTACTCTGTAGGAAAATGTCTTCCAGTCCTGAATGTGACACCTTTTAACCCTCAAGCACATGGGCAGGACACATAACTGGCTTCACTGTTTCATGTATCATCACCAGCTGCGGCCAAATTATTTTTGATGCTCAATAGAAAGAAAAAAACAAAGGACTGGTGGCATGTATAATCAGCTGTGCACTAGGGAATTCTACTTAATTATTGAAACTGATCTGCTGACGCCCTAAAAGATGAGATACACTTACAGTCAATGCCCTAATCAGGAATTTCAAGGATCATGAGTGTATGGAAGACAATACAGGCAATTTTCTTCTTCCCATGACCCACGGAGGAAAGAAACAGACAGTTTCCAAAACTCACAAATTTTGAGGTTTGCTGCCATCTCCATGTTTATTCAACTCAAACCACACACACAGTGGCACTAACATTTCTTTGTGAAACTGTGTTAAAGCAGATCTTTGTTTACCAACACCAAACCTCACTTTGAAGGCAATCACTTTAAGGTGGATAATTCTTTCCCTATCCCCATGGTAATTGCCGTCACTGCCAGGAAACTGCATCTGTTTTTAAAACTGTACTTATTTAACTTCACTCTCTAGCCATTTTTTTCATTTTATGCTTTTGTAAACAAGACTGAAAAGCCTTTTAGTAATTTGTGTCTCTTCCATTCAAAGCACAGAGGTCAAGTAATCTCCCAACCTTCTATTTGAATGTGATTGATTATTTTTTTTTACATTTTTTTTTCTGCCTCCTGGATCATTTGTTAGCTTTTCTTAAAATCTGTTCTATATCTGTGTTTGAAGTAGGCATCCTAGGTATATTTTACTAATGGTATGTAGAGTCAAGATCTGCCTATTCTGCTACCTTCTTCTATACCAAAGGATCATAGAAACATTTTTGACATTACAGAGTTCATCTTCTGCTAGTCATAAATGTCGATATCAATTTTTCCTCAGATCTTTACTTTCAAAGACTGAATTTCCCTCCTGCTGATACCATCTTTATCACTGAGGCTCTGAACTATTACCTTGCCTCTGAATGTATGAAAACACATTTTAGTGCATTGAGACCATTTAGCAATGTAATTTTGATCACTTTATAATAATATCTTGCCTTTGTCTTCATAAAAAATCAGCCTTTGAAATATGCAAGCTAAACCAGAAAACGCTTAAATCATCACTTTATTCACCAGCTAAAATATAGTCTACTTAAAAACGTATGCTGCATGTCCCTGTGGAAAATGTCTTGGAGAAAATCCAAGTGCAATGCCAACATGTACATCTTTATTATTCAAACATGTAATCTCATGAAAAGGAAGAAAAGTATTGTATCAGACAGGACCAAACTTCCATGAAACTATCCTGTAGAGTTTTATCTTCTGCTTCTTTATTTATAGAACTCAAGAGTAACTATTTTATCACTCTCAGATGACTTTTTTTTGTGTCATTCTTTGTTTCCATTTTAGTCTTCCAGTCCTTTAGTATTTTTCCAAGCTTTGCCAAACACTAACACAGTTCTTGGTGTGGCTAGTGCAACTAGTTCATTTAATGCTCTGATTAGGAAGCACTTTGGGCTCATTGATTTGAAAATGTTTATTTTTAACATCCTTTCCCTCACATCCTCCTTTGTCAAAACTGATAAATTCTATCCTCATCGGGTGGAGTGAATGTGTCTTCTGACATTCTTCTAAACATGGAGAACTATCTGTCAAATCTTTATACATAGTTTAGTCATCTTTTGTGGTTTTTTTCATCACCAATTAGCTATAGACCTCTACCTTACTGCAATATTCATGTTTTAAATTACTTAGAGCCTTAACTCTATTCAGTACTGACACCTGTTGGCTCTTTTATCTTCCCTCATCAGCCATATACATGTCTTAAATTATAATTTTCAGCATTTGCCATTTCCTTAACCTTTGATACATCTATTATCATTATTATTGTTGTTGTTGTTGTTATCTTTATTGTTGTTGCTTTCATATAAGCTTTTGATCACTACTCAGCATAAGTTTCTTACTGTTTGGAATTGTGTTTTTGGAGTCCATGAACAACTCTTACCTTTTATTTGAACTTTTCTACTTTAAATTGATGTTCTCAATCAGTTATGATTATTTTACGCTTTAGAAAACTTTTTTTTCTTTCTTTAAACTCTCTAAAGGTCTCTAAAGATAAATAGATAGACATAGAGACAAATAATTGTGATCAGTACAAAAGTCTTCATGCAAAGTAATATAAGCTAAAGAGTGACCATTAGTATCTAAGCAACTGACAATTTTTAGGTTGATGTTTAATTCTTGTTGTATGTCTTAAAGTGAGAGTCAGCACTGAAGGAGGGATTCAGTTTCAAATCAAAACACCTATACTTACATAGCTACATTTGAGTTGTTGTCTAAGTTCTCACCATAGTCAAAAGAGATATAAGCAAAGCAGTTAGGGGAGCAAGGAGAGCTATTCACCTAACCTGGAGGAGGATTCAGCTGTTGTCGTGGTTTAACTCCAGCCAGCAACTAAGCACCACGCAGCCACTCACTCACTTCCACCCAACCCAGTGGGATGGGGGAGAGAATCAGAAGGGAAAGAGTAGAACCCATGAGTTGAGATAAGAACAGTTTAATAAAACAGAAAGGAAGAAACTAATAGTGATAATAATAGTGATAAAATGACAATACTAATAAAAGGATTGGACTATACAAAACAAGTGAAGCTCAATTGCTCACCACTCACTGACCAATGCCCAGTTAGTTCCCAAGCAGCGATCTGACCCCCAAGCCGACTCCCCCCAGTTTATATGCTGGGAATGACGTCACATGGTATGGAATACCCTGTTGGCTACTTTGGGTCAGCTGCCCTGGCTGTGTCCTGTGCCAACTTCTTGTGCCCCTCCAGCCTTCTTGCTGGCTGGGCATGAGAAGCTGAAAAATCCTTGACTTAGTCTAAACACTACTGAGGAACAACTGAAAACATCAGTGTGTTATCAACATTCTTCTCATACTGAGTCCAAAACATAACACTATACCAGCTACCAGAAAGAAAATTAACTCTATCCCAGCCAAAACCAGGACAGCTGTTTAGATACCATTTTAGATAACATACACTGTCCAGTTTGGCCTCTCACAGCTGGTCCAGAAAGCAATTATTTTTCTATAGGTGATGTATCGTGTATCACAAATGTCAGCCCTGTGCAAACATATGATATATTGTAGGGCATTTCAAATGTTACCTACGCTTAAACAACAGAATCCTGTTCCCAAGAGGTTGCTCAGCTGAATAGCTCTCAACTCCCTGCCTTCAAGGTCTAAGATTACCTAAAGGGCATATGAGACATTTCTATGGCACTGGCAGTTAGGACACAACTTCTGGGAGACATCTGCCCTTCTGGAGCAGCAGCTGAAGGGAAAGGCCTCTCAAAATGCCATAAAAAGCCTGTAGGTGAGCAGCTAAATTAAGCCTTTGATCTCCATTGACCATAGGGAACACAGAAAAATGATACCTGCCCCATGTATGGACACCTAAAGATAGACACCTAATTTTAGATGACTCATTTGCAAACTGAATCTCACCATCAGTGACCCTATAATTAGGACAGTATTTTCCAAACTGATTATTATGTTTAAAAGTGCTAAGAAATTTTTATGCTGGCTGTATAAGATATCATGCAGCATTTCCTCATTATAAACCCTGATAAACCCTTTTTATAATCCCTATGTGATACAAAGAGATGTTTAAGGAACACTGGTGAGAAATCACAGGTATTCTAGCTACAATTTTACTGTTAGAACTCATTCATGAGTAGTTGAGCTCCAGCAGCTCCCAATTTTTAGATCTTCTTTTTCTTGTTTGCTTTCTGTGTGGAACTAATCTTCCATTTCCCAGACAACTCTAACAAACATGTCCAACCAAGTGCCTAATGTAGACCTATTTAATTCTATCTTTTACTAAAATTGATTCTCTTACACCTATTAATCACAATGTTCTTTGAATGCCTTCCCATCTGCCCTTACGTTCTGAAGGTATTAAAATTAAATGCTGTTTCAATTGCTGTAATGAATCTTTCAAATAAAATATCTGCTGAAAAAGCAGATACTTCCTCTCATACAGTGGTGGTAATTAAGAAGTAGGTGTTTGCTTTGTGAGTTTTGCTCTGTGAAATGAACAGTCTTAAACAGTACACAGTCTTTTTTCCGCTTTCTGCATTAAGATTTTCTTTGATCAGTGACATTTTGTATTTGGCTTTTTTTGGCTATTGTCAGAGCTTTTTGGTTGTTTTCTGTATCCAAGATCAAAAATGAAAAAATCTCTTGAAGAGGCTAGTAAAGACAGGCTTCATCTATTTACTTCTTGAAATATTTACATATTGGAAAAGTAGCTACAGTAGAATTGCTTATATGAACTAAGCTCTGCGACAATAAAGATCTGATCCAAAAGGTGCCTAACTCACTGATGCCAATGCAGGTGATTAAAAGTGAATTAAACATATCAGTCCTTCACCATTTATTTTTTGTATTCGCTGAATAATTGGAAGGAAACTCACTCTTCCCCTCTTTATGTCTGCCTTGAGCATGGCAAAAGTTGGAAAAGCATTTGTATGCAAGAATAGTTCAGAAAGTTTTCATTACAGACTATGTGTTTTGCAACATCAGTTGTAAAGCAGGATAGCAGGAAACAACAGATGCTCATGACAACATGGGAATGTAAAAGCAGGATCTAGTACTCTAAAAAAACTCCTTATATGCAACATCTTGAATTGAGGAAAAGGAATCCTAGGGGACCTGCTGTTTTCCTCAAACATCACCAAATGTTTTTCCAGCATCCCTCTACGGTTTGGTTCTACTTTCATGCACAGTATAGCTGAGCACAGAGTGTTTCACATAGATTAATTTAAGTGAAGAAGACATGGTTTCTTGTGGCCATAAATAAAAACAGTAAAATAAATACATAGATAGCTAGGCAGAGAGCTAGGCAGACAGGTAACTATGCACAGAATATAGTTCTGCTCAGTGCCTGTGACTGATAAACATCTGAAACACAACACTAGAATCCAGGGAACTTGCTATTCCCCCGTGCAAGCCTTGTGGCTTGCAAGCCACACTAACTCACAAGACCTCAGCTTCAGAATGGAGTCTGGAGGACACAGATTCCTCTTCAACATAGCTTATATATGTCAATGCACAAGGAAAAAAAATCTCCAGTTCTTGGAGACATGTCGTACCTACTTAAATATTTCTTACATGTTTCTAAGGTTGTCTCCTTGGAAACTAGAATTTCAGCTTGTCTGCTTATCCTTTTCGTCCAAGCTCAGGTACAAGAAATCATTAGCAAGTTGAGATGCTCGTAGCTCTGACAGCTTCACATCATTAGTATGCTAACAAGTGTGAAGTAGAAAAATGTATATAATTTTCTGCTTGTTCTCCTATTTGTCCTGCTGGAGAATGAGTTGATGAAAGTAGCAATATTAGCCTTTGATTTCATTACCACTCACATATAAGGAAAGACGTATGCATGTAAATACAGATTGAAAAGGCTTGTATCACATCAGATGAGGAAGAATAAAGTAATGAGGAATCTTTCTAACTGTTAATTCTCATACTAATTTATTAATGAATTGGAAGTTTCAGAAAGTTCTGCATTTCATTATATTATGACACTTGCACGTTCATCAACACAAGAACATGCAATAAATGAATCACTGTATATCAGATAGGTTGTGTTCAGAGTAGTAGAAGGGATACCAAAAGAACGTCTTTCATAATGTTCTAATTGTTACCATCCATGGATGGATTAGAAGAGCAAAGCAAAGGAAAGAAAAACTCACATAATCCAGTTTTGAGTTTTTGCTGAGTTCCCTTGCCACTATGTTTTCCACAAATGCCCTAAAATTTAGAGAAAATAATTACACAATAATTACAGAAAACATAATTTTCATAATGTCCAATTTCACCTTGAAAATAAAAAGTTCAACATATACTACTGAATTCCTTTTCTTATCCTAAACCAGCTATTTATTCTTGCTGGATTAACAATAAACACTTTACCTTCTTTAGTGAAGAAATTGGAGAGTACTGAATTTAAAAGTCTTTCCATAAGAGTAATATATTGCACTTAACATTGTTGATCCTCTGAATGTTTATGAACTTAGTTTACAGTGTTTTATTTCTTACCAGTTGGAGGACAATATTTTAAACTTTTAAATTGTTCATTCTCTTTTTGTGGCAATAGAGTGTAATTACCCTAGGAGCTAGACCATAATGCTTTTAAACAGTGTACATGAATATTGCTATAAATATCTCTAGGACTTAGCTATGTTCCCATAAATATGTTTGAAAATGTGTATGTTAATGCTTTAAATTGATGTCTCATTATAATCAGGCTGCCTGTCTACTGCAATACCCACACAACCATATGGCAGAAGGGTCTAATGCATAGCAGGTCTGCAATTCTTCCGTTCCTTAACTCACTGTCCTAACCTGGGCATGAACCATAAATTAAAAGAAATTAAATATATTAAAATAATTCCAAAGTTTGGTAAAATAATGCTAATTATTTTGTATATAGAATATTAAAATGATAATTAAATGTTATGCTTCCCTCTAGCACTGGTTATACTTATCTGTTCATACGTGCAAATAAGTAGTGCCTAAACTGTTTACTTTCTGTGAACATAAGACTGGTATAGTCAGGGTACCATTAACCCACTCACATATGCAGGTATTTACATCCTGGCTAGCTCCAGTGAGTTCACTGAAAACTAAGATTTGACTCTCCATTCCTTGTGGCCACACACAACATGTGACTCAAGATTTAAAATTTTTAGTTTTGATGAAGAACATTAACAACATTCTGGGTGTTTTAAAAGACAGTGGATGAAATTATGAAAAGTTTCCTTTTAAACCCCTTGTACAGATCTTACAGAAGGCAGTATTTCTAAAAATGTTAATGATAATTTTGGGTTTGATTCCCCTTCCCAAGAAATTATTTTTAATTTAATACTCTATAAATTCAGTCTCTGTCCAGTTCAGATCACAGATTGCTTGACTGCATGCCACAAGCATTGCAAGCAGTGAAAAACAATGGTTATTGTTGCTACCACCAATGAATTTTGATGTAATTTGAGCTCTCCACCTAAATTAGTGCAACTGAACACTAGTCAAGAAACTGTCCTACCTGCACAAAATTGGAAGTTTTGATAATGTGTGGGTAACTTAAAGTAGGTAGCCAGGAACTTAACTGACAGACATCTGATATAGTCACCTTTACTGCTTTTACTGCTAAATCCTGGAAGATAAAATAAACTGATTCAGTATTCAGGGCTTTTTTGACATCTAAATACCATTTAAGTTGGAATTTGGGTGGAGTGGGGGGCTGTTTGCCGAAAGATGTGCTGAGCTGCACTGAGCTGCAAATACCCAACTGACCGCTACTTTTGTGTTCAGGGGAATAAGACCTATTCTACACACATTTTAAATAAGAAAGATTGTATTGGGAAAAAATAAATTTCTTCATTAACCCTTCCTTGTAATTACACCATCTCAAAACCTCTCTATTTTGTATTAGTCTTCAGGCTTGAAAGGAAGTAGAAACTCAGATCCATTTTCAAAGAGTGAGCTGGCATTCCTTTTTAAACAAGCTGGAAACAATTGTGGTAGTGCTGATACAACACTCTGCTAGGTAAAGAGAATTAAAAGAAGACTTGGAAACTCCACAATGGCATGAAAGTGACTTCTAAAAGTCTTGGTATAACTGAGAGATGACTAGACAAGAAGAGAAAATCTTAACTTAGAAAGCTTCCAGGCAAGCCAAGAAATATCTCTGAAAAGAAAGAGAAGTAAAAACAAAACCCCTCTCCAGTTCAGCTTAAGATCCCAAATGTATATCTTGGAATTGAAGATGAAAGCAAGGTTTCTAGAAGCCATATTGAGTGATCTAGTTTAGCTGATGTTGCAGGACTTGTTTCTTGGGGTGGGGTGAACAGAGAAAAGATAATAATATAGGCTGGTCTGTGTTACATTTACTGTTGTTGCTATTGCTGTTATTATTACTCTTCATTTTTACAGCTGTGGGTTTGGAAAGATAGGATTCAAAATCTATGATATTCAGTACTCAGCCAGCCATATGAATGAGCTGTCCAGTGCACAGCTGAGAGATAGAAGGAAATGGAAAGAGATGCCAACCGATTTGACAAAAGAAATCTTGCACTGTGATTTATATTCTTGATTTGTGCAGACACCAAAAGAAATTCCAGGATAAGTTCGCATGGCATAACATGAATTGTCTGAGGGACGTTCTTTGCAGCAATGAAGAGCTGTTTTTTCAACTCAGTAGCCACTATGTTACCCTGGAATCAAATAGTAAAACATAATGAAAGGAAACAACCTGAGACACCACCATTTTTGATGGATAAATATGGATGTCTACATGAAGACATTAAAAAGCATATCAAGAAGCCTGTCCTGGTTTCAGCTGGGATAGAGTTAATTTTCTTTCTGGTAGCTGGTATAGTGTTATGTTTTGGACTCAGTATGAGAAGAATGTTGATAACACACTGATGTTTTCAGTTGTTCCTCAGTAGTGTTTAGACTAAGTCAAGGATTTTTCAGCTTCTCATGCCCAGCCAGCAAGAAGGCTGGAGGGGCACAAGAAGTTGGCACAGGACACAGCCAGGGCAGCTGACCCAAAGTGGCCAACGGGGTATTCCATACCATGTGACATCATGCCCAGTATATAAACTGGGGGGAGTTGGCCTGGGGGGTGTATCGCTGCTTGGGAACTAACTGGGCATTGGTCGGTGAGTGGTGAGCAATTGCATTGTGCTTCACTTGTTTTGTATAGTCCAATCCTTTTATTAGTATTGTCATTTTATCACTATTATTATTACTATTAGTTTCTTCCTTTCTGTTTTATTAAACTGTTCTTATCTCAACCTATGAGTTCTACTCTTTCCCTTCTGATTCTCTCCCCCATCCCACTGGGTGGGAGGGCAGTGAGTGAGTGGCTGCATGGTGCTTAGTTGCTGGCTGGGGTTAAACCACGACAAAGGCATAGCTCAACCTTTGAATAATATTGTGCAACATGGAAAGAGGAATATGGTCTACTGAATTACTTGAATTCAAGTATTTCATATCAGTAAAGTTTTTTACTAAATAGAGTTCCAAGGGATTTGGAAAGAAGCAGTGAAAAAATATTTACTGTGCTTTCTTATTAAATACTCGAAAAAACTCATCCATGTGTTGTTTTTAAGTCATGTAGCAACACTAACACAACAATGTTCAAGCATTTTTTTCATGTAATTCACACCCTGTAACCACAACAGCTTGCCCTCTTTTTCCCTCTTCATGCAGCTTCCAAAACAACAAATCAGCTTTATAGCAAAAGTGCAATTTTTCTCATATAAATAAAAAGTAGATATTGAATTTCACCTGAAATTTTACATCTATTGTTCAGCACCTTGAGTAGTTGAAGGTTTAAAAGCCATGTATGATAATATTAGAGAAACACTGAAAGTTCAGTGTTAATGCCTTCACCATTATTCTAAGAAAGAGACTAAAAAATTTATCAGTGATAGTAGTAAGGTTATCAGCAACATAAAAGTCAATTTTTCATAAGTTAATAATGAAAGTAATGGTATTTGGTGTTTTGTAGTAAAATCTCAAGCTGCTGAGAGCATAATACTGCATGAGATTTCCAGTTTTTCTTATTTTTAGCTCTGAGAGCAATAAGGAAAATTTCATAACATGAACTCTACTGAATTAATTACAGTAAGATCAGTGACACCTCTGCCATTCCACCTCCATAATTATTATTTAATCAGCTGAATTTTAATCCAGTTTTCAGAGGTCTAACTTGTGATTTTTTAATGCTGGGCAATGCAGAATTGCATTTTATGTTTTCATTATTGCAATCCTTTCCTCACAGAAAATATTCCACCTAAAAAAGAAAAGGGGGGGGGGGGGTACTAAGCTTCCAAGAGAATGCTCTTTTTGGTTTTTGGGAAGTGACAAGACTGAGGAGTCTGAAGGGTGTAGTCATTACTTCAGGACAAACAGTAGAACACATGAAACTGATTTACGTTCCCTAGCACATATGGCTTGTAATCATATCCTCAGGTGGGCAATGTACCCTTTTTCTTAAACTTTGCTTGGTTGGGGTTTTTTACACTGAAAATTGGTGGGGCCATGAGCTTATATATTGAAGCACTGCAGGACGTGTACTGTACTGTGGTTGTAGCTATGTTAGCACTTCAGTGTGGTCAGGCATGTGCTTTTGCAGTGAATCTCCCAAATGTCCCTACTTACTGCAGAGATATTTGATTCATATTGTGGAGTGGTCTCGAGGCACTGGACTTCCTTCAGATGAACCTAAACATGCTCCGGGAATATATCTAATGCTCTCCAGCTGCAGTCATTCAGTCTAAGGGACCAAACCAGTGCTAGTCTGAAATAAAACCCATTTGAAGTGTGCATGAGGTTATGAAGTCTTCAGCATCAACTCTTTTGTCTGTGCATATCCACACTGATGCATCTACATCGCTGCTGAAGGGGGCATAGCCCACGTACCCAACATGGATAAACACTGCCATGTTGGCCAGCCAAAGCCATAGGTAGGCAAAGGGCATGGGCATCAGCTGCAATGGACTCTGTGGGCGCTGTGATTCAGGTGTAAGGATTGCAAATTTAGGATTGCATGAGGTAAGCACAGCCAAGACAGCCATTCTTCATGCCAGCATGAACACAGAAAGGTGGGGGTTATGTTTTACCCCAGTGTGTGTCTGTATGGCATCTCTAGCATCAAAAACTACAAACTTACAAAGTTTGTCTACTTGCGTAGGCGCTACAGCAGTAATAATATTTGCTTTGAACAGAGCTGTTTAATTTTTAAGATATTGTCCCATTCTAAAATAACACTGAAAATACAGAGATTTGACAGCAAGGATATTCCCACAGACAGTGATGTAATTTGGTGAGTTAACATGTCAAAACCCACCAAACCCCATTACCACATGTAAAGTGAGACTTCAACAATTTTGTTGATCTTCAATTTCTCTGACAACTGAGGTCACAAAGGTGAATGAATGCCTCAAAATGCATTTTATAAGTGTGTTCCTTGTAGAGTAAGATGTTGCAGAAGAGCAAGAATCAGCATGGAGATATTCCTTCTTTAACTGCTCTAGAGGTCACTTTCTGTAACAGCTACCACTTCAACATTAATAAACCTATGCCTGCAAGCTGTCCCCTACAGAAGCCTGGAAACTTCTAAAACTCCATTCATTTTGAGGGATTAACCTTCTCTGTGTCATGTCCCCCTCCCCGCCCCCACCAATTATTTATCTGGGAAATATTGACAAAAAGATATTCTTGAAAATTAAGAGAAAGAAACTCTGATACTGGTTTGAAGGAGAGTCAAAAGGTATGCATATAAAAGCAAGAAATGAATGGCTCTATCAAAGATAATGAGCTTGATTCTTCATTAGCTAGCATGTTGTGAAGTTATTTACAGCTATGCAAGCAGGTATAAAATGCTACCAAATCCAAATTATAGTGTCTATGTGCAATTTGAACTCACTTTGTAAATGACTCCACAAAATGCTCGACAATGGAGAATCAAACAGACTATCAATTTCCACTGCTGTCATCATACTATTTCAGAGATTCATTACTCTGGAAAATATGTAGTTCTTTTTCATAACTGTAAAACACTGAAAAACAAGCAAATATCAAATCAGCTATGAAAGAGGCTGTATCTTAAAAATTATCTGGAGAGCAAAAGTCAAATCAAAAGAGGTTTTTGAATAAAAAACCTCTATTATTACAGGTGCTCCAAAAGAGCATTAGAACTGATTGCATTCATGTTTTTTCTTACAGGATTCATATGCTCTTTTAAAATTATTATTTATAATGCTCATCAGTAATTTTTACTCTTTTATCCACCTGGCCATATTTCTAATCTATGTAAATATGGTTCCTTTTCAAATTTGCATAAGCATGTAATTTCACAGTTCAAAGTTCCAGGAGAGTAAACAGGATGTACGTGCATGTTATTAGTATTTTTAATCCTAAAACAAAGAAAATCTTTTTTTAGAGGAACAGTAGGCTTCTGAAGTCTTTTTTTTTTAACAATAATCTTGTAAAACTTTGGAGAATCAGAGCTCAAACCCATCTGGCAAACACTCTCCATTCAAAAAGATGTCAGAAATTTTTATTTCTGACATTTCTGATAAACGTTCAGAAATCAATTGTTATTACCAGCCTGTAGGTAGATCTTAAATGCTAGAAACAGGGATTTGAAGTTGTAATTCCTTCTTGGACCTCTTCAGACAGAGTTCAAAGAGTTTGTGCCCTCAGCTATCTACAGTTCCATAAATGAACTTTGCTCTAAAACTCCATTCATTTTGCACAAATGCTGCCAGTTTTCATTCTGCAGGTTAACCCATGTGTTTTTCAGGTAAAGAGCTCTACATATCCTCATGTGATCCAGAATTTTCTCCTGAGTTTTATAGTGAAATTCTTGACAAAACACGTTAACAGAGAGGGAAAAAAAACCCCAAACCATGAAAGATCATTTCCTCTGTATATTTCTAGAGTACTTGTTTGTCTGAATCAGCTAATACATTTATTACTTTATATGTTTAATACAATTAATTCGGATAGATTGTCTCTTTCATTTTAAGAAAGGGATAACAACATTTGAAGTGTGGCTTATTTAACTTCTGTTTATTTCACAGCAGTGTGGATACTGAACTGATTTCTGCTGTGGTTTTGGAAGGTCTTCATGTGGAAAAGATAAATGAATCCAAATTTCAAATAAAGAACTAAGAGGTCCAGTTTCTGCAGGTGACACAAGAGGAAGAGAGCTCAAGGAACCTATAGGTCTCTGTGGCTTTGATTCTGCTTCAAGCCCCAAAAGAAGAGACTGAAGACATGGCTATGTGGAGAGGTACAGTCAAAATTCCCAAAGGATGTGAAATAGCCATTCTGGCATATTCAGTCTTAACTGCAAGGAGAAATTCTCACCCATATGGACTCTCAAAATTGTAGCTACCACATATTCTCTTGTCACACACTTGAGGTAAGCAGGAGAGAAAATTGGCCAATATTTTATATACATGGAGCTGCAGGGTTGGCTTCTGTGAGAAGAAGCTTCTTCCCCTATGTCTGATGGAGTCAATGCCAGCCAGCAACAAGACGGACCTGCTGCTGGCCAAGGCTGAGCCCATCAGCGACGGTGGTAGCGCCTCTGGGATAACAGGTTTAAGAAGGGTTAAAAAAAAAAAAACTGCAAAACTGCAGCCAGAGAGAGGAGTGAGAATATGTGAAAGAAACCACTCTGCAGAGCCCAAGGTCAGTGAAGCAGGAGGGGGAGGAGGTGCTCCAGGCGCCGGAGCAGAGATTCCTCTTCAGCCCGTGAGGAAGACCATGGTGAGGCAGGCTGTCCCCCTGCAGCCCATGGAGGTCCACAGTGGAGCAGATATCCACCTGCAGCCCGGGGAGGACCCCACGCCGGAGCAGGTGGATGCCCGAAGGAGGCTGTGATGCTGTGGGAAGCCCACACTGGAGCAGGCTCCTGGCAGGACCTGTGGCCCTGTGAAGAGAGGAGCCCACGCTGGAGCAGGTTTTCTGGCAGGACTTGTGACCTCATGGGAGACCCACGCTGGAGCAGTCTGTGCCTGAAGGACTGCACCCCATGCAAGGGACTCACACTGGAGCAGTTCATGAAGAACTGTAGCCCATGGGGAAGGACTCACTGTTGTGGTTTAACCCCAGCCAGCAACTAAGCACCATGCTGCTGCTTGCTTACTTTCTCCCACCCAGTGGGATAGAGGAGAGAATCAAGAAAAAAAAGTTAAAATTCATGGGTTGAGATAAAGACAATTTAGTAGGAGAGAAAGGAAGAAAAAAAATTACAATAATACTAATAAAAGGATTGGACTATACAAAACAAGTGAAGCACAATGCAATTGCTCACCACTCACCGACCAATGCCCAGTTAGTTCCCAAGCAGCGATACACCCCCCAGGCCAACTCCCCCCAGTTTATATACTGGGCATGATGTCACATGGTATGGAATACCCCGTTGGCCACTTTGGGTCAGCTGCCCTGGCTGTGTCCTGTGCCAACTTCTTGTGCCCCTCCAGCCTTCTTGCTGGCTGGGCATGAGAAGCTGAAAAATCCTTGACTTAGTCTAAACACTACTGAGGAACAACTGAAAACATCAGTGTGTTATCAACATTCTTCTCATACTGAGTCCAAAACATAACACTATACCAGCTACCAGAAAGAAAATTAACTCTATCCCAGCTGAAACCAGGACGCTCACATTGGAGGAGTTCGTGGAGGACTGTCTGCCATGGGAGAGACCCTACGCTGGAGCAGAGGAAGAGTGTGAGGAGTCCTGCCCCTGAGGAGGAAGGAGCAGCAGAGACAACGTGTGATGAACCGACCGCAACCCCCCAATCCCCCTTGTGCTGCTAGAGGGGAGGAGGTAGAAAAAATCAGGAGTGGACCTGTGCCTGGGAAGAGAGGAGGGGTGAGGGGAAGGTGTTTTAAGGTTTGGTTTCTCATTATCCTACTCTGATTTGATTGGTAATAAATTAAATTCATTTTCCCCAAGTTGAGTTTGGTTTGCCCATGACAGTAATTGGTGAATAATCTCTCCCTGTCTGTAATTTCTCCCTGATCTGCAATTTCAGCAGATTCTTCTGGTATGCCTATACAAATGCAAACCAGGAAAGTCAGTCATGGCAGGTCTGGCAGACACGAGCCACTTCTGTGCCCTACTTCAGGCACAGTGCTCTGGAGCTAACTGCTACCTAGCAGCCACCTCACACTTGCTCTGATAGTTTCCACTATAATGCAGTTTTGCCCTTGGTCCAACCTTCATACTGCTGGGCAGGGCCATTACACTAGGGCTGGTGAAGTGGTTTCTTGAGAACAGCTCATTTTTTGTTAGCTGGTGGTATTCTCTGGCCAAGTCTAGCACACGTCACACTCCTCAGAAACACCATGACAAGGAAGAGATGAAGCACTCCAAGGACGAATTTGTACAAACTTAAACAAGGCCTATAGGCTTCTATACATGCCTAGTAGATCTGTCCATAACATTCAGTAAATACAAGCATATGTGACTAGAACACTACAGTGTATACAACAATGATCATGGAATGGGATGCTTTCTGTCTGAGTCAAAGTCCACAGAGATCAACAAGAGCAGTGGTGTGGACTGGGTACCTCACATTCATGTTTCTCTTGAAAACAGAAGTATGCAAGTGCACCCCGACGGAATACGGTCAGCATCCAAATCTGTTTCCCCTACACTTTACAAAAATTTTACTCTTACAGCAAAGGTCCCAAATATTAGAAAAGCTAGAAAGAAAGACAAAGCAAGCCAGACCATTATTGTTGCATTCTGTTGCATAAATATGTCATTGTTCCCTATAGAATAATTTATTTTACTCTTCCTGCATTGTCCAAGCATCTAAATTTTCCCAGTTTGCTCTGTGCTATAACTCAAACATGATTCTGGTTGCATATCATTGATTTTGGAGCTTGCAGTAAAGATTTTAAAGCAAAGCAGTCTCCCAGGTATGTTGCATTACATTAGAATTTTCTATAACTCTGCTCATTACATATTGTTCCAGAGCAACACAGAAGTAGTTTAATGAACTATCGATCTCTCTGGTGTTACTCTTTGTCCTGATTATATTCCATTGGATGTGTGAACATATCCAGGCTTTACTAGTGTGCAGTTGTAACTGTTATGTTAACTAACCTATGAAGTTGCTAACAGAGAGCTAAAATTGACCAGACCAACTCTAGAATGTGGAAGGTGAACTCAAATAATTTAAAATTAGACTTAGAAGTCTAAATTGAAAACCAACAAAGGTAAGATTTTTATTGCTCCTGCAATACCTCAGCCATCTATCTAACAAGCTAGCAACAACTTTTGTGCATACATCCCTAAAAACTGCAACATTTAGCTAACCATCACAAGAAATAATGGATTTTTCATATTTGAAGACACCACACTGACAGAAGATGGAAAGATGGGTTTTTTTTAGGAAAAAAAAGACATTAACTAAACAGAAGCTACCAGATTACCACTAACTAGATGAAAGAGTACGATCCTTATCTTTGAGGAGTTCAGGTTGTGTTGTTTAATGCAATTTACTGCAGTTCACAAACTTTTTGGATCAGGTTCTCTCCTTTGTTTTCGTAATAATTTGTCACTCAGCCTATCAGATATATGGTGCCTTTCCCTATAGAGTGCCTAGGCTGCTGAACTCCCACTTACAGATTTACAAAATCCAAACATTTCAAACTGCTTTTGCCCAGTGAAACTTAGTCATACCCCAAAATCTTGTATCCTAGCTTCTAACAGAGGTTCTTTGCACCCTTGAATTGTTTCCTGGGGCACAACCAGATAACTTCAGGAATGTCCACCCCATCGTCCCCTCAAACCTCATGTCCTGCATATGGAGCTATCTCCACAGGATGGGGGGAGGGGGAACTCTTTTCCAATCCAGTCCCTTGCAGCTGACTGCCATAGTTACTTTACCTCAGCTGGTACCCCTGGGACTGCCAAGAAAAAGAACGGGCAGCCTTGATTCATTGTGGCTCCATTTGTATAACCTGCACTGTATAACAAGTGTAGCAGTGCAAATAAATGGGAGCAGTTTTATACAGTAAAATAACTTGTGTCGAAAACCTGACATCCACAGTATATATGCATCAGGGGGGTTTGTTTTATTTTATTTGGTTTGTGGGGTAGCTCTAGCCTGGCTCCAGGGACTGAATGCCCATTTGCAGTTGGAGTGCACTGGGTGAGCTCCTGGAGCATATGTGCTATGTAGGTTTTTTAGAGAGGAATCCAGTTCAGGCACCCTGAGGCAGCTCGACACTATGAGCTGAAGCATAGTAAGTAGGATCAGCTGGGAGATTTGTTTCAAAAGCATACTAAATATTGATCCAAACTAGAACACATGTTTAGATCTGCTCTCTCAGATCTACTGAAAATGGGACAGCAAAGGCAGAAGATCTAAGCTTGTTGCAGGATCCCAAAAGATCACAAGATTAAGACAAAGCAGAAATCCAGTAGGAGGACATAGTTTCAAGTTGATGGGTAGACATGGTGGGTCTATTTTTAAAGATAGGTTTTCTTGCTGATGCAGGAAAAAAAATGATTTATGCTGTTGCAAGCCTTAATCCAACCCCACACATAATTTCAGTGCAGGTACCTCTCTCCACCAAAGAATTAAACACAAATCATGTAATCTCTAGCTGTTCCCCCCCCCCCCCCCCCCCCCCCAATACGTCAGTTGTTTTATCCAGTGTAAGACATGTACATAAAATAATTGCTCTTACCATTGTTGGCTTTTACTGCAGTTCTTATGGCTCTGCAGAATGCAGACTGTAGTATCTTGAACCTTAAACCAGATTTTAAATCCTAGCGTCACTGTACACCAGTTACCTAATTCCACTTGAAACTAAATATTATCCAACATAACTCTGTAGTAAACAGGTTCTGTTCTCTGACTGTCACCTTTGCACTATACACCAATAAATCAAAGTATCAAATCTGTGATGACATCCTAATCCTTTCATCTCTGAACCTGTACCTAGTGTATGTATAAACCTTTCTTTACTGCTGTCCTTAGCAACTATTCTGTAGCCTTTTTACTCAAGACCCCAAGAAAACTTTTAGTACTTCCTGATTTTGTAATGCTTAATAAAACACTGATGTTAATTAAAAGATTAAATACAGCTCACCTATTAATAATCACATCCACTTCTCGACTTAAAGACTCCCTGTTGAGGGAAAGTATCTTTATCTGAAAGACTGAATTTTGTGTCTCTTGAGTCATTATGTTCACACTGCAGAGATCCAAAGACTCAAACTATGTTCATGTCACAGTCAGCAAGGAATGTATGAGCACCCAGTCGTATAGAAACTATCCTGTCTTAACTGTTGCACTCAGTCAGTGGCCTAGATTTGGACAGACCTCTGACTTCAGTTTCTACAGAAAGACCATTTCAGACCTTTCTTCCTCTAAAAAGTGGAAACTTTCTAACTTTTGACTTACGTATTTGTGAGGGGGTACAAATATGTTTCCCACTCAGAACTGATTTACACTACACAGCTATATTTAATGTTCACCATTTAGTATGAAATCGTTACCACTTAAAGTCTAACTTCAAAGAAAATTTTATACTTCATATTCTTTGGTAAACTAATCTGGCATCTTCAGAGAAAGAAGCTGGGTACCTGAAGCTGACTACCATTACCTCAAAAGTCCTTTTGTTATGCTCCAGTGAAAGGTATAGATATAAGAAAATGAATTATTGAGATCCAGCACTGGCAATTATTAAAAACTAAAAGTGTAACCTGGGAGATAGCTAAATAAGGGCTGATTCTGATCCTTATTTGGGGCCCTCAGAACATAGGGTCCATGGTATCTTCTCAGAATCTAGTAGTGAATTTATTATAGAAGATGAACACTTTCCCCTTGGCAGCGCATGCCTTTACATTCAGTGCTAATCACATGCTATATTCATCACTACATACAGGCACCATCATGTGCTTATATTGCTGGGCAGAGTAATTGAACTCAATGACATTTTGCTTGTAAGTTGTGGGGGATTTTTTTGCACATTTCTTTGCTGGCTTCTTCTATTAGTTGCTACTCTCTTCCAGTGAACATGTAATTTACCCATAAGGGCAATATTAGACAAGTGAGATGATTTATAAGGACTGTGTGAACCTTTGTGCACAGCCACAAACACAGGCAATTCAAGCTAAATGTAGTGTGTGAGTGTAGGAAAGTGTGTAATGCTTAGTAAAAGTGTTCAGACATTTCATGATAAACAAAGCAGAATCACCGGAGGAAATTGAGACTAACAATAAACCTCTGCTTCTCCTTATTTACTTTTTTTTTTTTTAATTGGTATTTCTTTCAGGCAAAAATGAGTCAGATGACAATGAAAACATTTGCCTTGGAATCTCCTCTTAGAGCCCCCAGCCTAAATGTCAGAGCAGCCACAAAAACAAATCAAAGATTCACATCTTTAGCGATGCCTAGCATCTGTTGTTTTGTTACAACTCTAGCACTTATGATATGTAATTAGAAGAAAATAATATGCTGTCCTGGATTTTCCCAGTATGATTACAGTATTAAAAATAACATAATTTATTGTATGTTTTTGATTACAATAGTTTTTCTGGTGTTAGTTGATTCCTCGATATATACATGTATATACACATACATAACACAGTATAAGCTATTACTGACTCTAATTATATTATTATTATTATTGCAGTTAGTGCAACAAACTAAGTGATATTTCAGTCATCTTGTAGCTGTGTTATGCTAGATGAAATATAAGCATGTTTGAAAACAGTGTATTTGTATATTTATGGTACTTTTGGTTAATAGTGTTATTTACATAAGAAAAATTAAGCACAAATGTAAGTGTTTGCAGAATCCGGGCCGTTATAAGCTACTAGTGTACCAGAAATAGAGGATATGGATCCAGTCAAATATGCACATTTTTGACATGCATATATAGAATTTTCTTAAATAATTCCATATATATACAGTATCAAATAAATCTATATTTCTCTCAGGCTGTCACTAATTATGTACATCTTACTGTTAGCAATATGATACAGTTTTCTCCAGGTCTGTTAATAAACACAAAACTATTTTGGGGTTTCGCATTTTAATGATAATCCTATCACCTCCACATCTGTTTATGTAAACTATTACTGAGTGACTGGTGTTTAACTGGCAGTTGACCAGTTCACCAGATGGCAGAACTCATAGCTATATGGAGAGAAATACTGCATTTGAGAATGTTAATCGGTTTTAAGAACATTAGTTATCTCTGAGGTCCAATAACTTCCATAGAGGTTTCTTTTTAAATTTTAAGGGTCATATTCTGCTCTCATTTCCACAGGTATCAGAGAAGAGTGATCATACCGACCTCAGTAAATCTGCTTCATGTTTACATCAGTACCAATCAAGATTGAATCTGTCCCTTTATCAACCCAACTATCTGTCTATCTCCCTCTCTCTTGATCCTCTCTCTCTCTCTCTGCATAGGTAGACAGATGCAATTGCACTAAGTAAATATTTCAAGAAACCTTAGAATAGATTTGTAAATATTGTAATACTGTAAAATGAAGGGCTGTACTTTGTTAGAAAAGATTCTATCTGACATTTCTACTTTTAAAAAGGGGAGAAATATTTTTGATATAACATTGTAACCCACATGGTTAATAGTTTAAGGTTTCTGGTAAAGCAATTTGTAAATGGTTAGCAGCTCAGGTATTCAGTTTAAAACATCTTAGCTGATCTGACACTCAGTGGTTACACATTCCAAAAATTTGTAAGAATTTAATCTTCAAAGTTGGGGAGAAAAAAACAAGGAGAGACACTTAACATAACTTGGCCCTTTATAGCATTATTAGCCTCAGTATCTGAGTGTCCTTCAGACATTGGTACTTATATGCAACCTGAAAAAAAACCACCTTCTTTTTATAGATGCAAAAGATCTCTTTCTTATGCAAAACATTGGGAAGGCACAGATCTGCTGAACAGCATCAAAGAAAATAGTGGGTTAATTTACAGTACTGTATCAGTTTAGAAGTGAGGTTTTTAATCCAATCTCAACCTCCACATTTGTCACATTTTGCATCACGTCGTGGAGCAGTATGGAAGAGCACAAACTGGATTCTTTTTGGACAACACAAACCAAAAGCAGCACTTAGCCACTGCTGGGTCTTTCATCCACAGGATCCTGCTAGAGCTAGTCCAAGGTAAAACTGCTGGGGCGCCTGCGGAGAGTACGTCAAGTCCTCAGCGCTAGCCTTCCCACTTTGTACATCTTTCCCTATGGCAATGCATTCTTGGTGAATGTTGATTTAGCCAATGAACGTAAGCATCCTGCTGAGCGTGATGATATGGATGGATAACTTACCAAAGCCTAAGGAATGACGTATTGCCATAGAGGATGTGTGGGCTGTAGTATTCCACCTGGTTCCTCAGGTCTGAGCACACCAGGACTACATGTTAGATATCATCCAGTTCTTTTATATTTTTTCATATGATTTTCATGTATTTTTAATGTATTCTCATTTTTTGTGGCTAACTTCTTAACTTTGTAGTGAAAACAATTTAGATTACCAGGCACAAAAAAAAAAAAAAAAAAAAAAAAAAAAAAAAAAGAAAAATAGAAAAAAAAGATCAGATCCTCTGCTGGAAAAAGCAAAAATGATGAATCTGTGATGATTATGCCTGCTGACATTCTGATCCATTCTGTCTGAAATGTCACATTGCCAAAGAAAACAGAAGAAAGAAAGTAAGACTTTACAGAGCAGATGAGAATCCTTAACATAGGATATAGAGCAAACTGGATGACAGTGCCTTACTTAGCTAAACTCTTAGAATTAATAATTTCATCAAAAATGAAGTACCACATTCAAGATACTTTTACTATATCCAATAAAAATACTTAAAATTTAAACATACATTTTCATTTATGGCAAACAGAAGAAAAAAATAATAATAATGTGTTATGCTTTAGTAACTGAGGTTGTTTAAATACAGAGATACATTCCTGATTTAAGCTTATGTTATCAAATTGCTGTCAATAAGTGAAAAAAATAATTGTCAATTTATATATGTTCAGACATCTTCTGCCTTGAATCATTTTATGCCTTGGATCAAGTAGGCAATATTTTTGATGAACTTTTTGTTAGGGGAAAATATATCATGCTGGATCCAACAGCTTGAGAGAGGCAAGGCTGCGGTAGCTCAGTGCCCCCAGGTGCAATCTGTAACGAGGCTGGCGATACATTCACAGTAAGTACATGCACACAGACCACACATATACAACACATATATACACAGCCACAGACAGACACACAGACCACTCACATGAACACAGACAGCACCTATGGCCTCATCCTCCTCCACTCTCTGGCTGAGCAGGATGCAAGGTCTGCTCGTGAGAACATATATTTACACACACATATATATAGACACACACATATATATAGACACACACATATATTTTGCTTCCCCCTCAACAGCCATTTTCTCTCTGTGCTTCTTTGCAGGTGTGCAGATGAGCTTTTATCTCATAACCTAATGCATTTAACTGAAAACAATGTTCAATATAATAGGTAAAACTCTCCATGCTGTTCCCACAATGCAACTACATTTTTTTTGAAAGATGACCCATACATAATGGTTGGGGAGAATTCAACATAAACAGAATTGCTTTCATCGTCATATGAAATCAATATAGTTAATATAGTCATATATATATATTCAGACCGAAATTGTGAATGGTGGAGTTGGATGAATTATGAGAGGAAAAAAAAAGAAATATTTTATTTGAACCCTTTTATAAAATTTATATTATTTTGCAGTGCAATAAGCTGGGAGAGCAGTTGAAAACAGACAATTTGCTGTTACTGCAAGAATTCATCATGTAAACAAAAGTTGTGGAACTTATTTTAGATATACAGTGCAAGAACAGTTCTAAACATGTGCTCAGTTACTGCTAAAAAAATAATACTATTAAGCCGGTCATTAAAAAAATTAAATAGTTCATGAGAGCTTCCAAGACCTGAGGGACCAGATGAAAAGCTGATAACTATAATTTGTTCATTTGTGCTCTTTGAGACTCTTCAGAAGCAGAGAAAATTGGCACGCTTCAAAGCATTGCGCACTCAATTCTTTAGGCAGAGGTGCACAGAGAGGGAATAGAAGCTGTGATTAGTTCTAAGACCCTCTGATCCCAGTTATTTTGTTACTTCAGATTGTGAGAGGTATTTCCAACATTCATAAAGCTGTTTTCAACTTCATATTTTCTGCTTTTCATAGTGTGCCAATCACTTGCCATTACATTTTTGATATTTCAAACTGTAAGCTGAAGATCAGCAGACCTACATTCCCTGCTGCGGGTGAACTACACTCATTTGAGGTAATTCATTAATTACCTTCTCTGTCATTTCTTGCCTCCTTCCCCCTTTTCAAGGATAGGCTTTCTCTTTCAAGGATAGCCTTATTCCAGGCTTTTGGAGGCACAAAAGGCTTTGGTGGTTTTGCTGTCCTCTGCTGTTAGATCTTCTTTCCTTAAACTGGTGGGCCTGCTCCTTCCTGGCTTTTTCTCTTAGAGATGGTGTCCTCTAGATTGCACAATGTTAGAAGGTATTTCAGAGTGGTGACTGCACCTCATATAAAAATGCAGATTGTAAGACATGTTTTGATGGTCTGGAGAATAGAAGTTATTCACAAAAATCCACCAATAAAAAGAAATGTAAATAAAACTTGCATTATTCTACATTCATATGTCTTATTGCATACAAATATGCAAAATAATCTAGTGCCAGGCATGCCATTGGATCCACAAGAAAATACCTTATTGTTATTGACCACACATGGTAGGTAGGTACTCTGTGATAGAAAGAGCATTTGTTTTATTTCTTGTCCACATTTTACTGTATGTTCACTCAATGCACTGTGGTTTTTTTTTTCAGTAGAGGTGCCTGAGTTCGAGGATGTACATCTGCCTGCTTTTCCTGGTTTCTGTGCTTCTGGTCAGGTGAAAACATCCAGAGAGAGAGGGAATATGCCCACAAGATGTCTGCAGTGGGATACCTGTGGTGACAGTGAAGAAAAAGGTTGATGAGAGCCAGAGATAAACGTGTGAGTCAAAAGTGGGATTATGTCCCATTACAACAACAAAAAAAGTCAATTTCAATAATGCAAATCAGAAAGCAAATATTGAGTGTTCGGGCAGAGATTAGCCTTGACTTGTTACCAATCTCAGAAAACACAAGAAAGAGAGCTATAAATATGGAGGCTGACTTCAATGGTCTTTTCTGCAAGCCCCGTGAGGTAGCTAGAAAGACTGAACTGATAAGCACAGCCTTGCTTTGGATCTGTTTCAAACAAAAAAAAAAATAAAAATTGCAAGTTAGTCACTCAATTTCTGATCATTTCAAACAAAATCATGCCCAAAAGTACACTATTCCCAAGTTCAGTGGTCAAGTTTACTGAGAAGCCATGGTACTTAGCAGTTAGTTTGAAAACACTGTATTTGAAACGTGTAATGAAAAAACACAGCACATGAAGAGGATGGAAGAGGTTCTGCTTGTTCACAGAGCAGTTTGGTGGTATGCTGCCTATGCCCCAAAATTGGATGCAGTCATATAAAATGACACTGCTATGTGTCTATATGTTAATATATGATACCCTTAGGAATCTCCTTTGTCCATCTCTGTTGCTATTAGCCGAAAAAAAAAAAAAAATGCTTGGAACAATGATTTCTTTCATTCCACCTCTTGGCAAGAGGGGAATTAAAACTGAAAATAACTTTAAAATCTTCCATCTGAATATGCTCCCTGGAGCAATATCTTGTTGACATATATTGTGGATAAGATGATCACCAGGGATAGTATAGGGAAATTACAATGTTGCAAGTGTATTTAGTGGATTAATGGTTAATTTTGAGCTGCAGAATGAAATGGATTCTGCTGATTTACAGCATCTTCAAACAACAAAGTACTCAGAGTCCAAGTGACACTCTACAGTGATTGGCATATATTGTATCCCTCTCACCGTGTATTTTGAACTAATTAATAAACTGGAACAATTTACTGATCTGTAATACTAAATAATTGAAAAGCTTTACTAAATAGTGTTTACAAAACTTTGTCTTCTACCCAAGTGCTTAGTTAGGTAAGAGAATACAGAAGAGCAGAGAGTCTAATTCTTCATTTTAATCTTTCAAAATCCATACAAATGAGAAATGCATAATTTAGAGTGTCAAATGCTTTTTCTATGTTAAGTATGCTATTTTCTTTCTGATTTTGGCCAAGAAAGAAAACAAAGAGGCTCTTGCCAGTTTGCCATTAAACTGAGATTAGATGTTTGCTCTGGGCAATGGCTGAAAACAAGCCAAACAAGATCCAAACTGGTCAGCTCCGGCCTGCCACAGCAGGTTTTATATGAGCTTACTTTCTCCAGAAGGATAGTGCAAGTAACCTGATGCTGACACCAAGAAGGAAAGAAGCTTCCAGAGAAGCCAGATGGAGCTGTTCAGAGGACTAGGCATCTTTTCCCAGAGCTGCCTAGGTCTGTTTTGGGAAGGGCCCATCTCATCCAACACATCTGCTCTGCTTCTCTTATTTGTGCTTGTTGTCCCCATTGGAGCAAATGATTAGCATGACTTGTTGCATAGTTGTCTTACTGTTCCTATTCATAGTCAGTGCATGCCTGAATTACACGCTGATTATAACTGGTCAGCCTTTGAACCTCAATGGTGGCTGCTGGCCCTTATGGTATCAATTAATATAAACGTCTCTTCCCTCTGTCCTCTTCCCCCCAGTATACCTAATTCATATATCAGTGTCAATGTTGTGAACTTTATAGACCGGACAGCAACAGATTGCTTACAAGGATGTTGTTGTGGTTCAACCCCAGCCAGCAGCTAAGCACCACGCAGCTGCTCGCTCACTCCCTCCGCGCAGTGGGATGGGGGAGAGAATCAGAAGAGTAGAAGTGAGAAAACTCGTGGGCTGAGACAAAGACAGTTTAATAGGTAAGGCAAAAGCCACACACGCAAGCAAAGCAAAACAAGGAATTCATTCACCACTTCCCATCGGCAGGCAGGTGTTCAGCCATCTCCAGGAAAGCAGGGCTCCGTCACATGTAACGGTTACTTGGGAAGACACACGCCATCACTCCGAACGTCCACCCCCTTCCTTCTTCTTCCCCCAGCTTTATATGCTGAGCATGATGTCATATGGCCTGGGATATCCCTTTGGTCAGTTGGGGTCAGCTGTCCCAGCTGTGTCCCCCCCCCAGCTTCTTGTGCCCCCCTGCCTGCTCACTGGTGGGGTGGGGTGAGAAGCAGAAAAGGCCTTGGCTCTGTGTGAGCACTGCTCAGCAGTAACGAGAACATCCCTGTGTCATCAACACTGTTTTCAGCACAAATCCAAAACATAGCCCCACACTAGCTACTATGAAGAGAATTAACTCTATCCCAGCCAAAACCAGCACAATGGGATCTTAAGACTTTGGGGCAGAGTACTGAGGGGTGTTCAGCTATCACATGGAATGGGTTTTGGTCCCTGAATACATGAGATGTTCCTGTTTGGACTTTCTCGTGCCACTATACAGCAACATTTCCAGTAATGTCCCCAAATAATTAAAAATATTCTACAAATACTCCTGCTAGCTCTTGAATGCTTGCAGAGAGCCAATGCAAAAGCAGCATACACTTAGCAAAATTAGAAAAAAAAATTAGCAAATATTGATAAATCTTTTCCGCAGTCCTGCAAAACTCTGCTCCTAATAATCAAAGATACATTTAGTTTCAGTACCTGTTTCACACGTCCAAAACCTTGAAAGCAGGTGAATAAGTAAGGGAAGAACTTCTCAACATTTTTCAACATTATTCATACATTCGTGTTACTTGTGATACTGGCAATACTAGCAATTTGACATTACATAAGACTTTCTCTTCCACTTCCTAGATTAACTGAAGAGCAGCTGTTAGCCCAGTTATCAGTTTGTACTCTAGCATAAAACCTTATCACTGACCTTACATGTGTTTGCAACAATTATGTCAAGCAGACAAAATACCTGGCTGCCGTATTCCCCATTAAGTTGAGCAGTTACTGTACCTCAGCATTGCTAAAGACCCTGCAAATGTTTTGAATTAGGGACCGCTGGTGGAAGCTGAAGTGCAAATTTTCCCACTGTCAGGCAGCTAGCCTCAGAGCACCTGGAGCCTTGCCTTCTCAGCAAACAAAGGAGAAAGTAACATTGCTTTTCTCTGAAGAAAGCATAAAGTAGCATTTTCTGCACTTGTGTTGGTATCTCTTGGGCAAGGGATTTCTTTGTCTGTGTTTGTGTGTGTGTGTGTATATGTGTGATGTCAATAACTCCTCAATGCTGAATGACATTTGATTAATTACAGCAATTAGCAATCACTTTGCATCAATCACTGAATACTAATACTGCTATAACCACAAAGTATGGCCAATGCTAGTAACCATCAAATTGCATATCTCATGCTATTTAGGTTCTTGTTGGCCACCATCCAAAATACACTGTGGCTCTTCAGTATGTGAAAGCAAACCCAAACAGCAATTCAGAAACAACACAATTCAGCTTACCATTCCTCAGTAGTGTAATACATTCAAGACTGCACTAAGGATATAATGGGGCCATTTTTCTTCAGGAAATGATTCAAGAAAATAGGAGAACACCAACACCACTTGGCAAGCATAAAAGCTGTTTTTTCATGAAAATGATGGCCATACCTCTACCAGCTACATACCTAAAGGAACTGACTTTGGAATTGATATAGGAAACTGATGTAATACACAGTTTTGCCAAATACTAGGGAAGTATCCAACTAAATTGTATTAATTAGAGTAATTACAATACATTATGGTATTTATTGGACTAAAAGAAATAGCTACCAATCTGTCTAGATAATTAGAACAGACCTGTTTGAAACCTTGCATTGTTTCTCTAATGTGCATTTGTACATTACTCTGTGGTTATTATGTTCCTGCTCATTGTGAGAAGTTCAGACACTAGTAAATAATTTACAGCTGGCACGTTGCTCCTCCTGGATAAAGCCTAGGAGGAAGCCAGACCTATGTCTGGTCTCCTGGTTTGAACTATAAGAAATGGCATCATTGCACTTAAGCTTTATAGCAGAGTGACATTTTGTGGTTCATACCTGGGTTTAACTCTGATAAATTTAGGTAAAACAGATCTACAGAGCATTTCCCTGATAAACATAAGGTGCTTCATTTATTTCTGAAAGGGAGAATTTTCCCTGAATATGTTTGGGTAGTTTTTATTCATATATTTAGTGACCTTTTTATGAGGTACTTTTCCCTGACATATTGAAATTTCCCAGTATAATGATAAATATATAAATGGAAAAACAAGAAGCCAAGTCCTTTATAGGTAGCGTGGACCTTTCCCCCCCTGTCCTCCACAAAGGTTTACCTAAAAATAGATGTTCTCCATCGGACATATAGTAAACTATGTACAGAGGTGAAGTGAACAGAGTGCTTCCAACAAATTTCAGGCCTTCCCAAGACAGGGATTTGGAGGAAGGGTATGTATCAAGAGCAAAACCAAAGATATTTCAGGACTTTGCTGGAGCTTCTGTTCACAGTCATTCGTCCATGGCTATACTAACAACTGTGAGACAAAGATAAACACATAGATAAAAATATAGATCAAAAGACATTGAGATTCTAATGTTTATTCTTCCTTGTATAATAGAATGTTTTTAAAAAGTTTCTAGCATATTTATTCCACTTGAACAGAGTGGCTTTTAGTTTAGAGTGGTAGAAGGAAGCAGGGTACTCTGGAGACAGAGTCTTTGCTCACTAAAACAAAACAAAATAGGAAGATCAATTCCAATTCAGAAGCAGGCTAGGGGTCTTACCATACAAGCTGTTGCTTTTTTACTTGGCAATTGCCAGGAAGTGGCACTGTTCAATTTAAACTAAATATAAAAAATTACACTGAAAATCCCAAAGATAGGTGTAGGGGAAGATGGTAAATGGTATCTGCAAGCAAGATGCAGCAACAAGAAATAGAAGGTTTAATGTAAGAATAATAAAAATTGCTCATTGAGGATCTGCACTTTCTTTAGCATTGGAAATCCATCCTGAAGGTAAAAATGTGGATACAGAGATGCCAGTGTGCAGAGTTCTGGGACTAGCTATTGGCAAAATTGCTATCTATTTATCAGTCTTGAGTTTGTTTTAAACACTGACAGTGAAAGAGCGGGGAGACAACCTAAGAGCTAAAAGCATGATAGATTGCTCCTGGTTTGTGTTAGATAAAATTAAATCACTTTCAGTAGGAATGCTTCACTTGAGACTTTTTGAGGATTGCAGCTTAGGAAGGTGCAAGCTGTAGCCTTTGGAAAGAAAATCTGCACAAAGATCTAATGCTTTTGATGCGAGGCAAAGAATTTTTAATATGTGCTGAAATTCAGTGGGGGAGACTGCCAAAGGCAAAAATGGCAGCCTGATGCCCTCCATCCAGTTCTGACTTTGACAGATCTCCCACTAAGTTTCCTTCCCCCAACATAAGAAGTTTACTGTGATGTCACCAAGTTAACACAAGGCAAGTAAATTTTACTTTCACTGTTCCAGCAGGGTGCTTAAACATTGTCATTCAGATGTATTTTTAGTTATGCTGTGACTCAATTGTATGAACATGGGAGTATAAAAGGGTGAAAAATTTTGACAAAACTTTGAAAAAACTTTCCCTGTATGCTCCCTGCTGCCTGCACTGGTCAGCTGAGCTGATGAATGCAGGAGAGTCTGTAATTCATTGCAGGTGAAGGCTAGCAGCATAATAATTATGACTTGCAACTCAACAAAAGTAATAGAAGCTCATGATCTTAACGGGCACCGCTAAAGCACCATGCAGATGTGTTACAGTTCATATTGCCAATGCAAGTCTTTCAGCCTGCCATGTCTCAGGCTCCCATTCCCCTTCCCTCTGCCCTTCATCCACTGTGGTAACAACACATCACATATTTGCAGGAAAAAGTCTGCCTATGGCTTCAGTATCCACTTGGTGTGTAAAATTTTGGGCTGGGCAAAGCCCTAGAGCACAGCAGTGTTGTGTGCCATGCCAGGGGTTGTCCCTCTGCTTGGGGTTCTGTCCCCATGGGTCCCGCCTGAAAGAGCGAGGCTCTGCGGCCGCTCACATACGCTGCGGGCAACGCGCTGCTGAGAAATACGCTTGGCACCTTTCTCTGCCTGGCTGGCTGTGGAATTTGCTGCTTGGGGGTCTCAAAATCTAGCTTGGATGAGAAATCCCTTCCTGAACAATGCCACAAAGGATTGCAAAGCTATTCAGGAGGTGGAGAAGTGCCTACAGTTATTCTCTGGTCTTTTACTTATAAAAAGCTGCCAAAAGAAACATGGAGAATAGAGGATTCTTTCAGCTTAGCTGCTAAATTGAAAAACTTGTAGGAAAAAGTTTAGTTATAGATAACAGAAAAGGATTGGTTTTGATGCAGCTTTTTAGGTTGTTTTTTTTTTCTCAAAATAGGGGGGAGGAAAGCGAAGATCATCCCCCTGGGCCTGCCAGAAGTGTATTTTGCAAACAAAATGAAATATTTCCTTTTCAATTATTTTATCTTTCCTATCAACATTTTTTAAAATTTTTCTATAAATAAATTTCTAAGTGAAAAAAATGTAGTAAGTGAAAGTATTTTATTAATAAAAATGTTAGCAAAAATAATTCCACTGCTTTTGACTGTGGCTATTGATGGAATTCAGTTTCACTTAAGAACAATCTTGTTCTTCTGGAAACCTCTTTTTCTAAAATTGCAAAACAATTTAATGGTGAACACTTTTTACTCAAGGTCATTGAGCACAACTTGCTTAAATACTTTTTAATGCAAATTTGAATTTACTAAGCACTGATTTTGTTCACATTTAATTTGTAGATGCTTATTTATTTTTAGTTTATTTGTAAGTTCGCTAGATTTATTTCCAAAGATTTTCAGGATTCATGTTTGCTCGATTACCCTCCACTTCCAGTACATCTGTTTTCTGCCTTTATTGACTGAATTTGAAAAGGAAGTAAACTGAAATGTCAGAATGTCTGGTGAGCCAGAAATTCCAATTTCTGGTCAGATTTGCCTACATCTTTCTGAATTTCTGCTGAAAATAAAGAATATTTGCAGAAGATGAGGTTATGGGCTTTAGAATGAATTTCACATAAATTTCAGGCCAGCATTTATGCCTACTTACTTTCTGTCTGAATTCTCTCTCTCTCAGAATTACTTTTCAACTTCATGTAGTGCGTTATCAAGAGTAAGTGCCAACCATTGCACCTGTACATCTTTTTACTTGACAAAAATTAAATTAAGCAATGTGGTAATGCCTGTGGGGCTGTAGATAAAGGTTGTAAGTCTCCATGATGTAGATTCTGAAATTCACATTTTCATTGTTTTTACAAAATATCATTGCTGCACAAGAGGTGCTCATGAAGCCAAAGAAAGCCTGTCAGGAGAAACTGAAAAGATACCTTTTTTAAGGGTCTGACAGGAGGATAGCCATGGTAAGCTTCAATCAGTCAGGCAAACCCTAAACTAGCCATGCTGTGCTGGGGCGGACGTTACCCAAACTCCATGTTTAAGCTCGGCTGCAGAGACTTAGTGTCAGCCTGCTGCCTTTTTTTTTTTTTTTTTTTAAATTTTTTTATATTAAAAAAAAACAACTCCAAAACCAAAAGAAAAACCCAAGAAGAAATTAAGCCTTCATCTATTTTGTGACATGAATGCATACCAAGATGTGGAAATTGCTCCTGAGAATAAACAGAGGAAACAGGGTGAGCTAAAGCAAGAAGATTCACTTCTTCTGAATATGTTTTTCTTGAACTATTTTCTCATTATCCTTGACATGAGGAGGAATCACGAATGTGTCTTCATGGACAACTGTTGAGATCCAGCTGTTCTATATTAGCATTGCAACCTGAGCCTTCTGAATGATGAAACACTAGAGTGGGTGGTGGATGCATCTGCTGTTGTCCCCAGAAACACTGCTGTCTAGCAGAAGCATTCTAGGCAGTAGGTTTCTGTGTGAAAGATAAATATACATGGTTTGTAAATGGAGCTAAGTAGAATATAAAGTCTGAAATCTAAGATACCGCATAGGTAAACAGTTGCATTAATCAGTCATTCCTGAAAAAAAAACAAAGTCCTTATATCAATTATAAAATTACCTAAACATTCTCTGCCACTCTTTCCTGAAAAGACCTGGAAGACATTTTAAGTTTTTGTGTGATTCCATTGACATCAAGATGAATTGTATGTCTGTTAGTATGGAGATACAGAGTCATGGCCAAAGAACTGACAAAATTATTCCTGGAGAGGTAAATAGCCAATGGCTGCAATACAAATGTGTGCTTTAAGTTCAGAAGACATACTGTTTTACATCATAGTATGTGGAAAGGGAAGCTTCACAGGAGACTTAAGCATTTTCTGCTGCCAAAATAGTCTTACAGCTAATTTACTTATTTTAAATAACAGTGTGCTTAATATTGTCTCCTGGCGAGTCAGCTGGTGCCTCTAGTTTCTTCCAAGCCTTATCTGTATTTAATCACTCCTCAGCTCCATACCTAAACCTCCATTCTGACCTTTCAGACTGATTTCCTTACAGCTACTCTGGGAAAACCAACATGTCATTTTTTAAAATCTCTCCATTCTGAGTGTTTTCCGCACTGTGTCATCAGACATAAGAGTCCTGATCTACCTCCAGCATTATCCGATTGACACAGAGATTGGATTTAGCTGGCAGTAAACTGACATATAGCTGATGTTGCCATCATCTTACTTTCTCAACTTCATATCCTTGGTGCAAGTCACTGTTTTTAAATATTAAAAACCATGACAAGGATGAATATAAGTGGTTTATACAACCTCACTTCTCACTTTTGTAAATTATTTTAAATAGCTTTGCAGTATCATCCACTTTTAATCAGTTCTACTGGAGTTTTACATTATTATTTATATTCTGTCTGTCTGTCTGTCTATCTCAGGGTGGAAAAAATGAAAAGTAGAAATTCTCTCAGTTTGTATTATGTGACTGTCTTCTCCTGGCAGCTGGCTCCAATGTGCACCTCTGTGAAGGTTGCCATGGAGACTCCAGTTGAGGAGCAAATGTATTTGAGGAGAATTTCCAGCCTGGCAGTATGTGGGAAAACAGATACAGAAATTAAAGCAGTGCCTGCCCTTCAGATGGGAGTCAGGCAGGTCTGCTGGACCAGGCTGGAAGTGAGGCTGGAGGGGGAAGGATGTTGCTTGCGCAAACATTTAATTAACACATTATGGTCACTGTTATTCTTATCTATCATTTTGCTTTCCTCTCCAGCTGTTTTATGAAACAAAATTAATGATAAACTATAGCTCTTGCTGACCAAATTACTGTAGTAGTGTCCAATATGCACACTTTCTACCTTTCGCCTGAGACTGAGCTGAATATGTGCTCTGCCCTGAGTATGATAACTCACTAATGCACTGGTTTGTAGGTCTGACTTTATAGGCATTTGTCTCCTGATGACACCCAAAAATATTTGCCTATTTTAGTTTTGTGCTTGAAACAACAGTCTGCCATGTTGTTTCTAGCCTTTTACTCACAGGAGACTTTGACAAAATTTATTGACTACAAGGATCCAAGAAAAAAAGGCAGTGGGAAAAATCCCACTAGCTTATTAAGACAAGGAGCCAGCACTTATAAAAACTTTTTTTTGCTAGATTAGGGGTAAACCAGTGCCCTAAGGGTAAATAACTTATAGCAGAAGTCCTAACAACCTTTGTCTCAGCGTTTCACAAGATTTATTTTATAGGCAAGACTTGTTTGACAATATTCTTTGTGTTTTGTTTTTTTTTTTTTAACATTGATTTGCAAATCATTTAAATTTTCCGTATTTTGATTTTTATTATTTTCTTTTGCAACTTAATATCCTGTGAGTTTTGTTCCACTTGGTAGATGATTGACAGAGTTTTGGATTAGCAACTGCTGTTTGCCAGAACACTGTTATGAAGAATGAGACAAGACTGGAAATTAGTTTAAAAAAATCTAAATAACAGAAAAGTAGTTTTTTCCACTGATACTATTCTGCTGGGGCTGACTTTAGTCCAAATTTTTTATGTAGTTCTAACTTCTCATTGACAAAGTTCTTTTTAAGAAAGGACGACGGTGTTATTTCACTGACAGAAAGTAATGGTGGTGCTACTTTATTACCTGTTTGAAAGAAATATACATAGATGGAAAATGCATGTCGTAGGTCATATTGCTGGTCAATCATTTCTGTATTGTACCTTCAGAACAAATGTTCTTTAAATCTTTAATTGACAATATGGTCAATATTAAAGACCACTCGACAGAGGGAGCTAGGAAGTTAAAGCTTCCCAAGAACAGGATCTGGCTAGGCCACCATCACACGACTGAGAAACCTGGGTGACTAAGAGCTCCTTGGGTGGTGTGGCTACATCTACCACACTTCCAGCAGCAGGGAGGAGGAGCAGGGAGCGAGTGATCTTCAGTGACCTGGCCCTACAGAAGGATCGTAATGCCCTACTCCCTCCAGCTCAGGTCTTAAAACTTACAAACTGTCTCCCCTCAGAAATTATTGAGGCTTCTCATTGGTGAAATTGGGACCCAAAGAGCCTCCTCTCTTGTGGCTTCCTCCCTCTGTCTCATACTGAGGTACTGAGCACTTCTGTGCTATAACACCTTGTGATCTTCCTACAATACCGCTATGAAATAGCAGGGGCCACCAGAGCAATGCCAATTTGGGAGAGCACACAAGTAGTACAAAGCCAGCCAGGTCCATACGAAGTGCTGCTGTGTAACTGCATGTGAGGAGGCGGTTTTATTACTCCCATAAGAACATTAAAAATAAGGGCAGACAGCATATGCGTTAGCAAGCTACATAGCCAAGATTCATCTTCCATCAGCCCACTACTCAAAATCAGCAAATACTCTTGTATTCCATCAGAATTGCTTATATGATGGTTCACATTCTCTAGATAAATAGTAAATAGATTTGCATTGACAGGAATGAAAGGGTCAAGGCATTCAGCATTCTGTTCACAGTCAGGCAGGATCTGGAAAAGTGGAGTATAGAGGAAAGCAAGGAAGCACTCTTATGCTGTTTGAAATTGAATTCCCAAAACACAGAATCATATCGCAGCCAGATAGCCCTCACGTGATTGCCTTTATAAGCAGTACTGTGAAAAATTTTCTTTCATTGCCTACCAGTGTAGCTTCATAGTCTAAGACTTGGAACATATGAAGAAGTAACTTGACAGTTCATTGACTACTAACTGTGGGTAAATTCTGGAGATTTATTGGCAAGCACTGTATATGACACTACTGTACATAACTTAATATGAAGGATGTTTATAGGCACAATAAGGCTAGTCCAGAAATTGTAGGATACAAGAGTTGATAATGCTCCGGTATGTAACTTAAGTTTTGCTAGCTGAAGCATGACTCCTTGAAGTCTTCATTACCTGAATAGAATAAACAAAAATTTAAGTTTGCATTACAGCAGAGTTTATCAATCAGTTATTTTTTTAATAAACATGTTTTGCATTTTTTCAACTGCTTACAAATGTATTATTTAAGTACTGAACAGGTAAATTAGATTGGGTGAAGATCTCCATCAGAAACTTCAAGCAGGATTCTATATTTCGTATTTCCTTTATTCTAGCAGTTAGGGGTATTCTAGAGTTCTGTTCTCATTAGAAAGATGCCTTTCTTTTCATTCTCTGTAATCATGGTAAATACTTGGTAGTGGGAGTCTTGGGCCTTAGAGAAACTTAGCATCGGTTATCTGTATCCTGTCATTAGACTAGATTCTCTTAGAGGACACCAGTAGACTTTCCTCCACGGGAAAAAAATCTTTCCTGCTGTCTTGACAGAATTGGCTCCTTGCAGCTGTGCAACCAAATCATGGTAGAAGACAAATAAATGAGGGAAAGCATATACCAGACCTCATGGATCTTGGCTTACTTGCATTCTTCCTTAAACGGTGTAATATCAAGCCAATCCTTAGCTTCTCTAACTTTTGCTGGCCTCAGCCTTGCATAAAATCTAGAGAATTAAAAACTCTTTTTATAAAAGTGCATGTATATTTTCCACACTAGGTATGTTTTTGAGAGAAAACAATGATTAACCTTAATACTTGTCAAGATAATGGCCAGGAAAGAATTTATAGTAAAAATATGAGGTCATATATGCTTCATGATACAGGAAAGCACAAACTCCTTCTGCATGTTCTAGGAGTATCTGAAGCTTGCAAATCATTGTAATGAAAGTACACAGCTCTTATATGAATGAAATCGTTACATATAGTGAAAACCACAATAAACAACTATATTTAGACCTTCCTCTAAGCTGCTCATCTATGCTTCTCACCAAGCAGTTCAGTCTGCCCCACTAAGCATTCGTATTTAATTCATTGCTTTTTCCAAGGGTAGTCTCAGAAATCTTCCACCACTAACTTAAAGAATCCAAATGACTCTTGTCTTCAAGAGAAGCAGGAAAAACAGATGAAGGGGAAAAATAATATTGAAGAGAACTGTATAACCTAAGACAAACTGTAATGTTTTTAAATATGAGTAGAGCTTTTTATAATGCTGATAGTGATACTCAGAAATTGAATAAATACTTTCATAATGTACATGAACAACCAGGGATGTAGAAAAATGTTATCAGTGATTCAGAGTAACAGAGTTTAAAATAGATTAAATAAAGGAATACATAAATGAGTACATACATTCAGCAGTATCAATGTTCACTTAACCGAGTGCGTAGCACTTAAAATGATAATATTAATTCATAGTTGCATATAGATAATCATAGGAAAACCTATGTAACACAACAATTTGATAGCAAAAAAGTATGTATAATGCTTTTTGAACTATTCATTCAAATCACATACGGTTAAGTATTACAAATTGGATTAGAGATGGTGCAAGAATCCTTCAAAGACTGTTGCTAATTTAAATGTACAAAATACATACAGCATAGTTTTTGGATGACTTACTATTGTCATTAATAATAGATATAATGTTTTTAAAATGCATCACAATGTTTGGCTATAAATACCATATTTCCTTTTACTGTCTATTGAAGGGCCAGGATCTATAAAAACCCAGCAGTTCCTGATTGATTGACACAATTTATTGGAAAAATAACTTTTCTACTGCTTATGTTTTTAATATCCAAATCAGGAGGCTTACAGAGTTTTGGGAAAGTAACCACACATTGATGGGGGCTGGTGTCAGTATTTGTAGACTAAGACTAGATTGTATTGTAATTACCATGAGGTAACCTGCCATTTCTGTTTTCTTCCTGTTCTTTCTCTTTAATCCACTAAGTCTTTTTCAACCTACAATTCTTTAAAGCATACAACAGTTTCTACATACATTTCTCATTCAAGTCAACAGTAAAAAGAACAATTTTTATAGAAACAACTTGTTTAGTTAGGTCTTTTCATGAATACCTAAGAAAATCTATAGTAAGTAAGAAGAAGCAAGAGAAAAAATTGCAGAAAATAGTTTAGAACAAATGGGTTTAACAGCAGCTTGGTGAAAGAAAGGAAAAAGAGAGCAGTAACGGCAAAGTACAGGGAATGTGAAGTATTGGGAGGAAGCAGCAGAAAGAGAGTATAAATGAGAACAAAATGGATTTGGAAAATTGAAAAGGAAACAAAAGCATCAGGAATACATTTTCTGGCAGGATCCATGAGTTCAAGCATATTACAGATGTAATAAATCCCCCAACTGATATATCCTCATTATAAGATGGATGTGATAAAATACATAATAACGATGAAAAGGAAAATGAGTTCGGTGAATACTTCAGTATGTTGAAAGAAGTGAGAATTTATGCTTTCATGTGGTAAAGAAGAGGAATTACTCACCATCCACTCGGTGTGATTCATCAAAACCAAAATGTTTTCTGGGATGTATGAATGTGTTTGAAGTTCTTACATGGCGTCTCTGTTTTACATGGTATCTTTGAGATTTTAAAAGTTAACAATTATGAAACATTTATTTTCAATACCTTTTAAAATATTGTTCTGAACTGGGGAGGGTGGAAAGAAGGGAAGAAGAGAGGAAGGGTGCAAGGGAGCAAGGGGAGAGAAGTGCTTCCCACAATTCCTAATAGACTGAAAATTCTCTTCCCATTGCCAAAGTGGGCTCACAGAGTTGATTATAAATGGTTATTATGGTAGTCATTCCAGGTGAAATAACTGAGAAGCTGATCAAGAACTATATTAATAAAGGACATTAAAGGACAGGAGTATTTTGACATCAACTTCATTCTGCTTAGTAAACTTAACTTACTGTTCCATGACATATTTTAAAAAATCACAGTACAAGACCAGTAAAATTCAGACAAATGGATTAATAACTCATCAATTGACTTCTCAAAAGTGGGGAATCACATTTGAACTGAACTACTAGGGGCTAGCAGTGACAAAAGAACAAAAAAGGTGCAATGTTGATTTAAAAATGGATGTGGTAAAAGATGCATCTCTGAATTCAGCATTGTTCAAAGGCATACTAAAGTATGGAGACCACTTCTGGTATATATGTACTTCAAAAAGCTGGAATTGAAATTGAAATTAATGAAATGGAAACAGAAATGGAAATGGTGCATGAAAAAGCCATAAGAACATTTTAAGGGCTAAAGAAAATTTAGCTTTATAAGCTCTATTTAGAATACTAAATTTAAGACCATGAGTTTACCATATACTTAGCTTTGCTAGATAAGGCATTAATTCTTTAGCGTTTAAAGACAACACCAAAGCTGGTTGAGAGTTTAATGAAACACGCTGAAAATGAAATAACATTACTGCTCTCATGATTGAATACGAATAACCATCAGAACAAGTGAGATGGACATTCTGTCTTTGACTGTCTTCAGACTCAAACTCTTAGCCCTTCCAAAAACACTAGTTATTGGTCTCAGTGAAGGAGAAAAGCTCTGAAATTTGAAAGTCCACATTATGCAATGCATTAGACTAAGTGTTCTTATAAACATTTTGGTCTTAAAATATGAGTTTGAGAGCTTAGTAAACAAACAAAAATATTGCAATAATATTGTCACCATTAGTCAAACCAGCATAACAGAGAGCATCAGATTGCAGTAAATAAACCCTGCATCAAGTCCAATGACTTGCAGTTAAGATGCAGCATATATAATACATTAGTAACCATTCCGTTCTTGGGAAAGTCTGCAGTTCAATGACAGCCTTTTTGTCTACTTCTAAATTGTGGAACTGAAGCATGCTCCCAGCTCCTGGGTTTCAGTACCTGCTAAATTGCTATCCCATACCCATGTCAGGAACATATGCCCTGAGCAGCCCCAGGTCCCTGTGGCTCCCACCTTCAATAGGAGCAGGAAGAATGCTGCAGGATCAGCAGCAATTTGAATAATCAGGGATAAAGGTGGCAGTGGGCACTGCAAAGCATGCCTGAACCCAAAACTTACCACAGTGCAACCACAGCTTTGCTATCAAACTCCACTATACCTCTCAATATCTTTTACTGTAACTTGGTTGGGCATCTACTGTTGGTGTTAGTCTTCACAGGAAAAATATGGAAGCAGGCGTATCTCAGTACTTGTGGCAGCACTGAAATCTGTTACTGTACTCCACAAACCCCCATAGAAATACATCCCTGAGAGCCTGCATTGCAGAACACCTGGTAGACATTCTGCACAGTATATATTTTAACACTTTTAATTTGAAAGATTATTTTCAGTGCCACTTTACATATTTCATTTATGATCATAAACATTCATCAGCATTTGGTAAGAGGATGTCGAGGCAATATGGCATATGCTTTCTAATTGGTATCACAAAGTCTTGCATTGAAGTGGAACCTACTTTAAGACATCTGCCTACTTAGTGTGTTATAAACAGAATATATCCTTTTCCCTTCTGCTTGAAGGATTATATAAGTACTTTCACTGATACATTTAAAGGATTTAAAAGCAATACTGTAGCTGGATGTTTTATACTGTAGCTGGATGTTTTAAGGATACTAACAGTGGAATAACTTCCCCTGCTTAAACCAGACTTATGATTAAATCTGATTTATTGTTCCTCAGGTAACATTCATGAGTGGTATGCACAAAAAGTTGAAAATGTTACTCAGTTTGTCGACTTCTAAGTTTATACTGTTGCTTTGCCTACTGTAGTAACATAAGACCATGACCATTACGGGCAATTATTTAAACCAGATTTACTTCTAAGAATGTGATATGTGTTTCTCACCTTGGCCAGCATGAGATACCAACCACAATTAAAATCAGGAGTTAAGCTGAAAATGACATTCCACATGCAGGAGCTTAAATTAACTGGCAGGCTATGTCAATACAGTCATAAATGGCCTGAGTCAAGAAGTGGACTGAAGTAAGCAGTGATCCCTGACCCACTCTCCATTCATCTGCACTGACAGCAGTATGTCAGCCTGCAGAGTCCACTCTCTCTTGCTTTACAAGCTGTGTGATGCTTTAGGAAGGACCCTGCCTGCCTGGTGGTTACCACATGATGTCACCTCAAGACAAATACGTTTTTTTTGGAGGGTGAGGGGGACCTTGGCTAGGACAGGAAAGCCATTGTTCCCATGCACATCACAACCTGGCAGTGCCATCAGCTCAGACATTCTCCAGCATGACCCAAACCTGCATGTTAACTACAGCCTGGCACTGAAGTACTCTTATCATGAGACTCTGTGCTCAAGCTTAGTCACAAGCTTCAGATATCACACAGACTACCTTTATATCTTGCATGTAGAGTTAGGAAGCTCATGTGCTCCTGGCATTTAAATAGAGGGCTTGATTTCTAGAGATGTCAATCATTTAGTCATCTCAGTGATGTTCACTGAGAAACTGGTACTCAGAATTTTTAAAAATTAAGGTATTAGAATTTAAGTGGCTAAATATGAATTTAATAGCTTAACTACAGACAGAAAATGTCTGAATGTTTCTTCTTTCATTCTCCCTAATATTAAGGAAAGTAATTTTTTCTCATTATAATTATGACTTCAGCAACATACCGTTAAGACTCAGTCATGCAATTTGTACTCTTGTTGCCAGGCATTCAGGTTATGCTTATGTATGACAGTGCAGTACCATATAGAAACAAGCAGGTAATCTCTAGAGGAACTATGCTGGGACCTGGAAACATTAGGGCCTTTATCGTTCAACATTTTATAGTGAATTTTATATCCTTCATCTGACACGTACTCTACATGGTGCTATGTATATTTATTATTACTACATAACACAGAGTTCCACAGGTGACTGTGGAAGGACTTTCATGGGTAAATATTCATTAAAATGATCAGGGGTGCATCATTAAATCTTAATATCATAACAGTTTTCTACGTTTATACTTACAAACTCTTTTCTACTACTGTACCGATTATTTCATGTATTTTAACAACTAGACTCATCCAAAGTAAAGCTCCTTGTTAAAAATTTGCATGTACAGTTACAAGTTTATATTAAGTTCATTATCAATGTTGCATAAAAGCCTTTAGCTTTTTCATCAAGGAAGTTCTATATAGGGCCAAATCCTGATCTTCCTAGTCATGTAGGTATTCTTCTTGCCCTACATTGAACTCATCCCATGAGTAAAAATAAAACTGTTTGAAGATGATTCAGGGGACAGAAAGCTTGCTCTGTGTCCTGGTTTCAGCTGGGACAGACCGAATTTTCTTTCTAGTAGCTGGTATAGTGTTATGTTTTGGGTTCAGTATGAGAAGAATGTTGATAACACACTGATGTTTTCAGTTGTTCCTCAGTAGTGTTTCGACTAAGTCAAGGATTTTTCAGCTTCTCATGCCCAGCCAGCAAGAAGGCTGGGTGGGCACAAGAAGTTGGCACAGGACACAGCCAGGGCAGCTGACCCAAAGTGGCCAATGGGGTATTCCATACCATGTGATGTTATGCCCAGTCTATAAACTGGGGGGAGTTGGCCTGGGGGTCGGATTGCTGCTTGGGAACTAACTAGGCATTGGTTGGTGAGTGGTGAGCAATTGCATTGTGCTTCACTTCTTTTGTATATTCCAATTCTGAATTATTATTATTTTATTATTGTTATTATTATCATTATTAGTTTCTTCCTTTCTGTTCTATTAAACTGCTCTTATCTCAACCCACAAGTTTTACCTTTTCCCTTCTGATTTTCTCCCCCATCCCACTGGGTGGGGGGGAGTGAGTGAGTGGCTCCTTGGTGCTTAGTTGCTGGCTGGGGTTAAACCACCACACTCTGAACATTTTGAACCTTTCAATAACTTCCCTATTCTGGAATCACCTTGTTTCTATTTCACTTTTAAAACATTTGACTAATGCTGTGTAGCATGGAACCATTATTAGAGTTCTACTTGAGTGCCTTTTCAGGGAACATTGCAAGCAAGTACAATTAGCATTGGCTAAGGACCTGTCTGGAAAGATAGACCTTCATGTCATAAACTGGAATTTATCACATCAAGAACATTCAAGTTGCACTTACCTTGTTTCCAACATATGCAATACTAAATGAAAATGAAAAAGTCACTGGCAAGCTAGTGGTAAAGCAACAATGACATTTGAAAAACAAAAAAATGCCCTTTCAAATTTTACTTAGGAAGTCATCACTGCTGGGGAAAACCTTGCTGCCAAGATACTTTTAGAAACAACCCTTCATACTTCCTGTTCCCGCATAGCAATATGAACTCTGAACACTTAAAGCCTACTATGCTGTCAAACAATCCAGGGCAAAATATGCAACACGTTTCCTGAATGTAATTCTGCAGGAGGCAGAAGAGCTATTGCAAATCTTCTTTGAAACTATCAGCTCCTCTGAGACAAGGAGTTTTGAAGAAGAGTCTTAAAGAGTGATTGTGCTTTTTTTCTCAGAAACCCAAATATCACTCAAGAGAAAAGAGAAAGCACAGAGAGCTCAGTATAGCTTCTACAGAAATACAGTCAATAACAGTATACTTGTCATGATGACTACACAGTTATACAGGCAGAGAGCAAGAAACTAGGAATTCAGGTTTGTTTGTTTGGGTTTTTTTTCAGATCTGTCATATTTGAATGGTAGGATGAAAAGTCTCTAGCTAGACCAGCAGTTTAGAATGCAAAAACTTCTGTTAGGAACTTGGGAAGGATCAGTGTGGTTTTGTGTGATGATATGGAAGTGAAATGTTGTAAACTGTTGGCTTCTAAATCTAAAGAAAGACAGGGAGCAGGAAAAGAGATGGGACTTCAGATCTTTTCTTAAAAATTAAATAATTTCCTGTATCACTTTAAAAGGCAGAAAAGCTGAAGGAATTTGAGAGGTTAACAGATGTGTACCAAAGATACTTGCCTAGTCTTTGGCATACAGTCTTTCCATCTTTCTTAATCCACAAAAACAAGTGATTACAGATTTTTATTCCAGGCACATGTGACAGACTGACCTGCATAAATCTATCATCTTAGTCTGAGTATTTAAAAATGGATATGATTGGAAAGGTCTACTGTGTCAATGGGAATTAGAGTATTAATGGCATAAGGGGATGCATTTTATACAGCTCGTTATGAATTTGAATATTTAAAAAATTAAAATGTTTTACAATACTTTCTACCCATAATGATCATGCATATTAAGTATGAACAGAAAAATGTTCATGCATAATACTTGCTCTTTATTAACCTCAGTCCCTGAGCATTTCAGTTTTAAAATTAAATTATTGTGTGTAGGTTTTTTTTGAAGCTGATGTTATAGCACAAAGCCATTCTAATATAAGCATCACTGAAAGAAATACCTGTTGAGTTCTATTTACTTTTTAAAATGTACGTCATTCAGATTCTGTGACAAATAAAACATAATTGTAAAGTCTTCATGAAGATAGTACATTTTGTAATGCCAGGTAGTTTTCCATCCCCTTTTTTAATGACCATCTTAACAAATAGTAAAAACAATGGTTTAACTGTGTCCAAACTTTTCTTTCTGAGACATACGCACAGTCAAAACCTAATTTGATTTTTTTTTTTTCCTAAATATGAAAGGAAGTACAGGGGGACTTTGTCTGGCCTGATACTCAGATCACTTGCAAGAGCATCAGAGTCTTAATGCGTTTTGCCAGCTATGGCTCACACCCTAGATGGTAACAACAGTGACCCAGGAATTGTGCCGAAGAATATCTCTATTTTAGGACAGCTTGGTTTTCTGGAATATTCTTCTTATAGCTGCTATTTGTCAATTGACCTATAGTAAGTCAGGCTTTTTCTGGAAAGATATTTGGTGCACAGAAGAGGGCACAAATCAAAACTGGTATAATACTGCATGAACAAATGAACTTAAAAACAGAACAAGGGACAGCACAGGAGATGGTAGCTTCAGCTTGCCTATTTCCTATTTTGTTTGAAAATGCTAAGATTCCTTTTATAGATTAGCTAGATTGATTAACTGGATCTTAAAAAATAAATGAATATTAAGCGAGATCAAAGTCTAACAAACAGTCTAACAAACTGGTAAATGAGATGGTCAGAGTATAAGAGGCATCCCAGAATAAAGCAAAGAGATATCTGTGAAATGAAAAGAGTTGAAGCTGATATAATTGATGGAGAGGACTGAGGAAAAGGAAATGTGAAAAGGGAGCTAGCTAAGGGTTACAGGCAGCAGCGATGTATGCAGAGCTTAGGAATCAAAGGATGTTTTGAAACAGCTGCTCAGCATGGTGCCCAGGCACTGAAATAGCGCAAAGAGAGCCACGGCAGGGCCTGTGTTCATGGGAGCTCAGTCTGAGGAGCTGAACAGGCTCCAGAGGACATATAGGTTCAACCCCTCCAGGGAGAACAATTGGTTTGGTTTTCCAGAGACACAGCAGATATGGACTTTAAAACATCTTTGGAAATTTGGTCACAATCTCGACATGGGGAATAAAGGGAAGAAAAGGATGATGAATTCATTCTGTATTTGATAAGCTGTTCATTTACATCACACTCTTTCATCAAAACCAAAATTTTACATGATTGGTGAAAATTTCCACTGGTATGGCAACAGAAACCGGTAATATTGCTCAAATATTGCAGTAGATTTCAGAGTCCAAATGTGACAAATTCAGTTACTACTGCAAACAGCAAGATTAATCAAAAGAAAGGCATAAAATAGGATCAGCAATAGTGCTCAGGTAGCTTGTCAAGGCTTGCTTCTAGCATTCTAATACAAAAAAAAGTGGAAATGAGCAGAATAGTGGAGTGTGATTAAATTCCAGTCTTCATTTCCTCTTCAGTTTTTCTCTTCTCTAATCTCTGTTTGGGGGGATGTGTTGCAACTTGCTAACTCGCAACCTGTACAAGATGCACATGATTTAATATACACTGTACATGAGTCTGATGCTGAATTTATAAATCAAGCAATTTTTTATTTGCTTTACTCTGTGAAATGTGGTAAAGTATGTTTACATTGTTTGAAGTGCTAATTAAGGGATTTATATTCTACTTGACAATACATTAGTGCTAAACATTTGATTGGCTTTTGTAAGATCCTTTTCTGACAAAAAAAATAACACTGAGCTATAAATTATATTCAATCACATACAAAAACAGCCAAGACAAAATCTTCAGAACTATGACCATTGGACATGCCCAGTTAATAGGTATGATACCTATTTCGTTCTACCTACAGCCCTTGGAAATGAAATGCATTATTACAAAGTGTATTTCTAAAAAAGGCTTGGCCCTACTGTCTTAAAGATTTCTTCCCTCACTCTTTTCTCTTTGAGAAGTGTGAATTTGCAACAGTAGGTTTGTTTCGTTTCCCCAGCACAGTGCTCCAGCCTGCGTACATTTTCTCATTTGTCTGTATCCTGGTTGTGATATTCCTCTTTGACTCAGCCAAAAAAACTATTAACAGCCCTGGAGAGAGAGTTTCTAAGCTCCGTCTCTGTGCCTGCTCTTGGTCCCAAGCCAGCATGGAAAATTCTGTTACATGCAGGTCCCTCAGGGTTTCTTTCTGGACCTCTGCCACCTGAGGATACTGAGTGTTTGGGAGAGGTGGAATCACTTCCCTCTGTCCAGGAAACTAAATATAAGTTCTGCAAAGAGTGCGGTCTTCCTGAGGTAAATACTATTCTGAATTATGATAAAAAGCCTAGATGCAACTTTTTGTTGTTATTGGGGTTTTGCTTTCAGAAGGAGTAAGATATCAGAATATTTTACTTCAGAAGCATTAGTTTCCCATGGAAGTCACATGGGGATGACCCAGTCATCCCAATGGATCTGGGATGGTCAACTCAGCAGTTCCCAGGTGACATGCTGAAAAACTGGGGAGCTGAGAATCTGTAGCCTCTGAGCTACCTACTTCTTTGGTATGCTTTCTACCTTGGTCATATGGAGCAATTAGCCTGGAAACCCTAAGATTTTGTAACCTAGAAGACTCAAATTTCTGGGAACTTGAGGACCTATCTCAGAAACCAGGAAACCTGGGATGCTTCCCCAATACCTTCTCCAACAAGACACACACAAGCCTGCAGAAAGTGTTCCTAGAAGACAAATAAATTGTGATCTTCTGGCAGCAGTCCCCTGCAGCGAAGGACATAGGAAGTACAGAGCAAAAGCATCTCCTGCTCAGCCTGTCTCTTCAGCTTCCAGTAAGTGAAACTCCAGAATCCACTTTAACCTGATCTAACCTCACTTATACTGGTGGGAAGACTTCATAGAGTCTACCTTCCTGAAAACTAAAACTTCAGAGTATGGCATTACCAGAACACAAAAACATTTATTTCACCTGTCTAAACTCTGTTTTATCATTACCTGTAACTTGGTATGACTTTATCACATTCTCATGGTGTTCAATTTATCACTGTGATTGCCAGCACTTCCAACTCAGATCACCAGTCTCCAAACATTACCTCTCTCATCTGGAGTTTTCTCTCACCGGTGTTTAATGTTTCCCTGCACTGTTTTTTTGCTATGAAGAACTTCAGGAAGTCTGACCTCAGTTCAGCTCATTGGCAGTTGTTTTATCTCATAGATGTAATGATAGAGTGAACCATGCCCAGTGAGTTTTCACAAAACAATTTTTTTTTTATTTAGAACAAAAATTTTCTGAGAAAACATATCCCAAAACAAGTTTACTATATTTTATGTGCTATTCACATGGGACTCTGCAAAGCACTCAAGCACTTAATTTCTGTTGTTATTGAACTGTCCACACATCCTACCCCCTCCTTCACCCTCTAATATTTCTCTAGCATTAGGAAGCCAATCAGAACAGTGCATATTGTTTCCCACACAGATAAGTCTTGTATTTAGAAAGACAGATTTATTTCCATGTCAAAAGCATTTCTAACATCTCTCCAGAATATTTTTTGAAGTTTCTCAGGATGTGAAAGGCAGTAGGAAATTCACATCAGTCAACTCGGTTAGTTTCCCTAAATGCAAGAAAAATAAACACTTCCACAAGATATCTTCAGAGAAGAAGCTTAACTTATTAGTTCTACTGATATTTCTTTATGTCATATGTCTCTAATGCCTAAATATTATTTGTAATCTTTACTTTTCACCTCTTCTCCTCCTTCAAGTACTCTGAAGAGTCTTGTCCCACACAGACAAATTATTAGATACTGAACCCCTGTAACTTCAAATTGTTGGAATCTGGACTGGAATACACAAAATTTTGTTCTACTGTTATCTGGTTTTTAAAATGCAACTCCTGAATAAGTTGGTGATATCCTTAACATGCATCTTGTTATAAAATTTTCAAAAACTATTTTCAAGCTTCATGACCATTTTCTTTCTTTTTTTTTTTTTTTTTTTTTTTTTTTTTTGTTAAACAGGACACAAGAAAGATTTCCATTCTTACCAAATGTAGTATACCTACAGTGTCAGCATTTAACTTCGTTTTGTTTGTTGGTGGGGGGAATTAAAAGGCTGATGATTCCCATGCCAATATAATCAACAGAAAGGAGGGCAAACTGTATCTATGTTATATTTCTTGTATACCTACTTCATCTGAAATAATATGTTCTCCTGGATCACCATATCAGATGCTTTCACAGGTAGACTACAGATATATTAGGGTCAATAAATTTACATTCATGTAAATTGGTCTTACACAATCTACCTGCAACAGAACTTTGTTGTTTTTTATCCCATTCTCCTCTTATCACCACGTCCTTCACTGAGCTTCCCTTCAGAATCTGTTCTTAAATCTTGTGTAGTAGTGAGGTCAAACTAAGTGGTACTTTCACATTTTTGTTCTTCCTGTTCTACAGGCAGAAGATGTTGACAGGTTCTTTGAAAAATCCTTGCTACTGAACTTTCAGCACCATATGCCATTAATATTATAACCTAATATTTCACAGAATTATATTTCCTTAAAAATTTGCAAGTATTTGCAAACAAACAGCAATAAAAGCTTCCCTTGTCTCTTTTATTTCTTGTCATTCCAATGATATGTCTCAGTATATGCAAAAAAATATGCGTCAGAAGGATCTTCCAGAGATCATCTAGTCAATATTCTTTCCCCAGTGCAGCATCAGTGCATGTATACACAGTGGAAATAGCATACCATTTTGTACTTATGTTCAGGTTATGATATAAGTATCATTCCTGACAGATACTTGTCTAAGACTTCCAATGATGTAGACTCTGTGCCCCTGTCAGGCAACCTATTTTGATGCTTCACTATCCATAACATTGGACATTTTTCTTACTATCTTGCCTCATTATTACTTGTTTAGTTTGAATCTTCTGCCTGTTCTATCATCTTTCATCTGGTAAGGAATTTATTTTCTGTCTCTTTGCAGTTATCTTTTGCATATTTAAAGGTTACTGTATCACCTTTGAAGCTTCTGATCTTACAGCTAAACAATGCCCATATTTTTTCCTCATACATCATCTTTTTCAAAACAGTCTTATGATCTGTGCTATGGTTTTATCAATTAGACCACACCTTTTTTGATGTGCAGTATCAGAACCTGGATATTCACTGAATCTTTATCAAAGCTAAGTAGAATATGATATTACCAGAATATATTGTATTTGTTATTCTCCTGGTTAGAGGGAAAAGTCAGGTGCATGCCCTTTATTGGAAATAGCATAACATTTTGTTTTTATGTTCGGACTGGAATCAACCACATTAAGATTTTGTTCTGAAGACTAATGATTTAGCTAGTTCTGTAGTCTCTAGTTACATAGTTGATTACTCCAGTTTAAATGTACAATTTTCCACTTGTCTTATTCTAGAGTTTCATCTCCTTTCCAGTTTAAAATTGCTTTGAGTTTTTGTCCAAACATTTAGTCTCCTCATTCTTCCCAACAGCAGCTTGATGTATTCTGTAAGTAAAATGAACATAGTATCTGTTCTGTCACTTAGTTTATTAATGAAAATATTAGTGGTAATGGAATCAGAGGTGAACTCTGATTAAGTCAATTCTTTACACTTTCATTTTCACTGTAAACCGTTAATTCTTCTGAGTAGTTTTCCAACCAGTTACGTATTTGAGATTATTAGTTTTTCTGCACTGGCTTATTACTGCTCAAAGCTTCCCCAGTTAACTTATGAGAATGCCATGTGGAAGTGCGATGCCCAAAATCCTTACTAAAGCCAAGTTATTTTTCTTTTTTTGTACAGCCCTGGTACTTTCTTAATGAAGAAAATGAGGTTGGTTCAACACAAATTGTTCTTGATAAGTGCATGGTAGCTTTTATGCACCTAAGCTGTTTTCTTTCAGGTGCTTATAGACTGTTCTTGTCCTTTTTCTAGGAATTAAGCTGAACACCCAATCTATAATTACCTCAGTCTTCTTTTTATTTCCCTCCCCTTTTTGAAAATAGGCATTATGTTCATCCTTCATGAGCCATTTTTGTAAATCATTACCCCTCTTTTAGGGTGAACTGAACTCAAAATGCAGTACAAAAGAATAAGTGGGAAATTCTACATGTAAATCAACTACATAAATGAAGAACAGGAAAGTAAGCAGTTGTTCTGCAGAACAGAATCTGAGCACTCAAAGGCAAACATTAGGAGATCTAAGAATCCTTCATCCTTTTCTTTTAGCATTTAGAGACAATGTATTCAGACACTGGCAATCTAAAACAGAGATTTTTGTCAACATATTCTTTTTCCTGTTCATATACTATTCATTCAGTGAGTCAGTGGCTGCAAATTCATTAGCCACATGATTGCGTTTTGTATTTTCCTGTAAACTCATGAAAAATGTCATTGATTTCTTGGTATCATCTACCAATAACTTACCCCTCTGTTGATAGTGGAGCAATGGTTTTCCTGGACTCCTATGACATTGGCACAGCTTTTTATTTTCACTTGTAATATCCCTGGATAGTTGAATATCTTCTTTTTGCCATGGCCTATCTAGTTTTGTCCTTGTATGCTTAGTCTTTAGTTTTATTTGTCCTTTAAAATCTGATCAAGTTTTTACTTCCTGCATGCTTTGCTTTTGAACAGGAGGTCAGTATCCATTTCATGGTCAAATTGTCCTCTTAGTACCATTCTGATCTTTTCTCACCAGTGGGACAGTTTGTACTTGTGCCCTTGTTACTGATTCTTCAGAGAAGTGCCAACTCTTCTTAAACCCCTTTTTCCTGAGACTTGCCTCTCAAATTTCTGTATCAATTCTCTGAGTTTAATGGGGTCTGTCTTCCTGCAGTCTAGTAGTCTAGTTTTCCTCCTTCAATTTTACTTCAAAAATGTTTTTCAGATCTTCCATGTTTTCTAAAGTCTGGGAATGTGATCTCTTTTTTTCTCCTCAGATCATTTTTTTCCTTCAAATAAGGCCTTTATTTAAATCTTGCTTATTTTATTGTATCTTCTTTATCAAAAAGGCTGTAATCAGTGGATCACATAAACTTGTTGGAGACATTTTTTCCTCAGTAGTTTTCTTTTCTAGAAAATATTTAGATAAAATCCTTTGTAACCTCCAACTACTGTGCTGTGTATCATTCGACCAACTGCTCAGTGAAAAGCCATGTCCTTACATCTTTAATAGTTCTGTTATCTATGTCCCCTCTTCCAATCTGATATTTATTTTCCTCTTCTTCTCCATCAGAGTGCCATTGCTCTCTGACTTTTCTTTGCCATTTTTTTTTTGGTGTCATCTTCAGTTACCCAATTTCTGTATCATACTCCACTGAATCTGAAAAAATCAGTTTAAAAAGTAAGATCACATCTCCGCGAGAAGTGAACTTTACGACTGGTTTCAAAAATGTTTCTCCAATGAGTTAAAATATTGATACTTTACTCTTTTTCCTATAATAATGCTTTTTTATAGGATTTTTTTTTCTTTTTCTGTTGCATATCTCAATGCTATGTCACTGTTGTACCATAGGTATTACAGCCATTTTAGCTTATTTTTTCTCTCTTTTAAAGAACATTCATTCATGTAGTTAAAGACTACATATAACCATATTGGTACCACTACTTGTGATTTAAACTGACTTCATTTTAGAAACTACTGTTCATAAGAAGTACTCATCTTGGGTTTAGAATACAAAATGGATGTTCTTTCTGCAGTCTCAGAAGAGAAAGCATTGTTCTGCTGAATCACAGAAATGTGTGCATGACATCTGTAAGAGTCTCATCTTCACATTAAGAGACTGTCTTTTGAACGGAGCACAGGACCAGGGAAATATACAAACACCCAATCCTTTTGAGCAGAATCTTTTCTCACTTCCATCTAATTTTCATAAGCAAGGGAACTGACAATGTAAGCTGCACTGTGGAGACAGTATTTTTCTTCAGAAGTTCACAGACAACTGGGCAACCCATTACACTATTGTACCTTTTCCCTTGTGGATTTTTTTCTTTTGTATCTAGCTGGAATTCCCCTTGCTGCCAACTGCAACTGTTGACACTTGGCCTTATGCTGTGCATCTCTGAGAAGAGCCTGGTCCTGTAATCCCTCCTAGGTCATGAAGACAGCAGTTAGACTGTCCCGAACTCTATTGGCTTTTTCTTCTCTAGGATGAACAAACTCTTATTTTACATCATGAGTTCCAGCCCCTTCACCACCTTGGTCCTTCTCTGTTAGACTCTCTCCAATTAGTCAATGTCTGTATGGTAATGGAGGCTTGAAACTGGGTACAGTACTCCAGACATGCCCTCACAAGTCCTGAGGAGGGGAAATAATCACTTCCTTTGACCTGATGGCTATACTTTTCCTAACGCACACCAGAAAACCATTAGCCTTCTTCACCAAAACAGTACGCTGCTGATTCCTGTTCAACTTGCCTGCCAGGACAAGGCTGCCAGGTCTTTTTTTTAAAAAAATTACTTCACAACTAGTTGGTCCTCAGCCTGTAGTCTCCAGCTTGAGTCAATGCATCTCGGGTACCTTTACATTTGCCTTTGTTGGACTTCATGCAGCTTCTGCCAGCCCATTCTTCCAGCTTGTCACGGTCTCTCTGAACAGTAGCCCTACCCTTCCAAATATCATTTCATCTGCAAACTTGCTCTCCTCTTCATTGCCTAGGCCATTGTGCCATTCACCCTCACCCACAGAGTCCTATAGTTGCACTTGATCCTGTCAAAGTCCTTCTAGGGAGTATTATTTCCTCCAGGCCACTCCTTGAAGACTCTTCTGAAGCTCTTTAATCAGTATAGATGAAGTGCTCTGTTCTCCACAAACTAACAAACTTATCATTGGAAGAGAGAGGAATAGAAATACTACATTTAAATAGCAGGAGATATCATCCAGTAGGTGTGAGAGCAGACCTTTGGTATCTGCTTAGCTGTGTATTAAAATATTGTGTATATATAATTAAGCTTGTATTCAGACTTTAGATATTACTAGCTCAAGTATTCTGTTCAAATTTCCAGGTATAGACACAATCCATGGCTGTTGTAAAGTGATGAAACTCTACTGAGACTCCCAATTCAGCTGAGGATCTGGCTGTAAAAGTGAATCTATAATAAATTAATGGGGATTTTTTTTTTCTTTCTAGCTTGAATGTTTTACATTTCCAGGAATCCTTTTTTGCTGATATATTATAGAAGCTAGAATTGTTTGTTGCTTTCAGAAAAGACTGGAATGAAGGTTAACATCTTTCACATGAATGTAGAATAGAAAATGTTTATGATTATTAAAAAGTATTTATCCAGGCAAAGTATTCCTCATTTGTGAATATAAATTTGCAAAACTATACATTTAAAATCTGGGGAAAATTTAGAGGAATAATATATTGGCTCAAAATGTGCATACTATGAAATCTATTACACTATTTTATATACTTTTATGAGTGTAAACTCATTAAATGTTATTCCTTTTGTTGCAAAGTTCTGAAGCTTGCTTGCAGTTGACATCATTACTTTGATAACATAAAAATATTATGGGTTTAAAAGTAGTCTCAAGAAAAAGCACATTGCACTCACTGAAAAATACATTCTGTCAGTCAACGCAGATTTTTTAATCTCAACTGAAAGAAGATGGGAGAGAAAAGTCTTTATTTTATCTTATGATTACTTTGCTTTAACTCTCTGCCCTAAAGCAAAATATAAAAATCAAAGAAAGGCAATGAAAAATAACAGTGAAAATGAATCACCAAATGAGTTACGGAGTAATCACTGATGGAAGAACAGAGACTGATAAAGGTAATAACATTTCACTGTCTTCTTAAAAGAACCTGAAATTAACTGGTAAATACTAAACTCAATCCAAAAGATAAATCTATGATTAAAAATATAGCTACTGTTCCATACAAAAACTTTAGTTTCTGCAGACAAGCATTATGTATGGTTGAAAGAAATAGTTTCAGAGTGTTACATACCAGGAATGCAGAAGTAGCCAAATTCCACTCAAAACCAGTATGACTGGCTGCACTTAGGTAGCAACACAGTGTACAAGCTTGGCCCCACTGAAGTCAAAGATATAATTTCTATTCTTAGTATAAACTCAAAATTCTTATGGAGGCTTTGACACTATGACTCAAACTATGGCTAATCAGTTGCTTGCTCTTCCTTGAAGGTTTGTCATTCCTGTTAGCTGGGGATTCCTGACCTCCCTAACCACAAACCCAAATTAAAACCAAATTCATTGCTTAAGTTTCCTTTAATGAGGCAGTACAGCAAGCAGCAAGGCAGAATAGCGAGACATTGCTGGACAAACAGTAAACACTCCCTGTCCAACAGCTGGGATCCAAAGATCCTAGCTACAGCTTCCTGAACACAGAATATTGCTTTCCAATAAATATCACTACATGGTTGCTAATTGGCTACAAAACAAATGTATTTGTCACCTATCAAAATCATATATTTTGCCTCATGGATTCTTGGCTTGTTTACACCTATGATGGGAGGGAAGTGACCATTTGAATTAGGTCTGTGATGCTCTACGTTACAGCTTAGTTCATTTGAATGCTGGGATATAGTTATCATTATCTTCCCATCATTAATATTTCCTAGAATAAGGACCCTGAAGTAGCTGAGAGTTTCCCTGTAAATTATCATACACACTTTTTATGATCAGTTGTACACGTTTACACCAGTCAGTTAATGATGCACACAAATATCTGTCTATACGTGAAAACAGCTACTTGAGTTTGTGAACACATTCTACTTTCCAATATGGATATAAATTTCCCTTTTCCTCTGCAAATTATATACCAAATCTATATGTACCGCAAATCTAACGTTTCCAACATTTTGTGTATGCAAATTGCTTGTCTGGCAGGCACCATACGCTAGCAGTGTAAGGAGCATGGAGTAAAGTAGTGTTTCTGTCCTAATTGCTGGGAACCTAATCAGCAAACCTGGGACAAAAATAACCAATAAGTGAAAATGCTGCATAATTATCCTTTTGTTTGATTATCTAGGTGCAGTTAATAACAAACAGCCAAACATTAAAATTGTTAATTCAGTTCGCATAAGCCATGAAAATTGCAGTTAATTGTACTCCCAAAGTTTGTGAGCCTTTGGAAATTGTCTTTTTTGTCAAAAAAATGAATCCCTTAATTAATGGGGTTTTTTTTTTTCCGAAAACAGACTCTGCAGTGAGGCCTCCTTAATGTAATGGTTCCTCAGCTAGATTAAAACAGTATCTAGTGGAAAATACTGTTTTCATTCTTTTTTGGGATACATTATAAATTCCAATACCGTTCCAAAACTCATAATTTGTCTTCTGATCTGGCTTTATTTGCTCATTACTAACACCTTGATCATTGTCTGTTTTGATTACTGCTGAAATGAACACATTTTAGATTCTCAACATATGCATATATGTACATAATGTAATACTGTAACTAGACCAAACAAAGGATCTGTTCTGTAACAAAATATAATGAGTAAATTACACATCTTGTACTGTAACACAGATATCCTTTTACAGGATTATTCTGTACTGTGGAGGGATCCCAGAATGGCGAAAGTATAGAATTCTTTTAATCCAGAAAACACTTTGTCTCCAATATAATTATTCTAGTTGTTTTATTTATCATATAATAATCCAGTTTAGCACAGGTCCCAAGAATTTTCAGACCTTGAATGTTAACTTACCAAAACCACTCCCTACTTTTCATATGCTTTTTTCCATTCTTTTCATTCAGTTATGTATACTCTGTAGGAGAAATTTTTTTTTTTTTTAAACCTAAACACTGCAACCATTGGGTTTCAATCTGAGTTCCCATCTTATGGAGTTCTGCAGTTTCTCATCAAATGTTTGCATTTGGTAATCAAATGTGGGTTTATGTTTAGCTTTTAGAACTAAAATAGTACTTCACTGAAAAAACAGAACAAAATATCCTCCCCATACCATGGAAGGGACTGAAAGTTGTAAAAATCTCTTTTTGGAGAATTTTGAATGCACATCACACTTGCTCCAACTTTCACAGGCTCAATTACTCATTTAGCTTCAGTCAGACTCCCTTAGGCTCACACCCACTTACTGACACGTAATTACATTTCATTTCACAATAACTCTGATATGACTCCTGGAATCCAACTGTGTCAAAAGGTCTAACTCACAGGCCAATTGTAAGGAATAATTGTGCTGCCAAAAAAAAGGAACCAAAAAAAATTAAGTGTATGTAAATTACAGCCAAAGAAAGTGCTTATACTCCTCTTTTCTAGACCCCCTACGATTCAGCTTTGAGTGACTAACCCTCAGAGCTGATCTCACACAAATTTGTGCCCTGAAAATTTTTTCAGGTTATTTATATGATTTACATTATCTTTTGCTTCTTCACACATGTTGTCTTTTCTCCTTCCTCTTCACCTTCTTTTGCATTCCAACTCACAACGTGTGGCAAGATACAAAATAAGTAATATTTGAAGTGAAATAAATTGATACATCTTTGAGATTTAAGAAGAGCATTTCATACTGAAATGCTGAAGCTGTAAGCAGCATGAAGCAGGTGTGTCGATGTACATGTGTAGGTGTTACATGGATGAGGGAAATATGCAGCTTGCTGTTGTAACGGGGTAACATTAGTTGCATGTTACCGTCAGGCAAAGGCAGATTTTGACCTGTGATGATAAGTGTGATGATGATATTTAATGGACTGCATGTAGTAACTATGTTTCATTTTAACTTGATCTAAAGTCATAATAATGCCTTATCCTTGTTCATATGTATATTTTATTTTCATTAAATTAAAAGTTCAGTGGCATTGTTGTGTTGGCATGTTACACTTTAACAGTGACAGTGACATAAGAACCCAAGAGAGCATGAAGAAATTCCATACTTCCAAGACATCCCACACCATTATCCTTTCCCCACTATGGTGCTTGTGCTGCCAGTTCTCAGTTCTTTACAAAGCAACACAACACATTTTGGATGAAACTCAGTACCGGAATTGTGATCCAAATTTTTCAACACATTCTTGACAGCTTCAGATACACGATAAAAGTGATTTTTCCTGTACTGAGCTCATAGCATTATTTGGAATCCAGCTACAGGATCAGCCTCCAGCTTCCCAGTGAGAACCCTCTGTAGGTTTGAGGCAGACAGAAGCTGTGAGCCTCCCAGGCTGACAGGAAAGAAATCTGTACTGTGACATGGTCTAGAGATTAAGAAATAACTTTATCACAATTTTTTGCCCTTAGCACAATCAACTTTGATATGCAAATCCAGCTTTAATTTGATAAGATTTGGAACTACTGCTTATACAATATCGCTCATTGCCAATAGTAGGTAATGCAATAGATTTTAGTCCCTGTACTTCTCTGCTTATTCCAAAAGAAGAAAGGGACAATAATGAGAGACTTTAACAGGTAGATATGATAGAAGATGCATGTGAATATTGCTGCCCAGGACTCTGAAGGAAGAACATGTCATGTAAACTCAGTAAAGCTCTTATTTCATATCTAACAGGAGAAATTCTGATTGTGACTTCTAAAATTGTCACTGGTTTCTTGTTGGCTGCCCAGAGATTTAGATTATATAGCGCAACACAGAAATAAAGAAATAGTTAACTAATCTCCTCATATTATGCATCAGTTTTTGACATTCAGTATGCTTTTCCTTTCTTAAAAGAAGTAAGCTGGATAATTGTTAAATTAATTCCTTATTTTGCTAGCCTCCCATAGAACCAAGAGCACACTTAAAATTGTAGCTGTTACTTTACTGAAAGAAATCATAAGGTATTTGATGTACTATAGATCATGTATGTGATTAAGAATTTTTTTTTCCTGGTTACATGCATTTAATATATTTTTCAGGGTGAGAAGGGGAATGACAGAGTGAAATACTTTAATCACCAGGAAATATTCTCTCAGGTGGCTGTATTTACCACCATCCAAAAGGCTGTGTTAAACAGAATGGAAAATTCTTTAACTCTGTGGTTATTTAGTTGCTTTTTCAATTACTAAGTGTATATTGCTTAAGGAGAAGAAAATGAAAACCAAGTTTCATTCTAATTTGTAATGAAAAGTTACACTGGGGTGTGAGTCAGACTGTATATCTTCTCTGTTTCAACTGTGACTTACACAAACATATGCACATGTGGCTTTCCTATTGTTCATTAAATTCCATTGAAAATATCATATTTGCCTAAGCAGAGTAAAAGTCATGAAGTGTAACTCTTTACCATTACAACAGCAATTCTGTGGCCATATTGCATGGCTGACAAAGGCACTATTGCATTTCATTTTTTTATGAAACTGAAAAATCAAAGCCTTTCTTTACCAAAAGTCCATTGAAATAAAAATGAAACTATTTCAGTACAACATGCAATATTTGGAGAGAGAAGAAAAATTAAATAAGGACCTTTCTGTCCTTAGTATTGGAAATTAAGTACCCATCCAAACAAAGAAATGACACAGGGAAATGACAAAGATTAGAAACATATTATGTGAAAAACAAATTGGAGCTAGTTATTGTAGAGGAATCAATTTTCACATTTACCCCAGCTTAGAAGCGATGTCAAATTAGTCATTATTTTGCTAAATAATTAGGCAAAAGACCCTTGGCCAGTGTATTTCAGGGCTCTTTTGCAAAAAAACACTTAAATGAACACAGACTAAAATAGCCCCACTAACTATAATTCTGGTGCCACAGTGACTGGAGCAGTTTACTGAATTTGCAACTAGAAATATAAAATGAAAACCTGTCCTTTCAGAAGAGCATGAAAATGTAGCTTTCCACTTTGCTTTAAAAAAAAGCCTTACATTTTTCAGAGAGGGGAAAAAACATGAAGAAAATTTAAACCTCAGACATAAATATAGTCAAACCCAATTTTTGGTAGCAATGTTCAGATCCTGATTAAAATGTAAACATTGCAGTGCATTTGCGATCAATGATTGAGTCATTTATTTACTATAAAATAAAACATGATGTGGGATGGAAAGATAATTGAAGAAAAACTTGCAGACATTTTTAAAACCACCATCTCTAACTAGAATTATAAAGAAATCACATGAAGATAAGGATAATATATTTCAGTGAATGAAAACCAAAACTGGAGTGTAAAAGTATGAAAAGAATATTAGAAAAAAATCTTAAGATAAAAATGGTTTAAAAAGCTCAACAAGTAACAACTAATTACAAGTGTTGTACCAGTGTTTCTGAAAAAAAAAAAAAAAAAAAGCATCTCCAAACACAATAAAAATATTTTCATTGATGTGGAAGATGCATCAAAGAGTTTACTTTTGTTGAAATTAAGAAAGATAATTAGCTGAGAGGAAAGAGTGAAAAAGAAGCTGTGTTCAGTAAAAATCAAGACTTTCACAGTGATCTTTCTTTTAATACCCTCATTTTCAACAAAGTTCACTTCAAACTGCTCTATGTGACTTTCCATCTATATTTACATTGTAGGTCAGATACTTCAAAATGGTACTACTCTCAGAGCAATGTCCTGAAACCAGAGCAGTGGTATACTTTTTTCTCTACATAGACATGGTCCAACATGACTGGAACCACACAGTACCCAGACCTGAGAACTGACAGGCAGTTGTGAGTTCAGGGGGATGGACATAGATACAGAGATTTTTAAAATAAAGCAGGAAGAGTAAGAGAATAATTGACATAAAGAAAATGAAATAAATTTAAAAAACAACAAATAACAACAATAGAGAAATAGATCAATCTACAGAGATTTACAGATTAACATGCAACTGAAAGAAAGAAAGAAGAAATCTTTAACAAGTCCTAACAATTGGTACAACAATTGACATATTTGATAATGGCATTCAGTAACCTGGTTAGAATAGACTAGAAATGTAGTAGCTGCGATGTGCCTAAGTACAAGGTTGTCATTAAGGTTAGCTATCTCATTAATTTTTCCAGATGAACAAATGCCATCTTTGCCCAAATATCTGCATAATTGTTATTTCACTAGCAATATCTCTCTGTGTGTGGAGTGGGAGGAAGGAAAATGAAGAAGGAAAGAAAGTGAGAAAGATGACTCAATAAGAAAGGTAAGGGTAGTTATACTGGCTAAGAAAAGGTAAAACCAAGATTTTTGATAGCAAAATACTTCAAGTATAGTCTACACCTTTGTGCCTTGATTCAGAAAATAACTTAAGCTGGAAGGGAGCACTAGAAATCATCAGGTACAACCCTCTGCTCAAAATAGGGTCAGCTCTGCAATGTTCAGGTGATCCTAGAGCATGTAAGGGAGTAATTGATACAAAGAGAATGAAAGTAATGACAAAAGCTAAACTGTTGGTGTGGAGACCAGATTAATGCATATCACGGGGATGAGCTGTTGCTACGTGCTCAGCAGAAGATCTTCAAAAGGAGGATTCCATTTTAATTTCTTAGGTAGGAAATGAGATACACACTTGATCTTATGGCTTACAACTTTGAATTTCCAGTCAGTTCAAGTTATGTAAGATTAAATTCAATTGCAGAAGTTCTATGTTGATTTATTTAAATTACTAAATGCAAGAAAAACCTGAGTTTCCAGTTGTATTACATCAAAATTTATTGTCAGAAAATGTTGACACAAGTATTTGTAAAACCATAAGAGACATTTGCCTTAAGATTTTTCTTGCTTTCCTTTTTCCACATCTTTCCCTCTGCAGAAGATATTTAAACAATCTTTTACATTAGATACCTTTCTTTTATTGACAGATGTTCTTTTAAAATGTATTTTCTGAACTCTTTTTGGAACTGTACAAAGAACCGGAAAAACCATTTTTGTCATTGTATAAAATATGTTATAAATAAATTGTGGCATAATCAAGGGACTGTTCTGAGCAGAAACGTGACAGTCACGCAGGAACAGCATGATGACTCACAATCACTGGAGCTGCAGAGATACACAGCACTGGTAGCTTGTTTAAAGTTAATATAGTTTCTCTCTCATTTTCATCAGGCTTGGCTGACAACTTCAGGAATAGTCCTTGGGAAACAGAACACAAACCCAGAAGAGAAAAGGGGAAACACTGAAAATGGCCAGTGTTACATCTTTTGTTTGTCACGTAGTAACAGGGACATGACAAACTAGAACTGTCACATAGGAGAGGTGCCATTCAGGGTGAGTATTATCTGTGAGTGTTTCCCATTGTTGTCGCCCAAGTGTAAAGCCTTCTTTAACGTCAGTTGCACGAAGTTGTTAGCAGTGTATCACGGCTATCCTCAAGAAACAGCTAGGATTCCTTACTTTTATGTATAAGCCTTCAAAGCCTTCATGGGCCTTATGCTCTTCCTCTAAAGCTGAACTACAAGGGAAACTGAAAAATAATACCTTTGATGTAGAAAGGACAGCTATAGCCCAGCAGGTTGCGAGTCATTTTCTAGTATTGTGCCCCATTTTTTGGTTGTTTGGTTTTTAATCAATAAATTTGAAAAAATACAGACTCCAAATGTTTTGTCTGTCTTTATTCATTACACTTACAAATGTTTTTAACAGTTTTGTAATGATAAGTACGGATCTTCTGAAATGCAAACCCTATTTATAATGCCACTTGCTTTTACTGTTCTGGTAGGATATTCTGGCATGCTTAGCAAAGTTTAGAGCATGCTGAAACCCTTTAATAAATAAATCAAAACAGTTCTGGAGTGCATCAGGGTATCTTGGCCATGTTTTGGTTATTAAGTTACCTTGAATGCTGTGATAAGCAAATACCATCTTAACATGGGCTATTTACTATGTGTTTAATGGCAACTTAAAGAAAAATCTCAGCAGTGATCTGTGAATCCTTCCTGTTTTAAAACTTGAAAGTGAAGATTACTAAGAATTTAATGTAATCTAAATGGTTCTATTGCACAGTTGCCTGTTTTCACTAGAAATTTCGTAACTGAATTCATGTGTTAGCACATGTTCTTCTCCCAAAACTATGAACAACCAGTTTGTGAAATAATTCCTGAACCAGTGTCTCAAAATGCTCAAAAATTCTAAAAATTCGTGCTCAGAATAAGGTGTTATTTTCAACATGCAGGAACACTGCTATTCAAAATGATCTCATAAAATTGATCCAGAAGTTATTGAACCATAGATCTCTAACGGACTGTTCGATACTACTCATCATAGCTGATGTATGAACTTTCTTTCCTTTAAAAATGGCTTCTTTCATACAATAGATCTTAAATAAGCAGTATTTCTTTGATATAGAAACTGCAGGCGATACCATACAAGCAAAATATAGCACAAGTTGTGATCAAATATTTATTAGAAGTGGAACAGATGTAGCACATACCATGGACGTGTGCTCTCAGATGGCCTGTTCTATTTTTAGATTTGAGAACATATTAAGTACTACATTGCTTTGTTTACTTTGTTAGGTTTTGCAGTTTTTGGTAGCTGATCTGTGACACAGTCAGATTCAATTAAGCACCAAGAATTGCATTAGCCAGAGACCTGGGACATTTCTAGCATAAAAGCTTTTTCTGAAAAAGAGGTTATTAATAAAATGAAATTACTACAACCCAGTGAAATTGTAGTGCTTTACCTAAAGTTGAAGGATGACATGCTTTTCGTCTACACTTTTTACATTTTTACACTCATTTACACTTTTAATCTCTGATTTTATCTATAATAAGTGCAAAATATCAAAACCAGGTTAAGTTTTATCTTAAACTCTTGCCAACTGTCAAATTGTTAAAACTGAAAAAAAACCAAGCACAGTTGGGAGCTTACTGATAATTACATATTCTTGAATTTGAATCTGACTGTACTTCCACTATAAGCTATTCCTTGAGAAATCATTGAAACTGAATACCAGATAAATGATGAAAACATCTAAGCAAGCACACAAAGTATATTAATTTACAAATGAAAACTAAATTAGATTATTAAAACTATTAGGTGAAATGCTGTTTAACAACTACCAGGGTCACCTTTCCTCATAGATTTACTTTCATTTTAATGATTCAGTAAGATGACCAACGACTCTTTCATACCAGTGTGATGGGTTACAAAGAATGTTTCATACTATTAAAATCATGCAAACAGGGTTTAAGTGATCCATTCTGGCAGCTCAACATACTTTTCGGCATTTTGAGAACACTTGTTTTGCTGAAAATAAGCTTGCATCATTAAGAGAGTGACCTCGCTTTCCTGTGACTGTCAGAATTCTGCACTTTTCATGAAACCATGAAGAAGACTGATACAATGTGTTTTGAATCTGGCATCACTAAATAATCTAAAAAAGCCTCTGTCTCTTTCTGGATGTGGCAAGCTGATCTGTTCTCAGCTGTTGTCAAAAATATTGCTAAATTTTACCCCATAAGCCCAGCTCCGATCATTGTTCTGGTGACAGCAAATTTAGCTAAAAATGTGATTACCATTTTCTCATCCAACTCTGTGGGCTTTTTATTGGAAAAGTGTCATTAATTGCTTTGCTATCATTATAACTATGTGCTTTATTTTGCTTTCTAATGTAACAGCCAGGAGTCAGACAATTGTCACTGATATGAGCCCTAGAGGATGGAAATGAGACCTCTAAGAGCCAGTGAAGCACTATCAGAAAGGGTGATGGTACAAATAGGAAGCTCCCTTGCAGAATAATAATGAGCATATAAGCAAGATGCATCATATAGAATGAAAGAAAAACAAAACAAAACCAAACAAAAACAAAACCAAAACCTACATGGTAAAGCATGGAGGTTTTTGTTTTAAGGAGACATGATGAGTCAATTCCGAATGCAAAAAAGAAGTTGGTACCAATAAAAATAGATACAATTTTTTTTTTCTGTAGAAAGTTGTCATCTGGATTTCAATAATGGCAGTTATGAGTGCTTGTCTTAAGTATAGAAACCAGAGGATGTAATTTGCAAGCCAAGAAAATGAATTCATTCTCTAAGCAGTGTTATAGACTATTAACTTTTGAAGTGTGTTCATTAAGATGTTTTATTTACACAATTGTAACGTAAAAGCCATTGTGAACCTCATACAGCTGCATTTCACAGAACACAAGAACAGGTTTCAAAGCAAGCACCTTTCTGTCAAGCCAGAGGTAATCAAACACAGTGGTGCTGACTTTCACAGCCATATACAATGATGCCACAAAGTTTTTATTAATAGAAAGTATTAATGCCTATAGGAAAGTACAGTACAAATATACAAAAAGTAGAACAGTACTCCACTGAAGGAAGGAGTTTATTATGCTCTGCTCCCTGGAAGTATATTTCAGATTTACCCCTCCCAGGTATCTTAATGCTCCTTGACTCTTCTTAGATGAAAGTTGCCAGATTTAAAAAATGTTTTCCTGATTTCTGTCTAGCTAGTTGAAAATGTGGTTCTTATTTTTCAGAACCCTGTTGTGCTGGTTTTGGCTAGGGTAAAGTTAATTTTCTTCACAGTAGCTAGTATGGGGCTATGTTTTGGATTTGTGTTGAAAACAGTGCTGGTAATTCAGGGATGATTTCATTACTGCGGAGCAGTGCTCATACAGAGCCAAGGCCTTTTCTGCTTCTCACCCCACCCCACCAGCGAGCAGACTGGGGGGGCACAAGAAGTTGGGAGGGGACACAGCCGGGACAGCTGACCCCAACTGACCAAAGGGATATCCCAGACCGTATGGCATCATGCCTAGCAATAAAACTAGGGAGAAGGTTGGCCAGGGGGGCCGCTGCTCAGGGACTGGCTGGGCATCAGTCACTTGGTGGTGAGCAATTGTTTTCATTTGCATCACTTGTCTTTCTTGGGTTTTGTTTCTCTCTGTTATTTTCCTTTCCATTACAAATTATTATTATTATTTATTATTATTATTGTTGCTGTTATTGTTATTGTTGTTATTATTGTTGTTTTTATTGTCATTATTGTTTTTATTGTTATTATTGTTATATTTCAATTATTAAACTGTCTTTATCTCAACCCATGGGTTTTCTCACTTTTACCCTTCCAATTCTCTCCCGCATCCCTCTGTGGTGGAGTGAGTGAGTGGATGGGTGGTGCTTAGTTGCTGGCTGGGGTGAAACAACGACACCTGTCTTCTGCAGAACAGGACTGCTCAACTAGCATGATTTAGACTTTCTAAGTGTTAAAAATATGAAACTACAACCTTCTGAAGAAGCAGCAGTATCTCTTAGCAAAAATATTATTATGTGTTTTGAAACAAACTAAAATAGTTTCTTTTGTTTGTTTAAAGGTCAGCTTATTACCATTTTGAAAAAAAAATTCATTAAAAATGTTCAAATAAAATATATTGACATCTCTGAAATGTTTACTCCATTTCTGGAAGCCAAATTATCTGACTTCCATTTTACTCTTCCTTGTACCCTGTTCATAAAACCATTTTTTCCTTGCACTCTGGTAGGTTTAGCTAGGTAGAGAATGGGGACACAAAATTATACTAGCTGCAGAGAGATCATAAAACCAAGAAAATGCAATATCAACTGATCTCTGACCTTTCTGCCTCACTGGGCTTTCAATGTATCTTTCCATGAAAGCATTGGGTGAGTTCTAAGAAACTGTCAGAAGAGAAAACAATGTCGGGAATACTGATAAACAAATAAAGAATATAATTATGCCACTGTATGCATCCAAAGTGTGGATATTGTGTAGAATCCTAGTCACCCCATCTCAAAAAGTACTTACTAGAACTGGAAAAGCTTTGGAGAAGGGCAGCAAGGATGGCGAAAGCTGTATGTCAGTCCCCATGGAAGCAATGACTAAACAGACTAGGTTTTGTGAGTAAGGGAAAGAGACTACAAGAGAGATATAACAGGCTTGACATCTACAAAATGATGACTTGACAAGGGCAAAGAGGGAGCATTTGTTCGTTGTCTCTTCCAAGATATAAACTAGAAGGCATCCAAAGAAGCTAACATAAATGCAGTTTAAAACTGTGGGTCTCCTTGCCACAGAAGGCTGTGGATATTAAAACTTTACATGGTTCAAGTGGAAACCAGACAAACTCATGCAAAAGAAATCTATTGAGGATGTTCAAAAGCTTCTTCTAGCTTAGGCAGATTCTCAGCTGCACATTGCTGGAGTTTGGAAGAGTATTTGGGACCAGGATCAGTGTATTTTTAATCTGTTCCTATAGTCGTTGTTAGGCATCCCCTCTTGCCCACTGCCAAAGGTGATACTAATCTTGCTCTGACTCATTACAGCTATTCTTAGATGTGTGCCCACCTCTCATTACCAGTAGCAGCACCAACATACATGTGATATATATAATACAGCTGAACTTCAGATTATCCTGAAAGTCTAAATGATACATAGAGAATTGAAATAGAAAAGACTGATATTGGAGAAATTTCCTTTGCTCCTTAGCCAACTGTGTGACATCCAATACAACTGGTCACAATATCAGCTTATGGGTAAGAAGAGAGAAAAGAACTTCTGCAAACTGATTACAGCACAGCAATATGTTCTCTATAAGCAGTTCTCCACTGACAGCCCTTTATCAGAAATACTCATTAAATCAGGGCCATGAAGTTCGGGTGGCACTGAGTCCCTGAGGATATTTGCTTTCCACTGTGCCTCAATGGAGATGACAAGAATAAAACCCTGAACCATCCAAAATAGGCTGCCTATGCCTGTCCACAAGAGATAACCCAAATTCATTTCTAGACTAAATATTCTATTTCAATAGTCCCTGTTGTGTGATATGATCCCTGAATATAAGGCAAGAGTGATGTCAATGCAAACCAAAATTGCCATTAAGGTGGGTGGGTAAGCAAGCTGTTCCTGCTAGTGTCACAGGGGTGTATGTTTTCTCCTTCAGAGAATATATTTTTACTATTTATCCAAAACATTAAAGGAGTTTCATTAAATTATGTATGAACTATTTGCATAAATTGTTGGCTGTCTATACTTTTTTGGAAACATTGTTAAAAAGTAGCTTACTTACAAAGTCTTTAGGAAATTGTTAACACTTTTCTACCAAGGGTCATCTATTATTTGTTCCCTTGTTTTTTCTTCTTGGTTTTCTTTTCTTTCCTTTTATACATGTAACATTTATCAAGGTGTTTTAAATTATAACAAGGCATTCAGTTGCTGTAGTATATCATCTGTAGCAGCATCAAACATCTGTTTTTTACAATCATGGCAACTGGCAATGTGAAGGTTCAGAAGAAAGTAATAGTAATGAACGTCAATATAACTGAGATATTCTGTAAGTATTTCTTTTATATGAAGGCAGATTAAAATTGCAAACAAGACATCCATCTGAGGTCAGTTTTTCACTTTCTAATGTTTCACAAAAATCTATGGATTTGACCTCTCATCTGCCAAATAAAAATAGTGCTATTATTGACACTGCTGGGTAAAACAGGATTTCTTATTAGTCATCTACCTGGAAATGATGTTGACTCATTCAGTCAGTGGCTATCAAACTAAGCTCAATCCAACAATCTCCACTTCCTGATTTTTTTTTTTTTTTTGTAAGAGCTTGCTCATTGTTTCTATATTTATTCAAATAATAGTGACAGGTTACATTACTAGACTTGGTATTGCTAGAATTTTTAAACCAACAATGAGCTCAATTCCAGCTTCACCCAAGTAAATCTGTAAAATAGCCTTTTATCTTTAAATAGATTCTAAACAATCAGTCAGAATAATTGTGCAACAGTTTTTATAGGCATAGTTTGAATGATAACCCAAACCATCAGTGTTTATTGCACATTTTAAGAACTCTCCTAATAGGATTCATAAGGTTGCCTTCAAGAATATATCTCAAAAACAGAGAGGGCTGTATGGCCATCACATGCTTGAATACATTGACACCCAGAAGAAAGAAAATCATCAGTACAAAAATTAAAATTAATAAGATTAAACCAGTCCAGCAGTCTAAACAATAGCAGTCAATCAAATTTATCCACAAGATGTTATTGCCTGCTGGGAATAAACATGTTTCACAATCACAAGACTTCACCACAACATAAAGTCCAGAAGCCCTGACTGAACATAAAAATCAGTAAAAGACTGAAGAGTTTCTCTTCTATGTGGCCTGTGTCAGTGACGGGTATGATAATAGGTCACAGCTGTCATCTTCTCATCAGAAAGCCTCAAAGTTCAGCTTGCTTTAAGGAAAGATGAAAGGTAGCTCATGTTCAGTATTATTGGTCAATATCTTAGGGGAGAAAAAGAATAAAGCACTTGTTAAGCATGGACTTGCATGGCAACAGAGAGCTGACAGAGAAGTACTGTACTCGGAATGGAAAAAAATGTTAGGTAGCCTGTATCAACACACAAGCCATGCACCCAGAAAGCTTGAGTTCTAGGTGTGGGCCTCCTCAGCCTTTCAGCTCACTATTTAGAGGTGTTGGGCCTTTGGAAATTACAATTTTGCCCTACTGAAGAAAAAATTACTTCTTTTCTCCAGCTGAGAAATGGACAAAAGAAAACATGCTTTACTTAACAGCAAGGAGATGCAATATTTCAGCAGTTAAAGTGCAGAGCAATTTGATATCCTGTGAGGAAAGGCAAGATACATTACCATTTCAAATTATCATCACTAATTATTATCATTAACAACAAGTTGTCAATGAGAGAACGGTTTGTTTATTATAGCTGAGTATAATTCATGCACGAATATGCAAACTCTGTTGACCAAAATTTTTTTTCTCCTTAATGTCCACATAAGATTTTGTTCCCGCTCAGGGTTAAAATCTACCCTACTCCTAAAACTGCAACAGGTAGGACAAAAGAAAGAGTATATTCTCATCTTGCTATGTAAAAGCAAGTGCAGGTCAAATTGAGAGTTTCTGAAACTCCTAGATTGCTCCATTCCATTATGACAATTTTAAAAATCCAAGCAACTGACCCAATAAACAAAAATATTACGTTCAGACTAGAAATACATTGCACAGAGAATAGCTCACTCTGATTTTTAAACTCTTTTGTTTTGCTTTTTTGCCCAGTCAGCACATGAGTTGGAACTCCATAATCATAAGATAACTATAGCACAAGGCAGATGGTGTGTGGGTAAGCCAAGAAATGAGTTTCACAGAAATACATTGGTGGAAAAAAGCTACCTGGGACTAATCCACAAGAGAACTACTTTCAGTGATATAGATTGATTTTATTTTAGTTGTGAGTACACTTAAGGGTTCTTCTGCTCCCTATTTTTATACATGACAGTGTGAAGGAGAACTGTTTAAGTGTAGTGGATTTGGCGGAGCTACACTGTCCGTGGCAGTGCCATGCCAAGTGTGTTCCAGAAGGGGTCATTTGCACATAATGTAAGAGGCCTCCTTTCCACCAAAGGATGGATTTGGAAGGAAAAGAGGTTTCATGATCACCACAGGTTTCCACGTTCAACCGATTTATGCTGGAAATATCTTACACATTGTGCCCAACCTGAGAATTTAATGGCACATTCCAATTCTCCTTCCTTCTTTCAGGTTCAATGTTGCCAAACCTCACATCAATTCTAAGCACCTCAGCACAAGGAGCTTCTACAGACATACAGAAAAATGTCACAGGATAAATAACAGACTCCGAAAATGTCAGCAACCATCATCCCGGATAGGATAATGTCGCCAGACTCAGGTTGTTTTACTGCCACGCATTTCAACATGGTGGGTTATCCCAGAACATTTAAATCAAACATGCAAGTCCAGGCGATGGGAAGGAAGGAGTAAAAAAAAAAATAAAAAGAAGCACTCATTTTAAAAACTTGAAGAGAAATTACGAATCCAGATACAATTGAGTTGTAATTTGCAATTGTCTCTCCATTGCTCATTTCCCCTCAGAAGCTTCACTAACTTTAATGGTAATTTGCTTTGGCTTAGGGGACTGTCCATACCAAATTATTTTGGGACTGATTCTGGGTAATTGGATTAATATGGATTCAAAATCCACAGTCACAAAGGTATTTAAGCAACTGATACTGTAGCAGAAATGTTGGTACCTGAATAAGCAACTGTAATTAGTATTTCAATTACGTTGTGTTCCCTGATTAATTACACATTTTACAAAAATACCACATCTCCTGAAAATGAAAGATCAAGCTCTCCTGGGAGAAAGGAGGAGAGAATAGCCCACAGAGAATTAGCATTGAGTTGTCAGATGAGTTTTCACATCCTGGCATGCCAAATTTCTGACAAAGCCATGACCATCATTTCAATAGCTTGCCTAATGCTTTGCTATAACACATCCCAAAACCACCAAGTACAGAGAATACAATTTGCACCAGAAGCTTGATGGATGTTATGTTAAAGGGTGCAAGTTATCTCTATGTGTACTCAAATTTATTAAGTTGCAGTCTATAACCATGAGACAGTTTCATGGAGCCTTTGTTTTATGGCAAGAAAAAAAAGACATTAGTGCTTCTCTACAAGAGGTAAGAGAGATGAAGTCATTAGCATTTGTACAGCAACCTTGTCAATCGAGTGATTTAGTAACAAGTTTGCATCCTCTTTAATTATAAAGTTCACAGAAGTATCGCATTACCTGAAAACCAAAAGACAAATTCCCTTCTAATGTAGGTCTACTGAGAGCTATTTCCATGGATAATTTGACCCTAAATTCTCGGCTCCACTGACTACAACAAGCTGCCTAACTCACACAATTATTTTAAATTAATAGTTATCTCTTGCCCAAACAACAAGAAAGCGCTGCAAGAATTTTCATGAGGACAACTCCCATCCGGGAAAGCCAGAATAAGCATTTAATCCCACCTTGACCATTTAGATCTTTGTGTGATTCCAGCAGGTGCGCAGGAGCTGAGGGAATGCTAAAAGATGTACAGTGCACATCTTTGCACAGGAGGGGAAAGGGGAGAAACCAGTTGTGTGAGAGATCTGGAAGAGAAGCTTAGCTAACTTCTTCTCAGAGTGCAAGGGAGACAGGGCAAGCAAAGGGAAAATCCGAAGAACTGAAATTCTTCCTAGGTTCAGGGATCAGACAGTCTAAGGCTAAAATATTTTATTAGTCTTTGAAAAAAGTTGTTGCTCTTTTAAATGTATCTGTATTATCTTTTTATAGCCTGTTCTGATCACACGGCCTGCAAATAGATATTGGTTTAGCTTTGACCTGCTAGGTGAGAAAATCCAAGCAGAGAACAGTTCAAACAAGTGAAGGACAGAGTACCCTCTGCAAGGTCAGGCGAATTACTGAAAAAAGGAAAGATACCATTGGATTTTGTCACACTGATTGGCAAAAAAAATCAGGTTCTTAATTAGATGGGAGTTATTGAATGCAGACACATCGTTGCATTGCCATGAGAACAAAGGGGACAGCGAAAATTGAGTAGCGTTACTTACTTTTTCCAAACACACAAAGTATTATTTTTTTATCATGTCTTGGCTACTCTGGACACTTAAATGGCAAGTAGATGTTGGAGCAAACTTATATGTTTAAGTACTAATACCCTCCCCCCAAAACTGGAAGAAATGCTTGAAATTCTTGGTTCTTGGGGAAGCTGAAGCTTATTCCTTCTTCCTTGCTTGTTTTTTATTCAGAACACCTGTCTAGGACTCTAGCAACAATCAGTTGCAGCAACTTTGACAACTCAACGATTGCTAATCCTAAGGACTGCAAAAATATAGCAGTTACAAATTATAAAAGGTATTAATACAGAATAATATTATAAAATAATTTAAAAATTATAAATACTGAGGTTGAAAAGGTGCTCAGTGTAATTAATGTGTTGCCTTACATTTAAGCTACAATTCACTTTGGTTTAAAGCATATCTACACTATCTTTCTATTTCTGGAATAATATATACATTTGATTGGGGTGTTTTTAATGCACTGCAGCTGGCAAATTCTAATTAAACAAACCAGAGCTGGGAATTAAGATCTGAATATGTCATAGTGTCCTTAATTCATGCTGGATGCAAAATTAAGGCAAATATTTGCACTGCCGTATTCTATTGTTATTTGTAGAGAACTGCAAATCCACACACAATTACAGAAAGCAGAGATATATGAAAGTCAGCACTTGCAAAGGCTTTACAGTGCAAAGAACTAAATTTTCCAACCTCATTATATCTATGCTTAGGAAAGACAGCGTCTCTTTGTCTTCGTGATCCTGATGAGATTTCTATCAAGGCTTTTGAAGCGTATGCTTGTATGCACGAAGGTGTGCAATGTTGCAGTACTCCTCCATAGTACAAGAATGGAAGAAGGGGGCAGAACTGCAGAAGGCCTGGAGGGTCCCTTGCTTCCTATACACCACCACAATGGCCACAGCTGTCTTTGGACACAGGCAAAGTAGGCATTGCCAAGCATCAGCTATTAGTAAGCAGGCTCCACTGCCATTTTGACGCTCTAGTTTTGTTTCAGCCAAAGCCTCGGGAAGACATGTTAGAGCCTGACACTGGGGGTGGGACTGTATAACTACTGCTAGATGAGGAGGTCCTATTTATCTTCAGTGGTCACCAGCTTTCACTGTTCCTCTATCAGTGGTAAGAACAAGAAACCACGGTTTCCAGTACTCATCTCAGCTCCTCCTCCACTTTCTACCATGAGAACTAGCTTCTCCATGGCCACCCATCCTTTGGCCAGCAATACTCAACTCTGCATGTATCATTTAAGACTCCCTAAGCTGGTTTTGGCTGTCACACTCACAACGTGGTTGTGCAGGGTGAAGTCAATTTCCTGGCCTGGATAGGTAAAGCATGAAAATTACTCCTGTGTCTCCCAGGCAGCAGAAGAGACTCTCAAGAAGACCTGTGCCTCAGAGACATGCTGGGAAAACCAAACTCCAATATTCTGCTTGAAAGCAGTGTCCCAATACTCCCATCCTTTCATTCCAAAATTAGCTGCTGTGAATGGGGAGCTGCAGGCGCTAGGGCTTTATTGAGGGCAAAGCCTAGCCAGGCAGGCTTCTGTGACAGAATTGTTTTTCATGCCATATTTTAAGGAAGATAAGCGGGGCATTTAGCTCATTATTTCTACCAAAAGGTAAAATCTAGCCTGGCGCTATTAAGTTTCATCACTTATTCAGAGCTTCAAGGTGTGGCATCGGAGAACTGGCTATATTTAGACTAGACAAGCTGTATGCTGTGCAGAAGCGTTGGCAAATTTTGATTCTTTTATGTTGTACCACGGTCATGGAAAGTTTTCTAGTGTTGATAACGATATAATATGACTGCTGAATTTCCACTACACTGTATGGATTTGTGTACTTAGACTGAAACAAAAAAGTAGGAAACAAGTACTGCCATAAGACTATCGATGCTGCCAAAATCTAATTTCCTATTTCTTTTTCAAATGCAAGTATGTAGTCAGATATACACCACAGTGACTCTATTTAGCACAAGGGATTTTCAAAGACTATCTGACCACCAAAAGAATCCCTTTTCCTGACAATTTTTATTTATACCTGAAATGTCTTTAAAAAAGTCTGTTCCTACTTCCTGCCAACTCCTTTTCCAGCATCTGGCTGAGATCTGGTAAGAGAAAACATTGCAGATTTTAAATTAATCTTGCTGCATAGCTGTCATGAATATCTAAAAAATACCTGCATGCATGTTTAATTGTGTAACGTCTTCTATTCACAACACTTACATGACTCTTAGTGGTAATATGTGTTATAAACGTTTTCTAGTTCAGGAATGTAAACAACGCTTGAATTATTTGCATATGTGCAGACTCTGAGATGAGCCCAGGCTAGGACCCATTTTAAAACATGCCTATGAGATTTCTGAAAGAGTCCCTTGTATGCTCCAGTGTTGGAATTATGTGGCAGAACAGAATTATTTTGTAGTGTTTCTGCTAAGTTGAACTATACTGAACACTGTGAGACACTTATAAGACCTGAAAACTATAGACAAACTGCTTCACTGATTATATGTTTCTTCTGCACTACCTGCAATACATAAATACAGACTGTTCAAAATCCCTGTCTAAATTATTGGATGTAAAATTGATTTCAGCTAAATCATCTTTTCCCCTTTTGTTCTGTCAAGGTTGCTACTTTTTCATGTGAGAATTTTTCTTTTGAAGCTGTTGCAGAAACAAGAACTGTCAGCACAAATACCAAATATTTCCACTATGTTTGACTTCTATAGTGCCTCATCATACCTACTGTTTATTTATTTTCTTTTTGCCCTCATTCACACCCTTTGCTATGAATGAGCTTCCCCACTGGTTTGCTTCTCCTGAGATCATTGTATGATTGCTGTGATTCAGCTGGTCTCTTCTGCTCTCACTGGAGAGGTGACCACAGCAAATCAACAGAAATGCTTTTGGAACCCAGCACAAACAAAAGCAGGGAGAAGGCAGTCAACCCAAATCTCACATTTCATGTGTTTGTCTGTACATTGTTTTTCTTTCAAACTCTTCCACAAACAGAAAAGTTTTCCTGTGGACAACATTTGCATTTTGAACCAGCCCCTGTTTTTCCCCCAAGCCCAGGCTATTAGAACTATCCAGATTTCAAGCCACCATAATGCAGGTGTGAAGGCTGCCAGTGCACTCTTATATTCATTGTACATGGGTGCTGCTTGCTGAGTTGGCTGCTTTTCTTCTCAGGAAAAAAAACTAGCTTATGGGATAAGAACACTTTTATTTCTTTAAATAAACAAGCTGTATGCAACATCACTGCAAAATTATGCAAATTACCTTGTCATACATATCAGACTGACGGTTCTAAAGAGACTGGAAATTGCCAAAAGATTTCTACCTCTAGGCAGACAATGCTATTATAATATGGTTTAGAGCCATGTTGCCCTACCCTACTAGAAACTCATTTTCCTTAGACCACCACTTTCACAGACTGTTATTTAACAAAGATGTGCTTAGCTTTGAGGGCTTTTTTTGCTAATTTTTTTGGTCTACATACGGTATGCAGTGTTTAGACTTGTAGGCAATGGCATGAAAAACAGCCTAAATTAACTAGAAGCAACTAGCCATGTACCATTAAAATTGTCAGACTGAGCTCCAGGTCATGGCACAGATGGGCTGCCGAATATTTGTCACAACATGTGGCCAATCACCAGAGTGTATTTCAAATAGAATTGTTAGTGAATTGAAATAACTAGCCAGGCTATTTCATGGAGCTGAATTAAATTATATTAGTTCTTTGCAAGTACAGGATATAAGCTCAAGCTAACCTTATTATTTTTTGTGTTGTATATAAAAAAAAAAATGCAGTTATTCAACTTAAGCTGATTCCTTCTATTTCAGTCTTTTCATTTTAGGTGTGTGCTCCAAAGAGCTGTAGCATGTGTATTTTAGAGCTCTAAGGAAAAATGAGACATACTGAAATGTTAGATAAGAGAATCAATCACATCATAGTTACAATTCTACACAGACTTTTGATTATTGACAATTTCAGTTTGACTTCTCCTTTACTGAGCAGGGAAGACAGGGCTGGAAGTGAACAGAAGATCATACCAGTGGGTCTCACCTGTGTGTTGGGCAGAGGTAGGAAAGAGGAAAGCCTTCCCACAGGAAAACCAAGTTTTCTGTGGAAAGTGCTCTGGTGATATTTCACAATATTTGGGAAAAGATGATGCAAAAATTGTGCTCATAATTGAATTTATTGAAAGCATGAATATTTGATAAGTTGTCATGAAATCCCAGTCTGGAAGTTTGTGTGGACTAAATATATCTATACATCTCTGTCTATAACTATATCTATATTTATATCTAGATCATCTGTATCTATCTATATCTATATAAAAGTAAACTCTTTAATCACTCTGATATACCACTGTGAGGTTTAGCAGCTTAGATACGTCAGTCTTCCATTCAGTATGACAAAATAAAGCAAAATAAAACAAACTAAAACTGATGATCTCATTAAGGCCTGCAGCAGGATATTTAACTTACTGTATGAAAGTATGCAGAAAACCCATTTGTCAATTTGAAAGCACTAGTATTACACTGCACACACAAAAATGCCCGAGTGAAAATCTAAGCTGCGATCTATAGGTAGAAGTGATGAATAGAAAGCAAAATAATGAAGTAATTGAACCTGAAAATCTGATTCACATTTTCATCATGCTGAAGTGCTATGCTCTTCTCTGAAAACAGTTATGTGTGTATTGATGATCAAGACTGAGAGTTTTGCAGAAGCTACATTTCTAGACTGTTTTCAGCTGATAGTGCTCTATTATTGCTATCATCTTTGTTTAATCATTAGGTAGAGTAAAAAAACGTTAGTTTCAGTAACAGATAATGCATAGGTTCTTCTGCTGACGAAGCTGATATGTTTCTGGTTTTCAGCTGTATCTTGCTGTGACAGGCAGTTTTAAGGCAAGGTGACTTGTTCTGTTGGCTCTGTCTTTTATGTCTTATTTCTTCTGCAACAAAAAAAAGAAACTAACCTGGGTAGCCTCACTTATGTATTCCCTAGAGTGTCTTCAGCCAGAGAACTGATAAACAGCTGGTAAACTAAGTTTAAGTCATCTCTAAAGTTTTCATTTTAAAGAGCAAAGCCTAACTGAGCTTGTGTTTTACTTGTACAAAACTTTCACGAGGCGAAAAATCTCAGTTTCCACATACAGCAACTCTTTTTACAGCCACTGGCAGAGCAGTACCTGCGATCAGTAAGGGGCTGCAGGCCCACCCCCAGAGAAGACCTGAGCTGCGGCACCTGCCGAGAGACAGAGTCCCTCTCTAATCCCGCAGGGCAATGACACCTGTCAGCTGCACTGGGCTGAAGAAAAAATTCATTCACCTATGAAAACCAGACACTGCTTCATAGGTTTTCCCTCTTCCCTCTGTCCTTCATTTTATTGCTTTTTTTTTCTTTCTTTCTTCTCCACGCCGCTGCCGGTGTCTCTGCCACACTTTGGCAGGGAACGGAGCCATGGGCTGCCAGCGCAGCGGTTTCAGAACGATGCCGTGGCGTCTCTCACAGCACCGAAGAGCAAAGCCGTCTGTGTATGGAAGAGAGGGGATGCCCTGGCAGGGGCTGAGGGCTGCACCCCACCGACAACAAGCTCAGGGCGAAGGGGGCTGCTTTCCCGGCGAGCAGCCCAGGGGAGCAGCTCGCAGAAGCGTGTGCGTGGGACATCCCCACCCAGGCTTTGCTTGATTTGCTTGCTATTATTTAACTCAGCTTCATACCTTCCATGTCCCCTGCTGTCGCTCTCATTGCTCCCTCCCCAAAATTGGCCTCAGATGCTACCATAATAATGGCGAGAGTGTGGGTTTCAGGCTGTCACAGCTTATGGCACTGTGTGTGTTGTTTTCCTCACTCTTTACTAATGTTAAGAGAGTAAACTGGGAATCAGGTAGTGGCTGATAGTATCTAAGATTCAGATTCAACATATGACTTGGACATGGCTCAGGCCATCCAAACTAAAGCATAAGATAAAAATAAGCAAGATCACGTTGCAAAATACAGATGCTGCACTGCAGCTGAGCTTTTCTAGTTAAGAGGTAAAAAAAAAAAGAGACAAACAAGCCATAAATCTCAGGGGCCCCGTGCTCGCCTGGAACTGTTGCAGTACATTTATCATTGTTACATAACCGTAAAAGGTTTCGTTGGCTCGGTTTTCATTGGCACAAACATTTTAAATGAAAATTAATACATGCATATGTAGATCAGTCTACTGCATGTAGCTACCTGGTGGGTAATTCCCAGATGGGGATTTCTTTTTCTCTACATTGGCTTCTTTCTTTTTTTTTTTTAATAGCTCAAAAATAGCATGTGGGTTATATAACTAATAAATGAAACCAGAGACAAATCCTAGCCTTAGGCACCACATAGAAGGGATGGCAACTGTCAGCCTTGACTCCCCAGTTGTCAAATACTGAATAAGATGTTAACTCCTGAACAAATCACACGTTTGGAAATGTCACAGATATGGGTGAGTCAGGGTTATTTTCCTGATCCACAATAAAAACATCTCTGTGGTAGCCAAGTATTTTATCTGTACAAATTAAGGTATGCGTTTAAATATGCTACTATAAATCACTGCTAAGGTGCTCTGTAGCAATTAGCCAAGGGATCGGGCTACTGTTCTGCCATTTTGCACTAACTGGGCAGAAAGTTCAGCAGGAAAGATTGCTCGGTCACTAGGAGACCTCCTACTGCCATTTCTAGTTCAGGAGGTATTCCCAGAGCTGTTTATCTGCTACAGAATGATCTCTTAGCACTGCCCTCATTTGCACTTATTTTGGATCCCTAGGACACTCAGCCCAGGGTAAAATTTAGAGAAGCTGGTCTGTATATCATAATATTACATTCAGGGGTTCACAAGTGTAGAAAACTGTTGCTTTTCATGGTGGGTGAGCTCAGAATACCATGTAGATATCCCTCACCCTTGGAAAATAAGGGAGAATTTAAGAAGTTGTTGAAGGAAACTATTATTGGGTCAAAAAATTACTGAGGAGCTTTTCAAATCTGTCATGGAGGAAAGACAACCCCCTATTGAATCATCATCTTTTTTGACCACAACATCTGATTTATTCCTGAAGGGATCCCATACAATTTCTGACTTTAAATTGAAAGATCCAACAGAAATCTGTGAAATAACTTGGCTGAAGGCCAATGTATTTATGTCAAAGATAAATTTGCACATGAAAGGTGCAAAAGCAATAAGGAAGACAGAAGACAAAGGCAATGGAGATCAATTAGCTAATTAATCTTGAAGTAAACATTCTCAGCCTCACCATCTTATTATGTAAAAAAAAGTAGATACTGCTAGCTTGGTTTAAATGGAAAAATACATATGTAGTTTTTTTCTTGGAATACCAAGTAAATCTCTGATGTTTTAAACTGAGTAACATCCAACCTAACATGGTGGATTTAAAAAGAACAGAAAAAAAAAATTAAAAAACGTGATTGATTCCTCCTTATTTTTTGCTTTACGAAGTCCTTTCTAATTTGAATTGTTGCCAGCTCTTAAAATGAGTTTACGTATTAAAAAATGACTGGTTAAAATGACATGCTTATAACTGACAATGTACGATTTCTGCTTCTTGAAGTGTCCTTTAGCTGCGATTAATGCCAGTTATATTGGCAGAAAACAATGTTTGCAACTGCTACACTTCGAAAACCAATGAATTAATGGAGGACTCAGCTGTATTTGCATGCACTTGCCCACTACCAAGTAAACTCCGACTGCAAAACTTAGAAATTGGTATTTGCCAATGTTTTCTTTTCTGTGGTTATTGCTGTTAATGATGGCAGGAGTTTGGCCCAGTTCTCAGATCTAATAGGATCTACAAGGCTGGGAGATACATTTTCTATATGTATGCAGAGAAAACTGGACAGGGAAATGACAAAATGAGCATGGCATCATCACAACGTTATTCCTTCAGTCCCAACACTGACTGTAACTGCCTGTGGACTTCACCTTTCCCAGGGATACGAATACACTGCTTGCAGGGAACTTGTGGCTCAATAAAAAATGCCTGAGTAGCAGCTCAGAAAGTTGTTCCCTGTATTCTTTTTGCTCATTGCTGTATGGTGGCTTTTCTCTTGCATACTAGGAATGGAGCAGGAATGGACCATGGGCTTTTTTCTGCAATCAGCAGAGAAATATTTCAAGCTCAGGGGAGTTAGATTTCAAAGTTACCTCACGTTTCCCAGAGTCACCCACTTTTCCTAAGTCACCAACTTAGACTTCAAAGGTGACATAGTGACATTAAGGAGAAGAAAGAAAAGGCAGCACATTTTAATCAATAAAAAATTCTCCTTCCTATGATCTCTTTCAAACATGGGCATTCAGAAGCATTTATAAAATTGCTTTGAATCCTCTGTTTATTTTGAAGCAGAGGATGGTGATATGTTTCAGTATGCTGCAATTTACAGAATGAAATTTATTTGGGGAGGATAGTTGGCTGCTTTTTGAATAAACATCTGAAAACTTCTTCGTAGCAAATGTACTGCTCAAAGCATGAGTCATAAAGGTAGCATAAAAGGGAGATTTGTAGCCCTCCTGAACAGGTTGGCCAGTCTTGTGTTTGAACTCTCTACACAGAGCAGCCTACATTTTTGCTGGATTACCCAGTGGTATCTATAGAAACTATGCACTTGCATCTTCAGATCCAAAAATAAACAAGTAGGACTACTGTTTTTTACCTGTCCCTTTCAAGAACAGGCAAGAAATAGCTCTCTCCCTCCCCTAAAATAAAACCCAAAATGTTCCTGAACATTCTAAAATGTTCAGTAAGATTGAGGCCAGTTCCAGTTCATCACAGAGCACTTATGAAATTGTCCCCCATGATTTATCTGCCAGAAAGTTTAATTTTTCTGAATGCAAAATCTTTATAATCCATTAAATTTACTATAATTTCACACTGAACTAAAAAAGACTTTCCTAATTCAACAATGATTTAGTCAGACATTTTTAATTTTGAAAATGGGCAAATGTGATTCTCTTTTAATTCTTTCTTTTATATTCCTGCCATCATTAACTCCACAGAATAAGACTATTAGAAACACTTAAGGAACAGTAAAATTCCTGTGGACATTGGAATGAGACCCAAGTTCCTAAAAGACTTTGGACAGATCAAAATAAGAATCATATAATTGCTTAATTATAGTCAGTTGAAAACACTGGGGGAAAAAAAAAGAAAAAAAGAACAGAACTTGTTTCTAAGCTCCACCACTTCCTTAATAGTTTGGAGTTTTGCTGGATGCCACAGGGAGACCTCCTATCTGTACTACGAAAGAAGACAGTAGAGCTCCTTACTCTTGCAATCAAACCATTCTCTCAGAAAACTTTTTCTCCTGCCTGCAGGGATTAATTTCAATAGCTCCTATCACCCTAATCCAACAGACTGCCATCTTTTATTACAACACACAGAGAATCCTGGAATCAAGATTTTAATTCCTATTTGCCCTGCATCCCCCACATACAACTCTGTGTCCTTATTTTAATCTTCTCTCCCACGTCCTTTCACAGAGTAAGCCTTACTATAATGCAATGTGAACTGTGGTGTTGCTCATGTACTTAAATGATCTTATGCTATGTGACCAAAGCATGGGAGATAAAACAGGAGAAAAAATATGTAATCCTGGGAGAAGGCGTTTGATGTGTGATAGCCAACAGCTATTTCATCGTCAATATAAAAACAGGATTTATGCAGATGTCATAGTTTCTGAAAGCTGGGCTTTGGCAAGAATGACAGCACAAGCTGCTCGGTCCTGTGAAGATTAGGCATCTCTGCATCTGTGCAGAAACAAACCGTTAGGTGCATGGGAAACTTTAAATGCACACAGGGTGTCACCCTTGGCTCTTATGTGACCCTGGCATTAGACAGCCACAGCGCAGACCACTGGTCTGCACCACCAGGCTTAGATGTTTTATTCTGTCTAAAGACTTTACCTTTTCCATGGAAGAACGGGAGTCCTTGGCACCTTCTGGAGTCCTGGTCTCCGTTAGTACCCATCAGGGACCTATCTGAGCCCTCCATGACTCCTTTCAGGACCAAGCCCTTGAGTTTTTTTCCCATGGAAACCAAGGTGATGGGGTTGGAAGAAAGCACATATGTAGATCTCATCCTGATACCGAGTTAAGATACAGCCTAACAGGGTCACATCCAGATTCAGGAGGTGAGAAATCCTGCCAGCTCTCACAAAACAGACACCTTTAGTTCCTAAGTTATCTGGACATGGCCCATATAGTTTCTAAAAATCTTACTTGATGCCTATAAATAAGTATCCTCTATTTAGTATCCTGAAAGTCAGTGTTCAGATTAACTGACTCATTCATTGGAATGATAAATGAGTCATTTTTTATCATGTATTGAGAGGGCAGAGACGTAGGAAAAAAATGAATGCAGAGAATAAGCCGTGATGCAGGAGGACACAGGATAGCTGTGGGAACTGAAACAATATAGGAGCACAATAAAATAAAATATGTTGTTCTTTCCCAGGAAAGGAAATCTGTGGGGTTTAGGTTTTCATAGAGAAATGTGACCATGAAAGGGAACTTTTTTTTTTAATTGGCAAAAGAGATTCACAGCCCTTCTCTTTTAGCAATTATATCACTTTTTTTCATGTTCATTTCTGGAAACCTAGTGTGTACATTTCCTTGTGTGGCTGCTCAAGCAGGGGTGGCTGCTCTTTCAGGACCCTCTAAAGGACAAAGTTTGAACAAAAACAGCAGTTTCTTGAGGAGGAGGATCTGCTTTGTGAATTACAAGCTTTTTGGGACAAGAGCTATCTCAAATGATGATGCCTCAAGCTCTGTCATTTGAAATAATGTGCCATTTTTAAGCTTTCAAAATAGGTCCATGAAACAATATGAAAGGAAAATTAATCTTAGAAAACAGTATTGTAGTATGTGTTTGTAAAAGAAAAAAAGATTTGTGTCCAAACACTTGATGAATAAGGATTTCAACATTGAAATATTCTGCTTGGATTACAAGAAGTTTTTCTTGTTCTCAACATGACAGAGCAGGGTATAAATCTGTGAAGCAACACTACAAATGTTGTCTTTATCAAACAATTAAAAAGATATACCTTGTTGCAAGACAAATGCCAGAATTTCTAAAAGTAATTTCTAGAGAAAACATCAATATTTCCTATTTCCTGAATGTACAGAAACATTCCCCAGCTACCTATTGTTCCCTGACAATAATTTTGAGCGAGTTATGTGCGTACATATTGAATATAAGATTCTTTATTGTGTTAATTTCCATGTCACCTTATGGCCTCACAGATATCACTGAATATTCCTTCCCACCACCGCTTGAAGGTAACAAAAATACTCAGTTCAGAAAAAAGGAACCTGGAGTATTTTTGCGAAGGCGGCAAGTATACAGACATGGCAGGGTTAAGGGAGAAAACGCCGAGTTGCTGAGGAGAGGGGAGGAAGTCTGAGAGATCCAGAGGTAAGGCTGCTACCAAAGGTTACTACCTTCCATTCAGGGAAAAGACCGACATTTCAGCCTGTACTTCTTCCTAACCTTCTCTGGCAATCAGAAGAATGATGGAGTCCTGTCGTCTCCATAGTCTCTGCTTTCTTTCATGTCCTACTCTATTCTCACCCTGATCTAATTTCTAATCTATCAATGGAGTACTGCGATCCAGGAAGATTTTAAGCTACAGTTTTCAAATGTCCATTAACGTTAAGAGACTTTATTTGTATAAAAGCTTTCACTGTTTTATCAATACTCGCTAGTATGACTCATCACTACTGTAGCAAGTAAGGCTTTTAAATCTTTTCCTAGGCTTTCAGTTTTTTAAAATATGCACCTCAACAATAAGTAGGATGTCAACAAACATACCTGACTAATTTCAGGTAGAAATTAGACACTTTGAGATATACCTGATATTGATGCTGACATTTTTTGCTGTTGATTCACCCACTTTTGGATTATATCCAAGTGGGAGGAGAGAAGGAAGAAGAAGGGAGCTTTTGCAAAGTAAGCACCTAAACTCCTTTTAAGGACAAGAGAAAGAGGTGAGGACCTCTCAGGGGAGATTCAGACTAGCTATGGGAGTCTTCTCACCTGTGACTGGATTGGGACTGGTTAGGAATTCCAAACACCTACATCCATAGGAAATCAAGTGCTCCAAACCATCCTGTGAGGGCAGGCACCTCAAAAATACACAGGGCTCTCAAAAAGAAAAAGAAAAAAAGGACTAAAGTAAGAGAGAGACAGAGACCCTTTCCTTGAAACAGGTACTAAAGTTTAAAGTAATGGGAAATACCAAGTGCAAAATGTTATGTGTGTATAAAGTTTAGGCAACTGTAAGAATAGGTCGCACTCTGAAGTGAAAGGACTGGGTCACCCTAGGATTTAGGAGAACTGCCAGGCATCCAAACCTCAGTACAGCTAGACAGGAAAGTTTTTCTCAGCGTTTCTGAGCACCTGCAGCCCCCATTTATAAATTGAATATCAAAAGCAGTGGATGTTTAGAGGACTATGCTGCATTTTACAGAGAGTTTGTCATCACTTGCATCTATTCTACTCTGAAATAGAATACTTGTTTTCTTATCCCATATACCTGTGGAAGAGATGTTAATAGAATATTTGTGATTGGTACTTGGTTTACTTGGTAAAATTCAATAGCTTTATATTTATAAAAACATTTGAATACAAAGAAATTTTCCTTTCACAATACTGTCTGGTATGTCTTATCTCCCATCCTTCTTTTGTACAGCAGATAAAAAAAAAAATGGAAGATGGAAGAAATTGCCCATACTGAATTATTAAGTCTTCTCTGAAATCAAGCAAGTCAGAAAACCTTGAAAGAGCTTCTATTTGAGAGACTACCTATTACAGAAAAGTTGGACACATGAGCAACTAGTGGCATATTGACTTCTAAAATGGTTTTGAATGTTGAATGTTCATATTTGCCTGAACTGTGCCAAAACAGAAATTCAAAAGCTTCATCAGAGTGTTTTGATTTGATGCCTTTGAAGAAGTTTGTTGATCCCCTGCCAGAAGAAATAGCCATGCTGTTCATGTTTGAAAACATTTTACTCGAAAAGATGAAAGTACTTCTAAACTGTTACTTGTCTATATAGGACAACAGAGGTCCGACAATTAAAAGACTTAGTATGGGCTTTGATGAATTTAATTGCCTTTGCCAAGAAACTTGGCAACACTGGCTCTATTATTTCAGTAGAAAAAAGAATTTGACAAAAATCACATCTCTATAAAAGCTTAATAGGTTTGGATGGTTTTAGTTTATTTAATACATAAATGACATTCTAGATATCCTCAAAGAAGGATCAATAAATTGTAAGGTAACATTGTGGCAATCTAAAGGTAAAGCAACAAAAAAAACAGATTAGATGCCAAATCAGTTGTCTAGTCTGATATGTAACAATGGAAGAAAGCGCTATCATGTTTTTGGAGCATAAAAAAGCAATTGTTTGAACAGAAATAACCACAAAAGTAAATTCCTCCTACCCCATGGATGAATCTGTTAATTAACAAAAAATGCTTTCTATTGAAAGATGTTCCTTGATTATGTCTTGTATTATTTGCTCTGCTAAAATTAGCAGAAAGGGAAGCATAATTCAGTGAGGAACCTGACCAGAGAATGTAAAAAGGCATGAGAAGTAGTTTTGCAGCATACCATTATCTTTCATTTGCTCTAAGGAAAAATGAGCGTTTGCAATCAAATTCTTAAGAATTTGATTTTCTGTGTGAGACGAGTCCCACTGCAGGCAGGAGAGGTATGGCCAGAAAAGATAGTGAATAAGGAATTCTGTATCTACATCAAGGTAGAAAACTGTCTGCATAGCTCCTGAAAGATCACTTTTTACAATGGAAAAATATGACAATTTAAGACCTAAGGTCACCATATTTTCCTTGTGGATGCCATACTACAGATGTCTTTAGGGTAAGGAATGAAATCAATATGCTATTGGCCATTCCTACCTCACTGGCAAATTCTCTCTGCAGTATATCTCACAAAACCCAGCATGATCCATCGATAGTCCCAAGCCAGAAAATACATTAGACGATGCTGCAGCTCCTTTCCCCTGCTGGGTGTGCATCATGCCTCCATCCCAGTACAGACTGCAGAGATGGCTGGTGTACCTCTGTAATGAGTTGCTCACCATAGAAACAGTCACTGCAAGTTAATCTCAAAAATCCCATGGAAGCAAAAAAACCAGGTTTACTTCACAGGGAATTCAGCTTTCCACAGCAGGGTTACAATCACAACAGCTGGCCTTTCTAACAAAGACTACAACTTCTTCTTGATAACTGATTGAATCTAGTAAGGATGGATAGCATAGTCATTAAGGAGCAACACAGCTCTGATGACTGCAAACAGTAACAGTTCCTGATTAATACACTATTCAGAATCAGACAAATATGATCATTCCCTCCTGCTTCAGGGAAAGGTTTGTTATTTTAAAAACTATCTTGAATATAGGTTATTATAGGTTATTTGCTGGTACTTCCGTACTGATTATAATGGTTTGTATCAATTTCAGAAGTGCATCAATTGCTTTGCACACATACACACACATGCTCACATACATTCCTACTAGTAGCAGCAGCATTCTTTAGAGCTAGCCAGGTATTACACATATAAACATTTTTTTTGTTCATCAGAAAATGCTAATTATTGAAATTAAAAGTTCTACAGAAATACTTTTCTGTACAACTTTGTTTAAAAGTAAATTTTGCATGTTTTTGGTTTTTAATTTTGTTAACAAAACCCCCTCTTGGTCTTTCTAAAATGCACTTATAAATTATTACATAGTAAGTTAATAGACAAATGAAAAGAACTTCACTGAATTTTGGATATGAATCTAAATACTGTTATTTGTAAAGGTTGAATTCATAGATATTTGTCCATGAGCTCTGATTTTCAGATTCAGGCATGACTCACCAAGCAAAGAATTTGTATGTACATCTGAGCATTTCTTCAGGTTTCTGCTAGCTATGTCAGCAAGAGTGCTGTGGAATGAATTTTTGCATAACACTGTCTAATTGCTTCTTAATGTGCATTTCCCAATCACGTAGGTTACATGATTTTACAAAATTAATTAAAAATAAATCCTTCCCTTGACTCTGCTTAGGCTTTTATCAAGAGTTTTCAGTCTTTTTTACATGAGGAAAATATTTTTGACAAAGGAAAAATGGATAAAACAATAAAATGTTGATAAAATCAAAGTATTGCCAGTTCTACAGAGAACACATTTTCTGTTGAGAATTCATTTTGATAGATTTGTGACCAGGTTCTGCTATTTGTCATGAGACAGAAACTAATGTAATTTTTCAATGTTTTCTTTCCATACTTGATACAGACATGAAGATGTACGATAGTTAAATCTATTTCCAAGCAAATAGTTAGCCATGGTTTATAATCTCGAGTATACTGGGAAGAATTTCTCACTGACTTATCCCTTAAATCTCCATTGTGAGGGAGTACAGTGCATTATTAGTCTAGTGTTTTTGACATCAACTTTGGTATAGAAACCTTTCATGAGTTAAAATGAAACCCAGAACACTAGCACTTAATTTTTTTTGTGAATTGTGATTTCCATTCAAAACTTCCTGATGGCAATATCAAAAGAACAGTTTGCAGAGGCATTCATGAAAACTCATCCCAATCACACAAGTGAAAGACTTTACAAGACTTTTCTCAGTCTAATCTCTATTGAGTTCTTGACACCAGCCCCGCACACCATTCATTTCAGCTAGGTGCTCTGTGCTTTAGGGGAGACACAGCACAGGAACAAGAATAGTGGTACAGATCAGGATTCAGCAACTAGGTGGAAACCAGCCAGGGGAAACTCACTTCTGTCTGAATTAGTCTTGCCAATATCTAGGGACACATTTGGGTTCTGCAGAGTGATCGCTAATGTATATTATTATAAAATGTAGTACAAAAAAACCAAACCCAAACCAAACCTGGAACACTTTCCATTTCCCTAGTTTATCCCTCCTACATGACTCTCAGGTCAACAAATCTCTGATTCAAGTTTTAATTTTTGTTGTAAAACAGGAGAAGGACTTTGAGGCACTTCTTCCTCATTCACTACCTGTCAGAATATTGAAATTTGCTGGAAAAATATGAAACAGTTGTATTCATACCCTCTCTTTCCTTCCATATGGGCAATGGCACCTATGTCTGTCAAGCAATGAAGGGAATCTGAGCGGTGACGATTCATCTGAATAACTCAGTTTAGGGGATACATTCTCTTACCTGGAAGGCTATGTAAAACAAGGTGGTAGTGGGAGCACAGTGGATCCTTTCCTGGTAACCCAGGCTGCTGCTCAAGTTGAGATAGAGGAACAGATCCTACAGGGTATTTCTTTAGCAAATGAGGACGAAAAGAGAAAAGACCAGAGCCCACATGACTGTGGGTCAAAGTTCACTTGGCTTTCATCATGAGCAACCTGGAGACTGATGGCTCTCTTTTGAGGCAGACATTTAACTTGAGCAGTATCGTTTGCCCTGAGGTAACACAGTCATTATCTCCATATTCTGGTAGCAAGAGCTAAGCAGATGTGACCAATTGTATTGGCTTTGTGTGGCAAGGTTTTGGTAGTGGGGGGGGCTACAGGGGTGGCTTCTGTGAGAAGCTGCTAGAAGCTTCCCCTGCGTCCGACAGAGCCAATGCCAGCCGGCTCTAAGATGGACCTGCCGCCGGCCAAGGCCAACCCCATCAGCGATAGTGGTAACGCCTCTGTGATAACATTTTTAAGAAGGAAAAAAAAGGTATGGGTCAGACACAGAAACGGCAGCCAGAGAGAGAGTGAGAACATGTAAGAGAAACAACTCTGCAGACCCCCAGGTCAGTGAAGAAGGAGGGGAGGAGGTGCTCCAGGCGCCGGAGCAGAGATTCCCCTGTGGCCCGTGGTAAAGACCATGGTGAGGCAGGCTGTCCCCCTGCAGCCCATGGAGGCCCACGGTGGAGCAGATATCCACCTGCAGCCCGGGGAGGACCCCACAATGGAGCAGGTGGATGCCCGAAGGAGGCTGTGACCCCGTGGGAAGCCCACGCTGGAACAGGCTCCTGGCAGGACCTGTGACCCCATGGGGGACCCACGCTGGAGCAGTGTGCTCCTTAAGGACTGCATGCCATGGAAGGGATCCACGCTGGAGCAGTTCGTGAAGAACTGCAGCCCATGGGAAGGATCCACGTTGGAGAAGTTCATGGAGGACTGTCTCCCATGGGAGGGACCCCATGCTGGAGTAGGGGAAGAGTGTGATGAGTCCTGCCCCTGAGGAGGATGAAGCGGCAGAAATACCGTGTGATGAACTGACCGTAAACCCCATTCCCCATCCCGCTGTGCCACTGGTGGGCGTAGGTAGAGAATCCGGGAGTGAAGTTGTGCCCGGGAAGAAGGGAGGGGTGGAGGGAAGGTGTTCTGAGGTTTGGGTTTTTTTCTCATTACCCTACTCTGGTTGATTGGTAATAAATTAAGTTAATTTTCCCCAAGCTGAGTCTGTTTTGCCTGTGATGGTAATTCGTGAGTGATCTCTCCTGTCCTTATCTCGACCCACAAGCCCTTTGTTATATTTTTTTCTCCCCTGTCCAGCTGGGGAGGGGGAAGAGATAGAGTGGCTTTGGTGAGCACCTGGCCTCCAGCCAGGGTCAACCCACCACACCAATCTGGTGGCATAGGATGACATTCCCAGTTTAGACCAGTTAGGGCCTTAATCAACTGCTATTACTCCTTCTGTGTGAATGGGAAAGGCACTGAGGCAAATGTAAGGGGCCTTACCACACCTGCAAGAAATTTCAACTAAAACTTGCAGCTAGTTCATTGTATATTTCCTAAAGTGCCTATAAAGATAAACCCTAAAATCTCTCCAAAGACATTAAAGAATCTCATGCAACCTCCCATTGAGCCCACCCTAAATGCTACAACCAATAATGCTCAGCCCATGGAGAGTGTCCTCAGTTCTTATAGGAAAGTACTCTAGCTCAGAGTGGAAAGCTGGTAATCAGGATAGCCAGAAACGAGAGTTAATTTTAGCAGCCAGATTCCCTAGCAGAGTTCCACTGACTGCAATAGGTACTTTGCTTTTTACATACATCAAGGATCTGGATGTCTCTCTCCGAGCTGCATTTTGAACGGAGTTTTCTGCAAACTCTTTTCCCCTGATTAGTCCATAAAGGTAAATTGGGCTTCAGTACAAGTGTTTTGAAAACCAGCATGGGGCATGCACGAGTGATCTATTTTTCATCCAATTAGGGAAAACAAGATGTGTCTTAGACTTCCTACTGTGCGTAGAAACTACCTCCCACTCATACTTGCATTCTTTATTAATTCAGCTGTACTTCCTCCATTAACTCCATCCTCTGCAGTTCCATGTAATTTGGTGTCATTCACAGCACACTGACTAAATGACAGGTATGGAAAATCTGTTTTCTGTTCAAAATTCTTACATTATAAAGAATTGTGGAATCTGTGTGAAGGAGCTTTAAGATAGCTCCTTGTCAGCCAAGCCTGGGTGGCCTAGCACTGTACCTAGTCTTTAGGTTTCTCGAGTTTTGAGATTTGTGTACCGCGTTCAGTTCTTGAACTTGCTTTTCTTCTTGAGCTTCCTTTTTATATTTGAAGGGTGACAAGAGAAATGCATTACAATATTGATAGTATATTTTTATGCTCTCAAGCAGCTCTGATGGTGTGCATGTGATGAGAGGACGTTTGCATGGGACAAAATTAATTGATTTGCAGTTCCTGTTTTCCCCATCAGAAACATTGCTGTGATTCTGGACTGTCCAATAGGACCAAGTAAAAGAAGTTTTGATAGTTTTTCCTTAGTAAAATACTTTGAGTAGAACTGCAGAAGCTGAGAACTTCACATTGTTTCTTTATATTTCCTGTAGTACACGTCTGAATACCAAAGCCTGTGTCAGCAATAGGAATTTTCCATATCGCTTTTCCTCCCTTGTAACACCAAACTCATTACCTTCTTCTATTTGGGTACGTATTTTTTCAGCTTGTACCCCAATCTTTTGATATCTGATCTGGAACAAAATGAACACACAGTTTGCTATCGAAGATCATTCTTGAGGCTTCAGCCTAACACGCTTATTTCCAATAGATTTTACATCCTGTCTTTTACAGGCAGTTCAATATAACCTACAGAGTGTGATCTACTGTCGTGGTTTAACCCCAGCCAGCAACTAAGCGCCACACAGCTGCTCACTCACTCCCCCCCTGCAGCTGGATGGGGGAGAGAATCAGAAGGGTAGAAGTGAGAAAACATGTGTATTGAGATAAAGACAGTTTAATAGGTAAAGCAAAAGCCACGCATGCAAGCAAAGCAAACCAAGGAATTCATTCACCACTTCCCATCGGCAGGCAGGTGTTCAGCCATCTCCAGGAAAGCAGGGCTCCGTCACGTGTAACGGTTACTTGGGAAGACAAAACTCTGTAACTCCAAACGTCCACCGCCTTCCTTCTTCTCCCAGTTTTATATGCTGAGCATGATGTCATATGGTCTGGGATATCCCTTTGGTCAGTTGGGGTCAGTTGTCCTGGCTGTGTCCCCCCCCCAGCTTCTTGTGCCCCCCCAGCCTGCTCGCTGGTGGGGTGGGGTGAGAAGCAGAAAAGGCCTTGGCTCTGTGTGAGCACTGCTCAGCAGTAACGAAAACATCCCTGTGTTATCAATGCAGTTTTTAGCACAAATCCAAAACATAGCCCCATACTAGCTACTATGACGAGAATTACCTCTACCCTAGCCCAAACCAGCACATCTATAATGGCAAATACCAAAGGCAAATGCATGTGATTTCAAAATATATGAGACCTATGCTTAGGGAAGAACAATGTTTTTTAAGAAACTTTTCTTTTCCTCCTTAATTTCATGTCAGTTCCTGTATTTTTTCCTAAAACTTAGTAAAGCAATCTTTTATACTTTATTTGAAAAACAAAAAACCACAACAACAAAAAAAAGAAATTTCTTATTTACAGTTTTGCCAAAAGTAACTTTAAGAAAATTGCATGATGTTCTGTTGCATTGACTTGGTTTGAAAATATTTTTCCTAACTTTACTTGAACTGCACATGATGTTTTGTGAAAATAAAAATGATAAGGTTAATTTCCCCAGGTTTCATACAGTTTTTCATTCCTATTGCCATAAAAAACTGATTTGCATTAATTTCATCTGGTTTGATTCCATAAAAAATTATCAACACAGTGAGGAATCAACCAGAAAACATGAAAATCTACCTGGACTTGTGCAAAGCATTTGACACTGTCCCACACAAAATCCTTGTCTCTAAATTGGAGAGACATGGATCTGATGGATAGTCCACTCGGTGGATAAGGAATTGGCTGGATGTTTGCACTCAAAGAGTTGCGAGACCAGTGTGTCTAGTAATAAGTGGGATTCCTCAGGGTTCGGTACTGGGACCAGCGCTGTTTAACACCTTTGTCAGTGACATGGACAGCGGCATTGAGTGCACCCTCAGCAGGTTTCCCAAAGACACCAAGCTGCGTGGTGCGGTCAACACGCTGGAGGGAAGGGATGCCATTCAGAGGGACCTTGACAAGCTTGAGAGGCGGGCCCATGCAAACCTCATGAAGTTCAACAAGGCCAGGTGCAAGGTCCTGCACATGGGTCGGGGCAATCCCAAGAGCAAATACAGGCTGGGCAGAGAATGAGTGGATTGAGAGCAGCACTGAGGAGAAGGACAGGTTGCCCAGAGAGGTTGTGGATTCCCCATCCCTGGAAGTGTTCAAGGCCAGATTGGCTGCGTCTTTGAGCAACCTGGTCTAGTGGAAGGTGTTCCGGCCTGTGGCAGGGAGGGTTGCAACTAGATGACGTTTATAAGGTCCCTTGCAACCCAAACCATTCTACAATTCTATCAATCCATCAACAGATTAAAAAATAACAGTTTACCATTTACCTTTTTAGTTCTGAAGCATTTCCTCTCTTATCTCTGATAGTCCTGGGATGATGATAATATTTTATAATAAAGAAACAATTAAAAAGCAAGTGCAATCATCTTCAGATACAGTAGATGTTCACACAAGGAAATTGCTGCTGAAAGGAATATAGACATTCCAGAATTGTACAGTATGTTAGGAGGAATTTATCCAATTTCTTAAGGTTCATATAACAAAACTTACATTACTTTAATGTTTCATACACAAAAATAATTCTTCTCTGTTTAATGGAATTCCAGATAATAGAATCAGAATACCTTTGGAGACAGGAATGAGGTGTTCCAAAGAAATCTATTTCAGCTCTACTCATTGGCTGAAAGACTCGCAGAAATGCATTTCACACCCTTTATTTCAATACCACTGGCTGATATGGTTAGTCTTGTCTGGAATTAAGATTTGGCCGAGCAGCAAGCATTATTTTTTTATCGGAAGACTTAAACTAGCAATTTGGTATAAGTACAAAAACTGTAAGTGCAAAAAGCTGCAGAATTGTTTCTAAATTGAATATGTCTTGCAAGAAAATAATTGCAAAACAATTTTCTGAACTTAAGAAAAAAGGGAGATTTTTATGTCTTTGAAGTTAAAGCCCATCACAGTTTACCAAGGCCAAGTAAGTTACTGTTTCCTCATTTGCACCTTGGTGCATATTGCAGTCTTTCCACATTCCACTTCTTTTTGCTTGAAGTATGGAATATTCCAGTTTTCCTTGTTTCAAGCAATGTGAGGCTTTTTTTCAGGATCTGCCCTGCAGCCATCCTGACCCTCTCTGTGTCATGGAAACAGCACAGATAGAAACTTGAATACAAGTGGACTGGATGCCAAGTGCTCTCTAAAAATAGGAGAAGCTAATGGTAACATCTTGATCTTTTATCTAGAAGCAGAGCTTTCAGAAACAGGCTGGGCTGGAAGTCAGCCTGGTATTTTTCAGGCATATGGCAGCAGGTGAAGTTTTGAGGATCACCTTAAATTAATCTAAGCTTTCTGTGTAGATGTGACTTTAAGACACAGCTATCTGAATGCATGAGGAGAGTGCTAACTCACTCCAAGAAATGACTGTGTTGCAAGTTCTTTAAGCATCTTAAATTGTAAAAGTTTAAACCTAAACTAGCTTAAATTCTTAAGCATCATGATTTTCAAATTCTGCGTAGCCAGAGGCATGAAGAAAGTCAATGAAAGGTTGCCACAAGAACTACTTCTCTTCTGGCGATTCTGCCAAATTTTAATGAGTCTGATATAATGGAAAGGGAAGCCAAACAGGCTTCACTTTATGTTTGTTTTGATGTAGAGAAACCTGAAAGTCAAGTTAAAAGGTGCGTGTGTCATGTATGGGGGTCTGCATACCTGTCAGCACCACCCAGTATTCTGAAACAGGGCCCAGGATCTGTGCTTACCTTCTGCTAGGTGTCACTCACTAGATGATAACTAGCTTTGGCCTTGGAATGAAGGAACTAGAAAGAGGATTTGGGGCTCACATAGCAATTCGGTTTTCTAAGCTCCACTGAGCTGAGCAAAGTTCAGTCAGATGCACCTTGTCTATTCTTTGAGATACTAGTTTAGCCATTGCAATGACACTTCAGTGCTCTTGCTCATGACTTACACATCATGAATGAAGAATCATCCATCCTTTGTCGTCAGTAAGAAAAAAGTAAATAACAGAGAAGTTTGCCACAGTGTGACCATTAACTTAGAATGACAGAGACAGCACTTGGAGCTATACAACAAACACCAGAATTTTTGCCTCTTCCAAGAGAATTGTTTTTCACTACTCAGTTTTTTTGATTTTTCAGAAATCTCAGTCATTGCATTTCTCCCCACCATGAAACTGTCAGTTATGTTTCTCTCCTCTGATTCAAGTGGTTTATGACTCATTCCCTTATTGTTGTATGCTATACTGTAATTGTTATTTCCATTATCTGGTGTGTGAGTCATTTTCTTTGCAGCTATTTGTTACAAAGTATGATTCTCACTTCTCTTAACATCTGAGTCCCTTCTGCACTGATGATGATCATATTTTATATCCATTGAATGTGATTTATTTCCATTTCAAGCGTTTAACTGCATTGTTTACTACATACTGAGCACTGCAAGCATCAGCTGTAGATCATGAATCTTCCCTGAACTTTTGTTCTGTGTAGTCCTGATCTATCCACTTTCCTAGGCCATTTTGTCAGGACCATTTGGCAGAAGCTCTGGACTTGTCCGATTTCCTGGCATCATGTCTAAAGGTCACCGAGAAAAGAGTTTTCTTTAAGTTAATCCTCTCTCTTTTGCACATAACAAATTATGTAGCAAAATAATGAGTGAAATCCTTGCTTCTATTGAATCTAGGAGGATTTTATTATTGACTTAATGTGGAAAACCACCGAAAGTCCAAATGCCTTCATCTAACTGCTAACTGGCATCTAGCTGCTAACTGCAGTTAGGCACAGGATAATTGTATTTCCTGAATGTATCCATTACTTGTGAATCTCATAACATGCTGTGCTACATTTGACATCAGAGTTGGCAGATATGATGGGTAAAAGCCTGCCTGTGGAAGAAGGCCAAGAAAAGGTCCATGTTCCATTACAATCCCATTTAACTATTCAGAATACCAAGACAGAAGTATTGCAGATGCTTTATCAAGGTTTTGTCCACAGAGAAAAAATTTACATTCACTGATGAAAGTCTCAGAATACTCATAAGAAATAAGTATGCATACCATCACGGTAATCCAGGTCAGCAAAATAAGTAAGCTTCATGTTTAGCTAAGCTTTTGTCTTCTGTTCACAGACTTTTTTTTTTTCCAATTTCAGTTGATGTTTTTCTATATTGTTTTCCATCTGAAGAGTACACTTCTTACCCCCTTTTTCATGATTGATGATTGATTCAGGTTGTCTCCTTCCAAAATAAGCAAAACTGCCTGAACATGAATTTGCTCTTTCTCATGCCCTAAAGGCAGTACCTTCTTTTCCTGCACTGCTGGCTTCACTGAACACCTCCCATGGAGAGGAAAAAGGGATACACTCAGAGTGTTCACATGTGAAGATAAGGAAAATCAATTTCTATCCCCCAAAAGGCAAAATTATTTAGTGCAAAAGTTCACTAGATGTTACCAGTTATGTTTTGTATTTCAAAAAGAGAGGAAAGAGAAAAAATAGACATGGACTAGAAGCAGGTGTCTATAGATTTTATTCCTGCATGGCATGCAGTGGGATCTAAAATTTCATCCCTTGCATTCCCTATTGAAGGAGCCAGATACAACAATCATGAAGGGTACATAGTTTCATCTAAAGAAAAGGTTTCATTTTAATGTGTAACAAAACACAGAATGCCAGAAGTTTCTTTAGATTCCTCAGACAAAATTGTATAATGGTAAGTACATAGTCTATATACCTTTTAACACACGTGGTTTTGAAATGTAAAACTGTAATTGCCAAAATAGAATCGTAAGTATCATACTTTTAAATGCTGTAATTTCAAGAATATAATACACACATTCATATCATAAGGATAGATTGTATATCTTTTCCAGCTTTAGCTGTATAAGGTTATTTTGAGTCAAACTTTTACAGCAAGTGACAGAATCCAATGATTCTTTATAGGAGATTATTATTTTCACATGCTAGAAAGACAATATCTAGGAATCCCTATATCCCTAAGAATCTGCCATGTCCAAACAGAACTGAAATATTATTGAGGCCTCCAATTCCTCCTTTTCCTCCAATTCTTTCAAATTTTTCCTATCTTCTGTTTCACTGCTTGAATAAAATCATAGAATGGTTTGGGTTGCAAGGGACCTTACAGATCATCTAGTTCCATCCACCCTGTCATGGGCAGGGACACCTTCCACTAGACCAGGTTGCTCAAAGCCCCATCCAACCTAACCTTGAGTACTTCAAGGGATGGGGCATCCACAACCTCTCTGGGCAACCTGTGCCAGTGCCTCACCACCCTCACAGTGAAGAGCTTCTTCCTTACATATCATCTACATCTACCCTCCTGCAGTTTAAAGCCATTACCCCTTGTCCTATCACTACACGCCCTTGTAAAATTCCCTCTCCGGCTTTCCTACAGGGACCCTTTAGTTGCCGGAACGCTGCTATAAGGTCTCCCAGGAGCCTTCTCTTCTCCAGGCTGAACAACCCCAACTCTCTCAGCCTCTCCTCATAGGAGAGGTGCTCCAGCCTTCTGATCATCTTTGTGGCCCTTCTCTGGACTCGTTCCAACAGGTCCATGTCCTTCTTATGTTGGGGGCCCCAGAGCTAAACACAGTGCTCCAGGTGGGGTCTCATGAGAGCAGAGTAAACGGGGAGAATCACCTCCCTCGACCTGCTGGTCACGCTTCTTTTGATGCAGCCCAGGATACGGTTGGTTTTCTGGGCTGCAAGGGCACATTGCTGGGTCATGTTGAGCTTCTCGTCAGCCAACAAGCCCAAGTCCTTCTCTGCAAGGCTGCTCTCAATCCATTCTCTGCCCAGCCTGTATTTGTGCTTGGGATTGCCCCGACTCAAGTGCAGGACCTTGCACTTGGCCTTGTTGAACTTCATGAGGTTTGCATGGGCCCGCCTCTCAAGCCTGTCAAGGTCCCTCTGGATGGCATCCCTTCCCTCCAGCGTGTCAACCACACCACGCAGCTTGGTGTCATCGGCAAACTTGCTGAGGGTGCACTCAGTGCCGCTGTCCATGTCACCAACAAAGATGTTAAACAGCGCCTGTCCCAGTACCGATCCCTGAAGAACGCCACTTGTCACTGCTCTCCACTTGGACATCAAGCTGTTGACCACAACTCTTTGAGTGTGACTATCCAGCCAATTCCTTATCCACCGAGTGGTCTATCCATCACATCCTTGTCTCTCCAATTAGAGACAAGGATTTTGTGTGGGACAGCGTCAAATGCTTTGCACAAGTCTAGGTATATGACATCAGTGATAATCGGAAAATATATATGATAATTTAGCTATTCATTGAGCTGTATTACTTCAGTCAGATGAAAATGGAAAAACTTGTCATACCTAGGCAAATGTCTGCAAAGTGAATTAAAGATCATGCTTCCTCAGTGAAAGTGAATCTACAAGCATCTGCCAAATGTATGCTATAAAACATGAACAAATTAGTTAATAATAAAATTTTATAAATCTTCTGGTATCTGAAAGAAGTTCTTCATGTCTTGAGGGAAAACCATAATATACATATCTGAGAGTAGCACTGTCTTATATTTTCCCACTTGTTTCTGGTTTTACCTTTAAAAACAAAAGAAAACAAACCCAAAAGACATTTGTATCTGATTGCTACCTAGTTCATTCATATTTATTACCACATCTTTTACAGAAACACTGTGTCCAATGGTTACATTCACCCCAAATGCATTTTAAAGGCTCTTTTGCAGAGCAGCTCTGAACAACACAAGCATTTGGTATGTGTTGCTTGCAGGATGGCATACATCCCAGGTATTTTGTGCTGCAATATGGATTGCAGATATATTTTCTACTTGGTCTTACACTGAACAAGTTAAACACATTGAAGGGCTGAGAACTAACTACATTCACACAGTCAGAAGGCCATTTAAATATACCAGCATACTTTTGGTTTTGCAAAACATATCTATATTATGGACTGTTTCTTTCTGATTTCCCCAATTTTTTATTCTGCTAGTTATTTATTTATAAGTACCTGCATATTTCTCTAATCTAACAATTTATTGGGCGTTCACACAGTGGGAAGCTTTGCATGTTTTATGATCTTCAGTGCTATGTTGGAAAGAGTTTAACTTCTGGTGATGCCTTTTATACCAGACCTTATATAGGCCTTTCCAAGAAAGAATTGAAAGGAAGGGACAGAGACTGAAGGCCTGGTAGGGACTAGGAGTTTGCTACTGAACCTTACTTACAGAAACAAAAAGGTTACAGATCTTGCTTATGCAAGACCATGTAAAGCGGCAGACAACAGAAGAGTCGCTCTGCTCTCAATGGAGTAAGGAACGTTTCAGAGCAGCAGGTGACTTTTTTCAGAGATGTTACTGATTTCAATACACATGTAAGGAAAGGTTCATTTTGAGCCTTCTGCAAATGGCTATTTATTATTATTTCTGCATCTAAAATTCAGGTTTTGTAAAGAAGAAAAATGCTGAACCAGGTTACAGAGCTAGTCCAAAAGAACATCTTTACCTACTGGTTCAAGACATTTGGCTTACTTATACCCTTGTAAGAGGCTTGGGCAAAGAGCACTGCATGTCACATGACCAATGTGTTCAAATGAAACCCTCTAAATGAAAAAAGAAAAACACGCAAGTTCAAACTAAACGAGACATACCATTCCTGAAGTTCACAAGATTTTATCTAGCTCACCTAAGCATGCTGAGCTATCTTAGAAAAGGGAGAGACGGACAACTTCAGTCCTTTCTCCACTAAGGAAAGGATGCATCATTTCCAATAAAGAGCATACAGACTTGCAGAGGCTGATAAATTATTGTCCTCTTACTTTTATATTGACAGAACAAGGTAATGCATTTAAAGAGGTGGAAAAAATAAGGAAATAGAAGGAGACAACGTTTACTATCTAAATAATAATCAAGGTTCTTCTATACTCATGCTAATGCATGCAGGTTGTGCTATTTAAAGCACACTCCAGCCCCAAAACATAATATTGGCATATCAAAGACCACACAAACTTTGGCATCATGTTAATGGTAGATGGCAGACTGCAAATAAATCTCCTGCATGACTTTTAAAGACTACAATGAAAGTAATTTTTGAGTTGTCACATATGCTGTACCACAAATAAGGATAATGTGAGTGATAAATTTTGAGTCTTACAAGGGAGACAACAGAAATCCACGTCAGAGAAATAGAAAAGAAAGAACCATTCTTTCTCTAGATGGTCCATGGGAGATCAAAATTCAGCTTATTGAGTGTTTATAAAACCAGCTTTGCTTTTTGTGCCCCACAACAGCATGCAACTATAAGTAATGAAAATACTGAAAAAGAGTACTATGTTCAGATGCCCATGGAAAAAACCCCATAGAATATTATAGTAAAGGAAATGATAAATTTATGCCAATATACTATGGAGCCACATGTCAAATTTCTGTCTATAAATGAACAGTAATCACAATGTTTATTTTCGCCTGTGTGACCACTAGTCCATTCCGCATGAGAATAGTATAAATATTAAGAAGTGAACTCTGAGAAGAATTGCTCTGCATGCAGTTCATGTGAGGTTGAACTGTGAAGTGCTTGAAACAAGAAACAGTAAGTGCTTTCACAGCATTATAGAAGCACACCTATTATGAAAATCAGTCTGTAGAAGTAAGTAAAGCTAGCCATAGAATCACTGTATTTAACAAGAATTTCTGGTAGTACCCACAAAGTCCTGTACAGAAGTAAAAGTACTCTTTGGAAAAAGCTTCCAGTCAAAGTAGAGAATTAAACAGAGTTGGCAAGAAAGGGATCAAACCTGTATTTTAAAACAAACATTATCTGCCTCTGTCTCCCAGCACCATCTTTATTGAACTTAAGTCTTGAGGAGAAGAGGTGTACGAGAGAAGCAAGTATGACTACAGATGCCTTGAACTTTTCAAATAAAACAGCTCTGAAGGTCCTTCAGAAGACCTCAGGTTCATAGCCATTCTAACAAACACAATTCAGGTTCCAGATCAGTTATTTCTAGATTCCTGCTAAACTGCCATAAAACCACAAACACTGGAACAGCCTTGACCCTGGTCATAGACCCAAGACAAACCTCACCAGGTTTTGAGGCAAATGGGAGTCCTAGAAGTCCCCTGAGGTTATTCAGTAAAAATGGTCTGGCTCTGAAATGAGTCTTCCAGCTTTTTGCTTGAATAAAAGGACAACTTGTTTATGTAAGTGAACCACAGTTCAAGAATGAAAGTTAAAAGTGTTTCATTTCCCCATGTACCCTACCCCTTCAAAAAAGTTTGTTTGAATCAAAATTAAATCTTTCCATTTTCTCACTTTGTTAAGTGCTGTTGTGGTTCAGGTTGAACCAGATCCATTCTCCATGCAAAGTAATACCCAGGTGACAAAGAATTGCACATATGACTGATATGAGGGGAGAAGAAATAGCAGAACATTCTGATAACATTTCCCAGGAATTATTTGGACGAAGGAAGAAGGAACAGAGACTGAAGCAGTTTGGGAGGAAGATCTGGATGGCACTCAGTCGTTTCTGGGTCATTAACTTACATTAGTAACACGTATTGCTTAAAACCTTTTTCTGCTTTGTTTGCAAACACCATATAGTTTTATTGCTCTATATTTCTTCCTTTTTACTTCCCCTTCTTTCCCCCAAGAGTTTATAGCTTGCTGGAACTTAGAATCAATTTTTACTATAATGAAACTTCTTGTAAATTTATTAAAATGCTCAGAGCTGCAATATGAGCAGAGTGAGTGAAAGCTCAACAGTGGAGAAATGGAATTAGTCTACAGGGGCAAACCCAGCACAGGTATTACTAGGATTTTGTAAAACCAAAATGGGAGGTTTTTCACTTCCAGGTGGTCTTTATCTTCATATTCCACAGCTAAAAGGACAGCTGGAAATGCTTGTGAAGGCCCCAAACCCCTATGAACAATAGATAACTGAATTATGAAAGGAGGAAAGAGCAGAAAGAAAAAGCTGGCTGAGGTTGTATCAGTAAGAAACTGAATTCCAGCTGTCCTCTTACACCAGTAGTTTACTTGGGCTACTTATTTCATGCAAGTTAATGAATTTGAATTTCCCCTTTATTGCATCTTTCCTTGTTACAAAAAAAAAAAAAAAAAAAAAAAAAAAATCATCCATCAGGTAGGCAAAAAGCTAGTCAAAACATTTGGTCTACCTGCCTTTGGAAAACTTTGCAAAACAAGGAACCTGTAGGACCATTAAGATCATGTTCTTTCTCTTCCAAAGGGCAGCAATATAGAACAGAATTAAACTAGAGAGCTTTTCACTGCAGCCATGCTTTCAGTGCTAGAGTCACATTTTGTTTATTTTTGTCTGCTTTGCTTATATTTGAGGCAGGTTTGGAGCATTTCTGCCAGAGATAAGCCAGTTTTCCTCACTGTTCATGCTGAACACTGACAAGTCCAGCTCTGGAAAAATGCGCATGACTCCTTTTGGAGAAGAAATATTTTTCTAGTTCTTGATGCCCAGGGATCTCAAATTTATTCTGCTGAGGCCCCAATAACCCAAATAAATTCTCTTTTCTTTGTGAAAACCACATATAAATTGTTATTAACTGAAGGCCTGATAAAATTCTGAGTAATAGTGCTGCTTGGGAAATGCCTACCTAGTGCACTTTGGGGAAGACTCCTCAGGAAAAGAGGACACATATAAGTGTGTTTCGTCTATTGAGTGCTTTTGCATATACATATGACCAGTCATGAGTATAGGACAAAGTCTGTACCTCTATATCTTTTGCTTTGCTGTGATTTTCTCTTATTATTGTTAGCTGAAAACAAACTAAATACAAGAATCCTGTGTAAGGATATTTGGGGACCTAGACCTTCTTGTAAGGGAAGCATGAAGACAGACTTTAAGAGTTTATGAGATCCAAAGCAATGAGGACACTCAAACAGGGAGGAAAAGTGCCCACTACAATTGGCATCTATGTTGTATTCTGACTTTGGAAAAGCCTTGCTCGTTACTAGCAATGTTTTTGTACCGATTCTTGTTTAATGTGAAGATGCGATTGGACCATTATTAAAAATAGAGACTATTGTGTAATGTCAAACTCTTCAAAAGGTTACCTGAGTTGTAATCAAACTTTCAAATAAATTCATACCAAGAATGTAAAATTTCAGGCTAAAAATATTTGTGTTTCAGAAAGGTAGGAGTAACCAAAACCAGGATTATATTATGAATAACAAACTGTGTTCTGAAATCTTAACTACATAAAAATGATCTTAACTATTTTATTTCAAACGGCAAGAATCTATTTTAACTCTGACCATTTAAAGCATAGTAGTGCTCTTCAGAAGAGTGGACATGGGCAGACAAGGGAATATTCACATTGACCTCACTCTCCAGTCAAGGCAGGTTCTTATCCATGTATGTATTTAAACAATAACCTCTTAAAAGAAAACTTCGATCACCACTTGTAAAAATCCAAGCTGCTGTTACAGCAAATACTAAGTTATTTAAGAGTCTGACTGAATATAATTGACTCTTTCTTAAGTCTGGATAGCAATCTGTTCTCTTCCTGTAGCAGTAAATCTGGGCTCTCTCAGAGCACTACAGCATTCTCAGGCACACCATGCAGTGTCTTCCCACTAATCAAATGGCACCTAATTGGAGATTTTCTCCAAGTCACCCTCAAAAGTCCATGTTGCTGCTACGGCTTTCTGTTAGCACAAATCCCATAGACCCCATTATTCACTACAGTCACAACTGTCATCCTGACTACAACATGAATACCTTGCATACACATACCTTAGGTCTCCAGATTCTTGATGAAGAAAATAAATGGCACTCACAAATTCCATTAAAAGTATGAAACATGCACAGATTGATCCAGAATCCTATGCTTATGCTGTAACCTCTTTCTATGGGTAATCACAAACTGTCCCTTCAAAAAAAAAAATACGTAGTCACTGAAGACTGATATCCTGTTCTGAAATCACAGCCAAGTAACTTAATTCATGTATTCTGCTGAGTTCACTGTGCCTGCCTGTATGAACAAAGTTATTCAAGTGTATACATTCCTAAATCTGTCTTTAAGGCAGCAGATACTTATGTATGAACAGAGAGATCTTTAGTTTGTAGGTTTTTTCAAGGGTTTGGGGTTTGGGGGTTTTTTTGTTTGTTTGTTTGTTTTCTGGGCTGATAAGGTTTTGGGGTAACCATGAGTATTTCTCAGTCTTTTTCAAAAAGTTTCCAAAATAATAATATCAGGGGAGATCTCACGCACAACCACTGCATACAAAAGTGAATTCATTGTCATTGTATGTGCTAGAATTCTTGAGAAAAATCAAACTGGCTGCAGCTGCTGACAACTCCTGAATATTCATGTTGTTCAGTGGCTGGTTTGGAGCCTGGTAAAAGCAAACAATGAACCTGTCACAAACAAAATGAAATAAATAAAAGCTAATTCTCTGCTGTGCATCTCTGAGTTCAGATAAAGGAGAATATTACAGTCCTTTAAATATAGAGGGGGATTTATAAAATCAAAAACATAAGGCACAATGAAATACTGGGTGTGCCTGGAAATTTATTTTGTGACTCAGTTATATATGAGTTATATAAGTATCTTTCTTTTCTTTGATAGGCAGTGAAACATATTTTGTACAGGGTGCAGTCTAAAAGAATAGGAATAACTGCACTGGGATTTTTGGCTCTACAGGAAGTACTCTACCTGGAAAGTTTAGGAAGCTCCTTTGAGCTGGAGCTATTTGTCCTGTGTTTGTACAGCACAGCAGAATCCCAGTTCATGACCACCGTGAGGCACTACTATACAGGCTCACAAATCACAGCAGCAGTTAAATGAAAGACTCCATGGTATCCACGTTTCTGCCTCAGAAGCATCTGTATGATGTGACAACAAGGTACAAATCATCCTCCTTTCAGTACCCTGGAATATTTTACAGCAACAAAATTGGAAAGAAGCTATATCTTTGCAAAGAAAGACCTAATGTTTTGGCTTGCCTGGTGTGAACTAGTTGGCACTGTACCACTCTGTCCTGGATACTTTACTAAGAAGAACCCTTTTACTCATAACTGGTGGTGTTCTTGCAGTTTTCTCAGCCCATCTAATTCCAAATAACTAGCTTTTCTTCATGTGTTACTGAATTCTTGCTCAGCTCACTGAATTGACATTCTCTCTTTCAGGACTGGAAAAATGGATAATCTAACTCAGTTTCTTGCACAAGAACTATTGGGTCCCATCCAGTTAATCAAACATAAATACCCACGGGAAGATGCCTTCCTTTTCTCCACATACAGACCTCTATCTACATCTGAGCCCGGTCATTAAAGATGTCTACCCTGACCATTGGCTCCAGGGGCCCAGAAGCAGACTTTGCATCTAGAGCCCAGCTGCCACAGGGACTGTTTGCAGACCCTGGGGAGCTGTGGCAGCCCCCACGTGTGTGTGTCTAACTACAGCATAGCTGCATGAGAGCATCTGTAGACATGAAAAGTTGTCAGCTGTAGATACCTCTTGGGGGATGCTGACTTTGTGTGGTATCCCTGCGATACTTGAGTGGACAGGCAGCAAGTGTGACAACGGGAACATAGAGTCCAGAGCCTAAATATCCCATTTGTTGATGTCTTTTGCACAGGCAAAACAGACACTTGTGACTTAGAGGCCCACCTGGTGCCCAGGCAGCAGTTAGGGAGTAGCTGGACTAAATCACCATTAAAAATGAGGTCCTCTAAACCAGCACTGCACACCTGTATGTGCACAATAGGACAGAGCATCCATGTGTGAATGAGATGACACAGGAATTTCCCTTCTCTGTGACACCTTGTTTGCATTTTCTTAGGGTGCATTTAGTTAATAAAATAACCCAATTTAAAAACAGTCTTCATGTAAAGGCCTCCCTCAGTAACTTGGAACACCTATAGAATGACCATAAAGACATCAGGAATACGGAATAAATCCTTACGAAATCCCTGCGTGAACAGCTACAATAGATCTATCAGTGAAGCAAAGATGAGGAAGAATGTTTACTTTAATTTGCCTTTTTCTTTAAATAACATTATCTCTTCCCCTTTAACTTAGTCCTCACAGTTAAATTTATCTACAAATATTTGCACTGTTTTTCATGAATTCTTTATTCAGTCTAGTTCATCGTGTTAGTTTGTTTCCAAACTGTCCATGTTTATTTTTATCTGAATAATTTAGTACAAAAGCTGGCACTGTACAAGTCAAGCATTCATTATAACAATATTTGCTTGAATAGTTTGGCCTTCTTATTAATGAGACAGTAAATTAAAGAAAGGAAAGGAAAGGAACTGCTTGAAAGAATACAGGGAAATCTTAAAAAAGAAAAGAAAAGAAAAAAAAAGCTGGCCTTTTAAGATCCAGTTCTTATATTTTCTGCATGCAAAATAACAACTGGAGTCCTGAGGTGAAACTGGGGCTTGCTATAGTCAAATGTAAAATTTCTCTTGATTCCAGTGGAGACAAATTCATCTTAGTCGACAGCAAATGCACTATCAGTTTCTGTGGAGTAAACAGTGAATTTTTTTAATACTATCAGAAAAGGAATTTCAGCTTCCAGTCTATACAGACTTCTGTTACATCCTCAGAGGTGACACTGAGTTTGATTTGAACAAGTCAGCCAGGACTAATCTAGGGGTTGTTTTGTTTTGTTTTCTCTACACAGGGATCTTTTTTTCATCATGTCTCTCTTGCATTGTATATACATCAGTTTCTACTAAATGAAATAGACTGGTAATTAGAAGCAAGAATCCCACATTTCTGTAAGTGCTAAGCTGACACTGTGGTCAAAAAAGCAGCTGATGAGGTTTTATTTGTAAAGGATGGGAAAAAAAATCCCACCACTCTATAACATCAAAGGAAAGTACCTGATGCCTTAAGTGAACCAGAATCTCAGTTAGTATTAAAGTAGCATACCAGCACCAAAGTCATGGGAGGTGTGCTGATTTATACCAGTTACATAGCAATTTCATGAGTTACATGCAATTTAAAGGTAGTGGTATTTCAAAGGCTTAACTTTTAACAAAACAGGACAATATGGCAAAGCATAGAATTAAACTCTGGTGGAAGTTCATGGAAGTTCATGTCTACCCTTACGTTCAATTTGAAATAAGAATATTAAAAATCATGCACTGTATAATACAATTTAGAGCAGCATTTTGAAAAATTATATAAATTGAGAAGCAAATTCAGCATCTCTACTAGGGTAAATTCTTCCTATTCCCAGGCACTTCCTGCAACTCTCAGTGCATGTTCAATGCATTTTGGAAAACACTTCACTGTTTTCATCTCTAGATTACATCTTAATGTGTACATACAAGCTTCTTAATGTCAGATATTTATATAAGAAAGCCCAGATCCTGGGCTACTGGATCAAGCTCTGAATTCAAGCTGTGTGCAGAAAAGGGATGGGGAATTAAAAAGGGAATTTAAGGGGGGTTTATGCAAAGCATCCTAGGCAGACAGACACATACACCAGTGCTAAAGCTGGAAATTAACACCAGATCTTTCTATTAGTTGACTCTCCACTGCCTAAATCCCATTACAGCAAGAAAACGATCCCCTAGGTTTAAAAGCACTGTGACCATACTTCCTCTTCCACCATTTGGCCAAAGCTGTACCAAAAGTGAGCTGCCACAGTGGCTCCATACCACCTTACGATCTTAACTTGTCAAAAAAAGTGAAGTCTGGCAGCACAAAGCAACTGTATTACAGGAGGAAAAGTTGTCCAATTTTTAGTGCTCCAAGTTTCATGAAAGTGATGCACATCTGCAAAACTCTGATTAAATACAGTCCTTTGTACTGGAGTTTCAGCTATAGTGAAGGTTACAGCTTTTCAGTGTACATGGATGCTCAGTATTTCAATCGGTTATTACTTTCACTTTTTTTTTTTTTTTAAACCATGTTCTGCCAGTCAAATTTCATCATGTACATTGCTGTTTCCACTTGGATTTACCTTTGACATTGTCTTAGGCTTCCCTTTCACTTCTGAGTACTGATAAGACTACTGTAAAGCTGCAAAAGATTCTGATGTTGCCATAAAGATCATATGTAGCTTTCAGATTAGAATTGAATCAATTCCCCTTCATTTGAAAAATGAATTCTTCTCACACATATACTCATAAACTAAAGTAATGTAACTGCCCCCCGAAAAAAAAAAAACCCAAAAACAAAGAAAAAACAACAAACAACAAACCACCAAAAGATGATTTATGATGGCAGAAACCTGGAGCTCACTCTGCATAGTCTTATCTGTAGCTGACATGCCCACATTTTGAAAATGAAACATAGAAAACTCTATCCATATTTACAGGTGGTGACTCTGGGACACGCTGAAAGCCACTTAGTTTTAAGGTGTGCATTTTGGGGGCTTCTATCATAGCTATTGTCACCTGTCAATACCTTTACTTGCTTGCTTTGGGATGAAAGCGAGTTTGAGGAATCATTGCCCGAACATTACAAGGTCAGCATCCTGGGGAGTGATAAACTAATGCTGCATAACACGATTTTGATTTCTTAAGCTATTTTATTATTATTGGTAAGATTCCTGAGAAGTTTCTCTAGTGAACGCATCAGAAATTCTTCTGATAAGCATCACCATAGCAGAGGGCTTTACACTTTTATTCTGGGTTTGGCACCATGGAGGCTTTTATAGCTCAGCAAAAAGTCTCTTGCTTATTTAAAATCATATTTTTTTTCTCTAGTCTTTTGAAACTTGCAAAACAGATATCCAGTACAAAATTCACCCTATATTTACCCTGAGGCATACTCTCTTTTTAATATTTTGATTAATTTAGGTTTTGCATATGACTGCAATAACAGAAAAATCTCCAGAGGTCACACACAGTGGAGGACGGTAACAATTCTGGTTTGGATATACCATGAAAGAAAAGTTGAAAGTTAAACAATTAGTGCAAGCTTTTATTTCTTCTCAGTTCAGTCTCCCTTTAATTCCTTGATTTGTATCTCCTGTTCCCATAAGGATCAGAGGAAACTTAGATGAACAATCTAAGCATCACCTCTGGCATCTTCTGCGTATCTACAGCTCTTAGGCAATAGTGACTATTTCCTAGTCTCTGGCAATTTGTATCTCTTACAACGTTCCACTATGGATGCCAACAAATTCTGCAGTTATTAGCTAGATATACAACTGAAGTAGAGAGATTATGAAGAAGGGATTGAGGTACCTGTAGACAGGGAGGTAGAGATATGGAGGGGATTGAAAAACAAGGAGGAAATCTTTCATTCAATTAATGTCGTTGAAAGAAATGTACTCCTGTTTACTTAAAAAAAAAAAAAAAAAAAAATCGGGGGGGGGGGCCAGTATGTTTCACCAGCTCTGTTCAAACAGCATAACAAAAGGGTACACTTGTCTCTATTCTGCCTTGTAGTCTTTGTAGATTTACATTGGTCAAGTACAGCAGAGATAAACTAACAGACACAAATACTTTTATGACTAGCATGAGTCTCACAAGAGAGACCAAACAATTAATTTTCTCCCTTATTCCTCACTCCAACCTTAAACTCTATTGCAATAGCATTTATCAAGTAAGCTAGAAACAGAATATTGCCTGATTTACCATGCTTAGTTATTCTATTTCTTATTTTATAGGAACCAATATTCTAAAACAGGTTGCCATAGAACCGTATCAAGAGAGTGTCTTTTGAATGTCAACTTTCCTTGGCTGATGTTGGAGGAACACCTGTGTATTATGCATACTATCTTTGATACAATTCATACTAGAGTAAAATAGCCATTCATTTTCAAGGATAGTTAGACACTTCCCTGTCGTAGCAGGGTACCCAACGTGCCAACTACCAAAAACTCTACATGTGGTGTTCCTCTACATGTAACAAATATGGTATCTTCCTATCATCGTTCCTTGTAAATAAGAATAAATCTTCTTGTAATCAGTTTCTGTAAACTTGAAGTGTGGCAATACAGAGATTTACACCTAAGTAAAACCCACCCATAGTGAAAACATTGAGAGTGTGCTAAAGTAGTTGGAGGTTCTCATAGTGTGTCTTGAGTCCAAATGGCTTCTCTACAAACACATAAGAAAAGATTGAAGTCTTTAAGGGCTATTTTCAGTAAATCTGATTCAATAAAGGCTGGGTGTTTTCTATGCCTTGGAATGTCTCTGATAAAAGGGCATCTAATACGCTAGTACTTTGAAACAAAATATCACATAGGTTGTGTAAGAACAGATTCTTATACTTACCACAAAGAGAATATTTCCAAAATAACCAAAAAGGGAATATTGACACTACATTGAGAAACTGTGCTTAGGAAGTTATGACATGGGATGATGAGTTCTGTCATGTTTCCAAGGTCCCATAACTTCATAATGCTTTATTAGATGTTACATCTACAATTAACGAATATTTGTTATTATAATTATATTAAAATCAAACCTTTGCCCTTTTTCCTTCCAAAATGAATGCAGTCTTAATTAAAGTAGTATGTGATGGAGCTGGGATGGAGTTATGTCAGTATTAATGTTCTCACAGAAAAAGCAATGTTCTTATTAGATCAAGATGTACTACATAACACATGTCAAAATAAAATTCACTACTAAAATAGTTGTAGCAGCATATGACAATTTAAATTCAACTATTGAAGCAAGATGTAATTCAGTCATTAATATAAAGCCTGAGTGTTATTACTGCCCTCTCAAGAGTTAAATGCCAACTGTGGAAGGTCGTCATCTTCCAGCAGCATATGGCTGCTTGGAAAGGTCCATAGGCAGCCATGTTGGCAGTGTGAGAGTGGATCTTGGGACTGTCACATAGTTAAACTGCTGATGGCTGTGCTGCCTTGTTGACCTGGATGTCATTTTCATTTGATTCACTCATGTTTGTGCAATTGTATTTATCTATGAAAAGGTTTCCAGATAAGATTAGAAAGATAATGTTAAATATTCACATCTCACATCATCGCTATGCTTATCTGTTGTTCATTCTGCGCATTTTTCTTCATATATTTTTGCCTTTGTCTCACTACCAATCAACACTGAATGTCAGTATTTCTTGCTCTGCCACTTCTATTCATACATGACAACTCCTCTTTCATCTTTAAGACTTCGTTGGTGCATCTCTCTCTCTACTCTCTTTCCTGTGGTTCAGCTTTAGTAAATAAAGGTGAAGAGCTTGTCAGAAAAGCAAAACTAAATATGTTTGCTTTTGGTTTTCTTTTTTTTTTTTAATCTACAACCTGAGCAGAGACTCTTGCGATCTCAGGTCAACCTGGGGCCCACTGAATTCAAACATGAATATCTGAATATACTTAAATATTTCTTTTTAAAATATTTCCTTTAAACCAGGCATGAGTTTTCCACTGAAGACTGCAAGAAATTTCCATATATGGCATATTTTTAAATATGCTGAGATAAAAGCATCCATTCTCCTACCCACTCAGATATTCTCTTTCTGTCACATGTTACTGTAAAGATTTGTTGTACCCATTTACTACATGGATTCCAGGAGAGCCCTAAGGTACCTTCAAGGGCTGTGCCCCTTGCATGGTAGGGCTTTTACAGCATTTAGTTACTTCATCCCTACCAAAGTCCAAAGTTTAGATCATGCTGGGTTTCCCAAATGAACAGTTTCCTAAGTGCTTACATTTTTTATTTGGTTTATTTTTAAGATCAAATACCTCTGCCTCTAAGGTAGTGGTGAAATAATTCTGCCTTATTCAGGACCCAGTTTAACAGCATAAACTTAATTTACTCCTAACAACTGTCAGGATCCTTACTCTTAGCTCTTCATATCTAAATTGCAAAGACACATTAGCTCTGTGACTACCATTTGTACTCTTCCACAGGGGTATGCAGAAGCAGCTAGAAAATGAAGGGAGCTCTGCTCCCCAGCTTCCAGGACAGAGGGACAACTCAGGATAGAGTCAGCTACAGATCATGAGAGCAAAGGAAGGAGGATGCTCTTCTCTCCCCACTGCTGTACACCATGATGTCAAAAATCAAACCTTAAGACAAAGAACCACATAAAAGGAGAGCAAACAGGAAGATAAAATCCCCAATTAACACAGTGCACATTGTTGTAGAAGCACACAGCCTCGCTGCTCTTTTCCGATACATTCTTTGTAAAACCGAACTGAGTGTCATCCCTCCACCTCAGAACTGGTTATGTTAACTAGCTGATTCCTCAGTGGCATTTGTGATGTAAGGCTGAGATTTTCAATACTGCCTAAAGGATTAGTTAATAGAAATTGAGAAGGTAATTCCCCTTTGAAAATTCTATCCTTACACTTTGCCCTTTAAGAGTTTACAAATCCCAAGAAGTTTACGTTTAAGATTTAGAATCACTTCATTATGAAAGCTATGCTAACTATTTCATTACAAAACCCTGTTGATTTGTGAGCAAACTTTGAAACTCTTTTATCCCATATAAAGGCATTATTTCCTAAAATTCATCCATTCCGTGGCATCTTTACTCCTACAGAGAGCTGTGAATTTTGCATACTTGATGAAAACACAGCTTTCACCAGCTTAGAAGACAGACCAGCATATTAATGTGTTAGCGGGGCCATTCTGTAAGTCACTTTCTCAACAAAGTTCGTAAGTAGTGGAAGTGCAATAACGAATCACTTCATCAGAGTAGTCCATCACTGCTGATAATATTTACCCTTCCAATATTTTGACTTTCTTTGGAGCAATCTGAAAATGTTTTAATGTAAGCATCTTATCTCAGGAGTGCTTTTATAAGCAGGAAGCAATATACAGGTACAATAAAACTACTACTAAACAAATTCATAGTACATGCATTTCAGAACATACATTTTGCTGAAGTATTAAAGAAATGTTGCCTTAAATCTTAAAATTAGAATGAGGTCTAAAATCTAGACCTTATTCACAACTATCATTCTTCTTCGCAACAGACTTGCTCTACATAAAATAAAAATGTATTTGTAGAAAGAAATAAAACTAAGAACCTCCAAGAAATGATGAATATATCACTGTGGTATTTGACTCTTTGGTATCACAGAGCATTTTAAATTTAGCATCCTGGAAGCGAAGGAATGTGGAGGTGAGAATGGTCAAGATCACATGTAATTCTTTATTCCAGCTCCAAACACATCCACTCCAGGGCTGTTTCAGTAAAAGGTGTAAACAGTGCCCTGAGAATTAATGGGAGACATGAAGTATGATGTCTGGAATATTCTCGTCTCATTTCTTGCAGAACTTGCACAGTCCTATGACCTGGACAGCTGCACACTGCTAAACCCCATCCTACTTACAAGACCCTGGCCAGGTAATTTAAACTAAACCACTCACAGCTGTCAATAGATTCTGTATTACTCATACCTGGTTTTCCAGCTTCAGATAACTGGGGATGACTGATCTGCAGAAGCACTGAAAATTTGCAACTTAAGTTAAAACATAATGAGATTGTTCTCTAGAGAAATCTAGGACCAGAAATCAGCAATGTATTTGGGAAAATAGTCTTTTCAAAGTGATACAAAGAAAGGACTGATCTCTTCTGATATCTGTGTGATTGAAATCTTCTGTGAAGAAGAATTTGGGATCATAGGGAACACACTTTCATTGCTATCCCTGATGTTAGTGAAGTGAGCTGTTGAAACACCTATGAGGATGCAGGATTTACGCACTATGCAGCAAAAAAGGCGAGAGATATGCGTTTGATGAGGATATAAAATGGAATGGTTGTTCTTTCAGTGAACACCATATATTGTTTGAAAAGAATAACAAGGAAGTCTTCTGGAAAACATTTTATAGCTGATATCATTATAGCTATGTACTAAGGGATACCTACAAAGGAACAGGAACCGATTAGGTTTATGTGGACAACATTAATCCAGGTATTTTCTTACTGTTGACTGATTATTTAAGGTCCTTTATAGTCATATAAATATTCCATATGATAATGTATTTCATTTAAATATTTACCAGGTTGGCTGGAGCTTTGAGCCACCTGGTCTAGTGGAAGGTGTTTCTGCCCATGGCAGGGGGGGTGGAACTACATGATTTTTAAGATCCCTTCCTGCCCAAACCGTTCTATGATTCTATGATTTTTGTAAAAAGCCTGAGGTATGGGCAGACTATGGATAATTTCTAGGAATTTCATTTCCTCATACGGACTGTTTCATAATTTTATAATTTGAAATAACCTGAAGGTCCTCCAAAGATGTAAAAGCAGCCTCCCCAGTCAGAGCCAGGACACCAATCCACATCATTGAAAGTTATTTTTTACTCTGAGTTTAACATACAGGTTAGCCCTAAAGCTTTAAACTGTAATTGCAAAATTATTTCAGGCTTCTGGTTTTATTATGGATTTCTTAAAGGAATATTGTGCTAATAAACCAAACACAGTCAGCTGTAAAATTTCAGACAAAACAAATCATATTTTGGCTTTAGGGGCATACTGAACTTCTGTGATAATACACAATACTCCATATTGTGGGAAAAAAATCCAAAACCAAAACAGAAAGCATGGCTTAAAAACTAATGCAGGACCATTAAAGATCTTAAAAAAAAAAAAAAAAATTAATCTTTTTCTTCATTCAGAGTCTTGTTATTTTCCTACAAGGAGCTAGGCCAACATATCACGAACATTGAGCTTGTTTTGTCAGCTGGCTAAACAATTCCTGCATCTAAATTAATGAGAGAATCAGCCAGCTAGCCTATTTCTCTGCTTCTGAGCATTGATAACATGCAGTGAGACAGTTCACAGAAATAAGCCTTCTTGCGTGTTTTCACCACCCCAGGTGCTATCAGGAGTGAATAGCTGACCATATTCTCCCTGAGAGCCTCTCCAGCACACAGATGCACACACTTGATATGACTTTTATTAAAGCACCCATCCAACTTTCGGAAGGTTTGGAATTTGAACTTTCTTTCTGGAAAGCCTCAGTCCAGCTCCATCCAACAGTACTTTAGGGGATAAACCTGTGATTTGGTAGGTAAAGTCTCATTTGCTATCCAATCCTTAGGAAACAGCTATCCTCCTCATCACATCACTCATCCTAGTCCAAGTCAAAATGCCATGAGCACATTTCTCTTTCACTATTGAACATGGCCCATAAAACATGCAATAAGGAGGGGGGGGGGGGGAAGTCATTTTGATCATACAGAAGTAAATAAATAATATATCCAAGATTTAAAAACAAGCAAGCAAACATGCACTGGTCCAAGTTCTGATCTCTGACATATAGGAGGAGGAGGTAGAGATGCTCTTCAGTCCCGCTCTGACAGATACAGAAACAGTGTACTGAGAAGTCCCAAGGAGTATGAGGACAACTCATAAGTGAGCTGTGCTATTTTATCCTGATCCAAACCTCCTCTTAGACAAGACGTGGAAGAACTAAGGTGATCCTCATTTATTACTTGTTGCATACATTTATAGAAAAACTCTTCATAATGCCATAATTACATATTAATTAAACAAGAGTGAAAAAGATATAAAAACTAATCAAGGAGCATTCACTGGCAATAACTCTCAAATGTTTGTAAGTGCCAAATGTTAGGTGATTTCTTTCCAGATGACATTTTAAACTAATGAGTATCAAAATGTCATGCTGTCCTCAGAAATGTAAGGTGTCCTCAGTTAGCCATTCAGAAAATTGCTATGTCAGTTTGGATGACCAGTTTCTCTGGAGAATGAAGGAATTGTCCACCAAGCAGAAACAGCAAATCTCCAAGGAGTAGATTTTACACCTCTTTGGTTTAACACCATGCATCTCATATTCTTTTGACTAGAATTTCTGTCTTACTAGCAAATAAAGATTTTATGTGAATGCTTCAATAAACCAAAGTTTTTAATAAATAAAATATTAATAAAATAAAGTGGGTATTATTAACAAAATAAAGCAGGTACTATCCTAATCAACATTATAAATATATGAGTGAAATCTGCTATAAAAATTATATTAATGTCATTCCATACTTAGAAATATAAAAGAAGTCTTTATTCAGCTTTGTCTTACCATTAATTCACAAGCTGCTGATAATTTGCCTTCTGAATCCCTGATTTTTCCCTGTCTGTTTTTTTCAGTAAACTTTGAAAATCAAATAAAACTTGGATTGTTTATGTTATCCTATGTGAAACCGAATGTGAAAACTAGCTGTTATAGTATAGAAGTATCTTTACAAAACACTTCTCAGACTCTACCGCACCAGTTCTAGAAAGAACTTATTTCCCACGAGGACAGAACTTTACTATTAGTAAACAGAATTTGCTATTGGTCTCCTCCACCTTCTGATAATCAGTAATGACAGCTTCAGGACAGAAAAGAGCAGATATAGCAAGAGGGTGAATATTATGACCCTTTCTTAAGAAGGGCCATGGCCAGAGGCTACATTTTCTTTCATAAAGACCTCTGAAAATGTGAAGTTCATTGTTTCCAATGACTGTATTCTTTTTCACCTCTAGGTATAAAGTAAAAAAGGTAGTATTTTAGACAAGCAAAATTGGAAATATCTTCTTCAGTGCTTGAATAAATAACTCATCTTAAACTCCTTTTTCTACTTAGCATTAAAAAAAAATCTTTACAAAACTGCTTTTATAGTGCAGTGCCTAGTATTAGCTTATTAAATTCTTGCCAGTGCTTCTGATAACCAGGATACAATATTACCATTTAACACCTGTGGATATAAATTGTAAAAATTCAACTTTTGGTTACTCCACCGAGTACTTCAGGGAGTTCACTTTTGGCATTGTGTTCAAGCTGTTGCATTGAAACCTTGAAGAGAATAACTGGGGTAGACCAATTAAGGGAATAAACCCTTAATTTTCAACACCAGTGAATTCCAGCAAAACAGTAACTTTGCTTAATGATTCATTGACTGCCAAAATATGCAAGAAAAGACTTTATAGTAGCAGTGAGACCCAAGGAAAAGAATACAGTCTTGAGGATTAGGCTTAAAATACAGCTTCCACAGATAACAGACTGTATTACAGATGAAGGTCTATGATTTACTCATTTATACACAGTGAATGACAAGCTTGGATACTGGTGAATTACAAAAAGGGTGGTGCAGTTTGGTTTGGTTGAGGGGCTGGGGCTGGAGTCTCTATTCGTTGTAGTTTTTGGTTATGAAAGATGCCTAGTGTGAAGTGAGACAAAGCTCAGGCATTTCTGTACAATGTAGGTCACAGTTCAAACGCAAGCACGTATAAAATTATGCTTGTGAGGTTTACACTTGCTAGGTATACCAGATTTCTTTTGTTATAGATTTACTATTCTAGGTTGCATAATCAGGCTGAAAGGGGTCTCAAGGGTTCACTGAGATTATCAGTCTGCCCCAATCTAAAATGAGTTGCTCTGCTCCTGACAGGTGTCTGTCTCTTTCAAGTGATGGCAAATTTACAGCCTTCCCAGGCAGTGACTTTTTTTCCTGACTGGAAACAATTCTGCTCTCTAATCTGAATTCTTCATGCTGGAATTCAAGCCTACTGCTTCTTGTCATACCCATCACGAATCGAGAAATGGGTTCTTCCTTTCTTCTTTGTAACAGCCTTTTGTATATTTAAAAATGGATGTCTTTTCTGTTTTATAGTTTAAAAACATCACAAATTTCTTCAACCTGTCCTCCTACAGCAAGGGATTTTTGGTTGTTGGGTTTTTTTTAAACAACAAAAACCCCCACTTTGGGCCATTCTTGCTTCTCTTATCTGGACTACTTCCAATTGATTCAAACCTTTGTCGAAGTGAGATGACCTAATGGGGCACAGCATTCCAGCTGAGTAGTCTTTTATGTTGCTATCCATGGTGTAACACCTTTGTGTTGTACACATACAAGCCACAACTCAGGGTTTATACACATAGAATAACGTACCTATCTAATTAGAAGAGTTATTTACAAATGGGACATTAAAAAAAATGCTTCACAGCCATTCTACTCAATAATAACAACAATAAAGAATAGAGAAGCATTATTTAATGGCTCCTGAGGGATACACAGTTTAATTCCTGAACTTCACAGAAACAGTAAAGTGTGCTGCAGACTACAAAATGGCTTCTTCGGTACAGCCCCTAGCATATTTACTGCTTCGCAGCTTCTGAAAAAAATACTCTGAGGATAAATATTGATATTCCTTCCTTGAGGAAATAGTTCAAAGGTAGAAGTTATGCATCTCTTTTGTTCCTATCAGGAAAATTACAACAATCTGATTTGAAATATTCCTCTGCTCAGGAAATTCCAACATTTAATGCAGTTACAGTATGTGCTTGAAGAGCACTGCTTGTCCAAGGCCCTTCTCATATGACTAAGACTGCATGTCATGACAAGCAATAAAAAGCAGACCTCTACTTTTTCACATCACGTACACATGTGGTGAATTTCTTTCACTCTGCTGGCAGTGAAAGACTGTGAAGCAGTCCTACCATTACATTCAGTTCATCTTGCAGCCTACATTAGTGACAGATTTTACAATCTTATGATGAACCTTCCATATGGATCACGAGCTGGAGTCAGCCCTAAAAATAAGGGAACTTAAAAAAGCTTCTTCATGGCAGCCACCCCCACTGTGTGCCAAGTGCATCTCTTCATGTACGGAACAAGAAAGATCAAACACAACAGCTTATAAGGATGTGCTCTGCTTGTTTATATTGTTTGTTATCATATTTTTTCTCAAACACATCTGGTTTGCTTGGAAAGCTCAAGATTTTGGCTCAGTAGGGACAGGAAACTATTAACTGTCTGTACATATCCTTCATAGGACATTCATTACAGGTTGAAACCAAGACTTATGAAGCCTATGTATCATATTTGCTTAAAAGATGCATGAAACCCCATTGTCACAGCATGTCACAAATAGAGCCACATTCTAGTGATAAGTGTCACAAGAGATCAAAGTGAAAAAGTTTAGTTCACAATTCAAGGTCAACTTCATGCCCCTGCTGAAGCCTTCAGTCTGTCTCAGAAAAGGTCATCTCTGACTCATAGCTGTAAAGATTTCTCAAAGCAGTGAGTTGTTGATAGTTCAGTCCCCAGAGGACACAAGGAAATAGCGTAATTCTATCACTAATTCTGTCCTATCCTCTAGGGTAAGCAGAGGATAAATATGAAGGAGGAAAGCTTGGTTTGGGTACTCAGGCACTACACTGAAACAGCTCTGAGCTGGGGAATGAAAACTGACTCAGAATATTATGCTATGGAACATACACTCGTGTATCAGAATGCTCTTTCAATACATAATATTCTTAGGCCTTTTGTCAAGAACTCGATATACAATATCAGCAGTCTGTGAGCAACATAAATTATTAATTAGTGTCACAGAGGGTTTTTACTCTCACTTTTGTCAATATAAAACTGCTGCGGCCCTGATTAAGAAACTTAACCTAGTAACACCATGATAAGATCATTCCAAAGAAAAAACAATTTAGCACCTGACTCTTTAAAGTTATTGGTAGGTTTACTGCAACCACAAAAATAAAGCCACTTAGACATACATGCAACTCCCACTGGTCTAAATTAAAAGTGCTTGCTTGTATCTCTCTGCATCTAAGTCTCTCCATCTGTGAAATTAGGAGTCGGCTCTCTACCTGCTTCATATCAACTGTGTGGAGTTAGAAGGACCCAAACCCGCTATACCAGGAGTTCGAGCTTATACTATCATTTTTTACCAATGCCATTACTTGCACAATATTTAAGTTCAAACAAAATGTGCAATATTATCCAAATTTTACTTGTGCAGAGTATAAGGGCTGTGACTACACAACCTCAGTCTCTTTGGCTCAAGGGCACCCTTAGAAAATACATAGCTAGGTACAGCCTAACACAATAATTCAAAGGAAAAAACATAGGCAAAAATTTTATTACATAAAACTGAATGAAGAACTCTCCCTGCTTTTCTTCAATTGATCTTTTGTAGGGGATTTAACCAACACATCCTCATCATTCAGGGAATAATTCCTTCAGGAGGACTCATCCAGCGCCCTATTAGCATGTATTACTTCCTCAGTTACATTTTCTTAGTCTCAAAACCTCATAACATTGAGCATTCCTTTTAAAGCCTCACTCCAAACAATACACCAGACTTTGACCTCTGCATCTCTACTGCTTTGCACTCACGAGATTTGTTGTTAATCACCATGCATGTTACAGCTTCACTTCCACCAGGCTTAACTCCATCTAGATGCCCCCACTGACCCTCCAAACTAGAGATTTTGAAACCAGCTGATACTATTCCCACCCCTATTGTGAAAAAACTCCAAGCACACCTGTTAAGGCATGGTTAAGACCCATCCTTGCTTCTCTTAAAGGTCCAGGTCTTGCAGAGCACCAGGTCAACTTCCTGGGCAGTCCTGATGGTATATTGTGTAGCTAGAACATGATTAGTTCCAGATAAAACTTCAAAATTGAGCTAGAAAACAAATTTTGTAAAATATACATATATGCACCCTACCACTGTTCTATTCTAGTGTAGGTAGTCCTGTCTCAAGGAAATCAAGAAAAGTGAACGTGCTTTCAAAAGATTTTGGTGATAAAACACTTTCTTTTGTTTAAATATTCGTATAATTGCTACCAAAGAAGAAGCTGAAGCCGTAAGCAGCCTGCAGTCGGTGAGGCACTTACCAAAGCTGAAATTACACAACATTACAAGAAGAGAAGGAAGCAGGATGAGAAATGCAGGAAGGCCTCAGAACAAGTATCTGTTAAGTGCCGCAATATACCGTGCGTTAGACAAAGCTGAGATAAAATTGCTACAGAAAATAAGCTGCTTCTAAAAATTTATCACTGTGGCGTGGCAGCAGAGTGTCATTACATTTGGTACAGAACTGGAGGCCTGATTTTGAATGCCTCACAGTGAGTGTTCCCACCAGTGTCTGTGCACTGGTGCAATCCTCGTCAGTCCCCCAGCCCAAGGAAGAGAAAGTGGCTGATCCAAGGATAGTCATGTCACTGTGAGGTTCGCCTTTGGTGAATTCAGCAGTGAGCTCTCTGCACATCATCCCCATTTGCGACCTTGTTTAGGAAAGCCTTTGGCCTGGATTTTTAATTGAATTCTCACACAGGATTTAGTAGTTATTTAGCACTTGGGACATTGGGAAGAGCATGAGTTTTCCTGCAGCCATCAGTAGTAATGGTGAACAGCAATAGCCCAGAAGATGCGTTTAGATGATCCACAGCCTCCTAAGATTTATCTGCATCATCTGAACCTTTTTCCTTTCTGATCTCTACAGTTTTCTTAACTGAGATGTGTCTTGGATTGAGACTGTAATCCCATTTTCTGAAAGGGATGGGAAAAAGGCTGCAGGTATCTGTTCTCTGTATAGCAATGGAAAGGCCCTGTGCCAAAGCTGAGCAAGCTGAATGGCAGGTTTCACCTGAGACAGGAGTAACGTGTGCCAGGGAAACACAGCACTAAACTAAAAAATAATTAAAAAAAAGTAAAAAGTAAAGAATCTATGAGCAAGTGTGCTGGCAACTCTAGGGAGGCTGTCATTTCTGTTTCTTGGATTTACCTTTCTGTGCCACACTATGCAGTCCTGACTAATCTGAAATTGCAAATACCCCAAGTCTGGGATCCCCAGACACCTCGTTCAGTCTAATGCTCAATAAAAATGGTCACCAGTGCAGCTATTAGTAAGAGTAAGTAACATGCTGCCTGTGGATTTTTCCAATTGCTCTCTGGTAACTGTCAGAGCTATTAATGTGTTCAGTGCCAGCGATGCTTCCCCTGAAGAATTTCTTTCAAGGAACAAGTTATTCGTACTGCCAGAATACCTGGCCTTATTTTTCCCTTATAGTCTGAGCTAGAGTTTAACCCAAAATGTCTGCTGCAGGAAAAAAAAAGACTCAGACATTCAAAGGACATAGGAGATAACCTCCTTTCTACACACGTGTTTTTAATCTAGATTTAGGAATATGTGCTCTAAGTATTCTTATGCGCATTGGTATCATTACCAACACAAATAATATTGCAGTTATAAATTCATTATAGCTAATTTCTTGCATTGCCCACTCTGTCTTTTATGGGAGATGCACAAGATTTTTCCCCAGGTTTCTACAGCAGTTTCATAATAAACATGCAGGTTGCTGAAGCTGGGCCTCCAGAACACTGGACTCACTATTCTTTAATTAGGACACAAGGAAAGGTGCAGTGATATGGGATAATCAACTTCTCTCTTAAACATTCCATCTTTCAGTAGAGCAGCAAGAAGTGGGATAGAACTAAATATCAAAGTTTTTCAAATTCTAGTTTTGAAAATATTTCAAAGGTTTGAAAATCTTTTTAATGTGCAATTAAGATAACTCACAGGCATTTGGAGGAAGGGAATGGAGCTAACTGGAAATCTTGAATATGTATTAGCTCTAGTTGTACCTCCTTTTGACAAGGTTAACTATTTCACATTTAAAAATACATGCTGAGATTTCAACAGTGTATCTTATGTGTATTTTTAAGACCCAAAATATCAATATAGAAAACTGAAAAGACTTTTTAAAAAATGTAAGTTTTTTGAAAATTTTTCAAAACTTACATATTCATATGAAAATACTCAATTAAGAAATCAGAATTTTCATATGAAAATTAGTCTAGTTGAAAAATGCTTAGTCCAACCCAGAATTAGAACTCACTGTGAAAAATAAAAGCTAAGGAAATACACACTTTACTGTGCACAGTCCCTTATTAGAGAACAGGAAATCAGTGCAAGACTTGTTAGAGGAAATTTTCTGAAAATTATATTGCCTAAAATGTGACTCTACTCACTGCAATTGCTACACTGAAGCCTCAATGTCACTGATGAGTCAAGTACAAGAGCCGAAGTGGGGACCTTTTCAAATTGGAAAAGGTTTGATGGTAAAGCTACACTGTTTCATCAGCATGCTCACATAGGTATGTGAAGACATCGCTGCAATGAAGACAGAGCTTCTCCTGAGAAAACACACCTTTTGACATTATTACACCAACAGGAGCAAAAACAGCTGGCAAGAGACTTATTCTGACCATGTGCCTGAATGGCCATTAGGGCATTTACCAATGCATCTACATCTGCTTCGAGGAGTGGGCTTTTTTGAACTCTCCTAACTGATGTTAAGAGAGAAGGCCCACATTTTAGTGTAGCGCAGACAAGAAAAATAATAGCTGGAATATTTTTGTTCATTCTATGACAGGGCAAAATTTTCACTGTGACTGTCAACTTCACAACACAATTAAATGTAAATAAACCCAGGCATAAGTAATGACACAATGAGATGAAGCATAAACTACAAGACAGAGCACCAGTCTTTCATGTAAGGCTGCAAGCATTTCAAAGGGATGTTGAAAGCTTTCTCTTGATAACTTAAATTGCTGAAAAGCCATATCTCTGCATAAAGTATTTCTAAAGCATGTTCAGAAATCTCACTCTCTGGAAGACTGCTACTGAAATACAAGGAAGCAACAAAGCAGTAGTTTGACTAGTACGTATATTTACACTCTTAGGCCTTTTATCAGTGTCTAAAAAAAGCGAGGAAATCATAAAGAAAGGATGCTGAAAGATGACCCCCACTTTATTTGTTTTTCTCTGGGCAAAGGTGAGGTTTATCAATCTCCCTGCACTCAGGAAAGCTCAAAGACTGTTTTTTTTATTGGCACATGCATCCCAACAAGAACCATGAGGAGATGTTGCAACATGGATCGATGAAAAGTGAGGGGCGTGCGTTCAGCTCTCAAGAGAACCGGGTGATATTCTCAGCTCTTCCGTTAACGTGCTTTACAGTCCTGGGCAAGTGATTTCACTTCTTTTTGTTTCCATTTCCTCTTTGACTGTCTTGTTGATTTAGATTACAAGCATTTGTTGCAGGGATAGGCTTTTACTATTGTCTATAGATTTCTTTACTAAAGAGACTTTTAATTCCAGGCCGTGTCTCTAGGCATTACTTGAATATTAACTTTGAGAAGCAGATGTCCACTACAGACCTGGAGGGTGACCACTGGACCAAGAAGACATGTGCCCATTTCCTGTAAATAACATGTGTTTCGTTTCTGTGTGACTAATGTAGGACCCAGACAGACGATGAGCTTGCCAAAGTATTCCCTGCCTTATGTTGTCTATCCTGGTAGCAACACATCTCTTAGCTTTCAAGGGCTGCCCACTACCTAAAAAATGTTAGTCCCTATTCTGACACCATGTTTCCTGTGCTTTCTCAACCAATTACCAACACAAACATGAGTATCCATGTCAAAAACATGTATTGGAGTTAGAATTCAGGATTCAGTCAAAGATGACTTCTTCATCAACCATTATCTACTTGTTTTTGGGAAGGAAGGGACAAGTGGCTACAAATAGGGACTCTTTCACCCTTTTCCTCAGCTGCTTCAATGCCTTGGATGCTGAGGTAGATGCACATATAGCTCCAGGTTTCAGGGGTCTACTATGGAAACCAGGACCAGACTGTAGTGTTTGGCAGCAAATGAAATTCCCTTTCTCCCAAAACCTCTTACGCTGCTTGGACCTCCAGCTCATTTGCCAGTAAGTGCCAGTTTCTGTCTCCAATCTGGAGGTACTGTGCCTTGAATTACTTAACTTAGTGTCTAATACATGCAGGCTATGAAGAAGCATAGGCATAAACAGTGCTTGAGATCACATCTCAGTTCTTCCAGGAAAAGCATTGCTCCAAAGTGGAGTTAAGGTGTAAACTAATGGGGTGTGCGGTGGAGAAGTGGAGGACCCCAGTAAAATGACAAGACCACCTCTAACATGTCAGTAATGGGATTCACAGAGAAAAAAAGTTTGGACTTCAACTTGAGGACCTGGAATATAGTATGGTTCCAAATATGTTCATCTGTGAACGAATGGCAAGAAATACAGTTCCCACACACAGCAGAGTGTTAGTACCTGAGGTAGTTAATGAAATCTTAATCACCATTACATGGCTCGGAAAAATGGAATTGCTGTGACAACACGTTCTTTAAAAAGTGTGAATTCTTGTTAAATACATGAAGACAACATCAGAGCTAGGGATTTTTTCTTCCCTGCAAATTAAGGGAATACTTAAATTAACATTTTAATACATTTTCTGAGAGAACACACTAAATGTTGGTGGAGGTTGTTATTAAAAAGGTATAGAAATAGGTAAGTGCCCATAATAAATAGCTGATGTGCTAATAAATCTAACTATTCATTATAAATTAAATAGCTTTTTTTGGTTACAATAATAGAATCATAGAATCATAGAATCATCGAATTGTTTAAGTTGGAAAAGATCCTTAAGATCATCAAGTCCAACCATTAACCTAACACTGCTAAGCCTACCACTAAACCTTGTTCCTAAGCACCACATCTACATGGCTTTTACATACCTCCAGGGATGGGGACTCAACCACTTCCCTGGGCAGCCTGTTCCAATGCCTGACAACATTTTCAGTGAAGAAATTTTTCCTAATATCCAGTCAAAACCTTCCCTCATGCAACTTGAGGGCATTTCCTCTTGTCCTATCACTTGTTACACATACATATACACCCATAGCATTGTCCTTACATTTTAGAGGGCATTTAATGCATCTGAAAGGCATCAGATTGCTACAGAATAAAGCAGCTGGTTTGTGTGTCTTTGGATATGTTTCTAGAATGACAAACAAAACGCTGAGCTAAAACCCCCTTTGTTTCTAATGATGCAGTGCTCCTGAAAGAAGTCCTCAATGGTGATGCAAAAGAGGGAAAGATCTAGTTCCAAAACATGTATACAGAGTATGTGACACAAAACCTTGTTTAGGAAAACAATAGAAGTTCTGACTCTGCACTGTTTTACCTGTGGTGTAAGTATTTGCATCCACGCAACAAAGGTGTGAGCAATGGTATTTTATTTTTCTGCTGGTCACTCAACTTTGTAATCAGTCTGCACACATTCAAACTGGTAAAGAATTGCTTCCATAAAGAACATGGCAACGTGCTAAATGAAAGACTAAGAAATGCAGTCTTGGCAGAGTTCATAGATTGACAGGCTGAAACCCTTGCCTGCCTGAATGACACCACTTTCACCACTTTGATTCGAGACAAGATTTCATCCACGGATGTTAGGACCAGAATTGTTATTAAGATTATCTCCTCTGATGCAAAGCAGAGGAAGTGATAGACTGTCATCCTGCAGTTCCTGAGCTTTAATTCAACTGGAGTAGACCATTTAAAAGAAATCTTATTTTAAATTATTCAGATGATTGATTTATTGCCTTTTGAGATAAATACCAGAGGAAAAAAAAAAAATTCTCATTTTCTCAAAAAAAAATTGCTGCTGTTTGAAGACAATGGATAAAGTTTCAAGAGTATTTAAGAGAAGAGGGAACTAAAGTTTTATTAATTTAGGCATGGAAGGCACACAGGAACACTTGAAATGATAATTTAATAGCCAACTAGGACATAATACAGAATCTTTTCCCCCTGCTGCTGACTAGAGGCTGTTGATGTTGCTGTGTGCATAATTTAATATATAGAATCAATTCAAATAAGATGAATTGGTGTATTCATTCAGGTTTTCAACTTGTTTATGTGTCCTTTGACAGTTACAAAACAAACATATCCACTCAAATAAATAGTTACAAGCTTCTGGAACTATGCAAGTCTATTTTCTAATGACTTATGTGACTCATTAGGGTACGGTGACAGTGTCAAGTTGTACCAAAGAATGTCAAATTGCTTGAATCATGCCTGATTCATGCAGTCTTAAGCAGCCTGGGTGAGGTAATCCAACATGACATGGAACCTGATGCAGTATCAGAAAGGTCATTATTTTTAACTACACATTACTTTATGAATTGAAGCAAGATTTCTTCTTTTAAATTGATGTTATATTGAAGCTCTCACCGCTGTCAACAGGAAAGATTGCAATTTCATTGTTGTTTATTATCAATCCAATATAAACCAATGAAAGACTTAAGATGTCTGGATTTACACTAGTACAAATGAGGTAACTGATCCATGACAGAGAAAATTCCTACAGTTAGTTGCACACTGTTACAAAATTTTACATCCACAGAAGTGGAGAAACCACCACGTAATTCTCCACTATATTTCTGCAATGCTTTTAATAGCGTGAATTATAACAATGCAAGCTAAGGTCAAAATTTTAAAATATTTGTATCTTTGTTTTTTTTAAAAATAAGCCTTTATCAAAATAAAATCATCAAAATATAATGATTTACAGTAATGGCTTCATGAAGGAATCAAAGACATAGCTTTAATAGCTATATCAAAGGTATTTTATTAGATCAGGTCTGTATTCTAATTACAACCCACAAATTGGAAAATTCTGTGGTATGGTTTGTAACTTGCAGAAATAAAAACTAAATTTTCTTTCTTACAGCACACTGTGCATCTCATTTCTTTTAAAATAGTAACACTGACAATGTTCAGCATAGTACTGGAAAGCAAAACAGTGCTTTATATCTTTTTCTAATTTCTACAGAACCACCTGTTACACATCCCACCCTTATCATTTTTATCTTCATTAGCAATTCCCTTGTCAGTATTCTATAAAAAAGTACAAAACAAATACTTTTTTAGAAACATAAACCCAGCTGTCTCAGCTGTGTCTGTCAAACTGATATGTGCCATCTTTATTTAGAAAACCAAGTCATGTTGTTGTTCCATCAGTGTATATAAATATTGATACTTTATGTAAATGAGTATATAATATTGCACACTGGAAAAATCCTTGGAATTTGTACTCCTAGGCTATATAGTTGAATTATGGTTTAAAAATGTTTAGTACAAGATTTTAACAGCCATATGTCTGATACTATCAAAATAATTTATAATACAGTCTA